>NC_051177.1:146756960-147056960 GCF_013339695.2 Rhipicephalus sanguineus | reverse complement strand
ACATGCCTTCGATACCCTGCGAAGCCATCTCCAGGCTCCCCCTGTACTCGGTCACTTTGACGAGACCGCTGCCACAGAGCTACACACTGATGCCAGCAACGTCGGGCTTGGAGCTGTATTAGTTCAATGGCAAAATGGCCTAGAGCGTGTGATTGCCTATGCCAGCCGAACATTATCATCAGCAGAGAAAAACTACTCTGCAACGGAAAAAGAATGCTTAGCTGTTGTTTGGGCTATAACAAAGTTTCGACCATACTTGTACGGACGCCCATTCAGAGTAGTTAGCGACCACCATTCTCTATGCTGGCTCGCCAATCTCAAAGACCCTTCAGGTCGTCTGGCACGGTGGAGCCTTCGGCTGCAAGAATTTGACGTTACCATCATTCACAAGTCAGGACGCAAACACACCGACGCTGACTGTCTCTCACGTGCACCAGTCGGAAGTGCCAACGCAGACCTTGATGAGGACGACACTTTCCTTTCCTCTGTATCAGCAACCGACTTGGCTCAACAACAGCGCGACGACTTGGAGCTCAGCCCACTAATTGACTATCTGGAAGGGCGCACATCTAGTCTTCCTCGAAATTTCGCACGCTCGCTAGCCTCCTTTTGTTTCCGGGATGGAGTCCTTTATAAGAAGAACTTCGACCATACGCAAGCTACTTACCTGCTAGTTGCGCCGACCTCGCTTCGTGACGATATTTTACATGCTTGCCACGACGAACCATCGGCCGGACACCTTGGCTACACGCGCACATTGCAACGAATTCGTCGCTCCTATTACTGGCCACGTCTCACGAAGACTGTCAAGCATTACGTTCGCACATGTCGCGACTGCCAACGTCGTAAGACTCCACCTGTCCGACCAGCGGGACTGTTACAACCAATCGCCACACCGAAAGCACCATTTCATCAGGTTGGCATGGACTTGCTCGGATCATTCCCCACGTCTCCGTCTGGAAATCGGTGGATTGTGGTCGCCACCGATTATTTAACACGATACCGCGAAACAAAGGCCCTGCCCAAAGCTACCGCAGCTGACATCGCCCACTTTTTCGTCAACAATATCGTCCTCCGTCACGGAGCGCCAGCTGTCATAATTACTGATCGTGGAACAGCTTTCACCGCAGAGATGCTACAGGAAGTCTTTAGGCTCAGTGGCACAGAACATCGCAAAACCACGGCTTATCACCCTCAAACAAACGGACTCACTGAACGGCTGAACAAGACCATTGCAGACATGCTGTCAATGTATGTGGCCATTGACCACAAGAACTGGGATGATATCCTCCCTTACGTAACTTTTGCTTACAACACTGCGGTGCAAGAAAGTACAGGTTTCACCCCATTCCGCTTAGTGCATGGTCGAGAGGTCACCACAATGCTCGACGCAATGCTCCTCCCCGACAACCAGGGACTGTTTAACACGGATGCTGCCACGTTCGCTCAACGCGCCGAGGAGGCCCGTCAACTCGCCCGATGCCGTATTGAGAGTCGCCAAACTGCAGACGCACGCCGCTACAATCTCCGGCACCGAGATGTTACCTTCAAACCAGGCGATGAAGTCTGGGTGTGGACCCCCATCCGACAGCGCGGCCGGTCAGAGAAGTTACTGCGGCGCTACTTCGGCCCCTACAAGGTTCTACGCCGACTCAGCGACGTAACCTACGAGGTTCTCCCAGAAGGCACCCCAAGACGTTCCCGTCGGCTTCCACAAACTGATGTGGTTCATGTTTCAAGGCTCAAGCCATATTTCTCGCGTCGTCAATCGAACGTCGAGTGACTTTGACTACAATGGCCACTTAGCTTCTTTCTTTTTGTTGCTTTTCTGCTTGTTATTATTGTGTCCCACTTTCTCTATTTACTTCTTCAGTGACTGCAGCATGTTCATTTTGCCTTACGGGCACAGTTGTTTCGTTTGTACAGTGACGTTTTGTTTTTCTTTCCTCCTTTTTTTTTAGTGCGCATAACCAGCATCGAGACGATGCTTTTGTGAGAGAGGGAGTAATGCCACATGCCATCATGTATGAGCCATCCGCTGTGGCACGTACACGCGAGTGGAAGAAGAAGAGAACGTTGTTGTTGCTGGTCTGGTTCTGGGGAAGACGTCAACACCTGGCTGTCTGTCTTATTTCGCCCGTGACAATATGGACATGCCAAGGGTTACAGTCGGAACGCTCCCGTCATCTCCTGTAAGCAGGCCTTCGCTACAGTGACACAAACAGTTATGACTGGTGAATACATTACAACACATTCCACAAGACACTTCTTCACTTCATACACAACACCGGCCTAACGGCGCACATTTAATACAAATATATACAACAAATATTATGCCTTAAGGCCGAGTCCATGTCGCAAATAAAAAAAAATGTAAGTAACACCCGTGTGCTTAGATTTAGGTGCACGTTAAAGAAAACCAGGTGGTCTCAATTCCTAGAGCCCTCCACTACGGCGTCTTTCATAACCACATCATGGTTTTGGAACGTACAACCTCTACAAATATTGTGAGTATGTATGTTTATGGCGACCGAGTATTACCGGCTAATACTCATACCACTGATATTGCTCGGCGCATGCCATGCTACCATGTATCGGAACATTCATAGGTGTGCACAGGGTCCCCTTCAGGGGGGGGGGGCGAAGGTTGATCGCGGTGCCCCCTCCCTATTAAGTAAATGTATGGGGCGGACTCTGCGCCCCCCTCTTCTTAGGTGAATAGGGGGGTGACCCCCCCCCCTTCCCCCCCTCTGCGCACGCCTATGGGAACATTCACGATTGTTTTGCAATATTCTGATATGACTGCGTGCACAGCTGATGTAGTTGAGCTTATCCTGGTACCTACGCGAGCATTAGAGATAACGCTGAAACGTAAGATGCCACATGTATAAATGACGATGAGTTTCACTGGCTTGTCAAGTAATCGACGACCAACAACCGTGCTCGTCGCTATCAATGCACTGCGAGCGTCACTTGCTTGTACTGTGAATGTTCCTTTTGTGAGACACGAATTCATCCAATAAGTAACCCACTTTGCTTAAATGGATGTTGGGGCGTGTTGGTACATAGCTAAGAATAATATACGACGCGCACGAAGGACACAACACCAGGAAGGAAACGCGCAGATACAGCCCTGTATATCATGCTTAGCTAAACAACCGAATATTTACCGGTTTCACTGGTTCGTTCTTCATCGAAGCACATGCACATTTAGTGGAGGTGCTTGTCCGTTCACGCCCTGTCACTGTGTTGTCCCGGTCGACGGCAAGGGCGTAGCCAAGGGGGGGGGGGGGGGGGGGGGGTTGGGGGGGTTCAACCTTCCCCCCCCCCCCAAAAAATTTTAAATTTTGCTTGCGTATATATACACGCACACATACAAACGCATGCACGAACATACATAAAGCATGGTGGAACCCCCACCCCCCCCGAAAAACATTTCTGGCTACGCCCCTGGTCGACGGTTCACGTTCACGGTCGCTGTGTTGCCTATGGCAGTCTTGATGCAGCAGCCCAGGGTGCTGCCGACCCAGAGGAAAAACTTGGTGGCGCACAGTCATAAATGCGTACCAAAGTAAATTTTTTTTTGAAAAGCCAGCACACTGTTCCAGACTCTGGTGGCAGCTTCTTGCTCACAACAAAGTACGTTATAGATACAGCTTCTTCACGGAACAACGTAATAAACACCTTAACTTTCATGTTTGTGTAGCGGCCGCCAGGAACATGCAGGGTACTCAGATTTGTTGCCACTTTTAGCTCTTCCGTGTCCAACTCTAGCACTGCTTCAAGATACTACTCATTGGCATAAGACTGCAAGGTAAATTTCACTTGGCAACTATTTCATCACTGGCCTGCATTCGCATAAACAGACAAGGGAGGCAGTGAAGAGAAGTTTTTAGCAGTGATGATACTGTTGAACACTTATGTCACTGCCAATTACTGCCAATCCTTCTGCACTCAGCAATGTGACCGCTTTCCTTCACCTGTTGAATGAAAGTACACATTCGGCGGAAAAGATCCTGCACTTTGTGCAACAAATACTTGCATGCAGAAGGGCACAAAATCCCTGAGGTACTTCTTATAGTCTAGTTCAGTTTACGATTGCTAGTTAGCTTGTGATGTATGTGTTCGCATTAATTGCCTCTCTGTTGTCTTGCTATATTTCCTTTTTTTCTTGTCTATCTATTATTACAGCTTTCTACCTCTCCTAGTGTAGGATGTTCAATCAGTCACGTCCTCAAGTGACCTTCGTGCTTTTTTTTCCTCCATTCGTTTATCTGTCTGTCTCCGCCTACTCACTGTTCTACTACCAGGCCCTGTATGCTAATTACTAATTAGACGTACTTCAGCTTTCATTAACCACTCGACCACTTCACCCCTTCTTTGATCGCGTCATTTGTCCGCAGGTTCACCGCGTGCGACTACGCAGACATCGGGGCGCATCGTGCTCACTTCGTGGCTGCTGGCGGTCCTCGTGATCGCCAACTCGTTCGCGGGTCACCTCAAATCCAGCATGGCAGTCAAGAACGAACCGACTCAGGTGGACCGCGTACAAGACGTAGTCGACCGACCAAACTTGAGGCCCTTCATATGGAAGGGCTCGTACTACGAAGCCCTGATTTCGGTCAGTACACGCACGCTACCAGCGGTCTCGTACCCGCAGGCCAACCAGCTTCTGCTGAACCTTTGCCAATTTTAGATTAACTGGATGCGCGGAGGAATGGAGATATCCTTCTCTGACAGTTGTTGGACCTATAGACTAACGCTTCAGATGGTGTACCGAAAGAACCTTCGGATCTAATTGTTGATCGCAATAGTAAACTGGGTGAGTTTGTAGTTGTTTGTTGCCTAAGCAAACAAGAGCTAAGTCATTCTCTACAGACTTTGAATAAAAGAGAGCTGAGCTAGTTGGTAAGCATTCATGTTAAAGAGACAGGGCGTGCAAACAGGGACACAAGAGAGACGTCAAGGCACCGCCAACACCGGCTTTTGTGGTGTCTTGACTTCTCTCTTGTGTCCGTGTTTGCACGCCCGGTCTCTTTAACATGAATTCTAGAGACTAAGCGATGCTCTTATCTAAACCTTGCGACATAAAAATAGCCGTTGGAGCGCGCACCTAAATTAATAACAACAGTAAGCTAGTTCGGGGGAAGATGGTTTCTTCAAGTGAAGAGAAATCGTTGCATAGATAATGTCAGTGGAGCCAACGTTTTGACAACTGAACTTGTCTTCATTTCAGTTGTCCTGACGAAGACGAGTGAACTTTTCGAAACGTTGGCTCCAACGAAATTCCCTGTTCAACGATTTCTCATCAATCGTTAAGTGGGCGTTTTATGACCTTCATTACTTCCTTGTAAGTTTAGCACTCGCTACACGAAGATCGTGACCAACCACCAACTCGCCCAATGCAATTAAGAATTTCCAGGGCGCTTTTATGTATTCTGATGTCCAGCTAACAATGCTTACTCAGCCATAATATGTATTGCTTTAGTTCCTTGTCAGTTTATCGGTACCACAGGACCACGTCCAAACAATTACTTTGGTGATCTGTCGTGACTGATGGGGCGAATATAGATAGCGTACACTTTTGAAGTTCTGCAGCCTGATAGTCTCATGGTCATGACAACCTTTGCCTAAAAGAGAGAGAGAAAAAAACTGTTTTATAACAGCTGCTTGTCGGAGTTGTCGCTCTTAGAGTCGAGCCGAGTCCGTGGTCGTAGTGATGAGGGCATTTGTATGTACCTGTTGACGAGGCCCGTAGCCAGGAAGTTTTTTCGTGGGGGGACACTTGCTGAAAACCTTGACTATTTGAGAAAAACACATATTTCACTATTTATTATTGTTAAAACACCTACTTCACCAAAACATCGGCGGGGCCGAGCCCCTAGCCGGCCCCCCTCCACCTGGCTACGGGCCTGCTGTTGACGTGCCAAGAGTGGTGCTATGCCAAGAGTGGTCGTCCTGTGTGGCGCAGTTCCCCCGGCGTGGCGGCCCACCAGCTCTCTCTTGTGTAGGAAAATGATAGTCAATCTTCAACTAGAGACCAACTTTGATTTTCCCTTTCAGGTACATGGAAAACAGAGAGATACTTTTTTGAGACAGCCGTTCAACTCATTTGAAAAAAAGGAAAGTTTGCATTTGAGAATGCTAAATGCTGATTAGTTTGGACGGCAGATTTTATTTGCTTAATTTCTAGAAGAATATCATGCGATAATTTCCGAAAGCCGCAACAACATAATGAGTCCGAAGGTAATAAACATGTAACCCTGCACCAAGACAAATGTAGTACTACAAAGTGCAGCTACTAGAACACCTAAAAAGAAAACTTGATAAATAAATTCATCTATAAAACATAAATTCTGTCCGCATTAGTTGTATTAATACGCGTAGGTTATAGAACCGTCTTATATATATAAAAAAACTAGCGCTACAAACGACACGGGACAGTGTGCCTTGTGATTAGCGCTGTTAACTTCCCTCAGAAGATGTACCAACGCGTGCGGCTAGCAATTCAATCAGTAATATTGTTTCTGTTGCTGATTCACGACGGTATAGTAGACGACTTTATTTCATTTGTTTTTAAATTTGCAACTTTCCACAGCTTTTGCAAAAAGAATAGCACAATAACGAAATAATAACCCAAATTTCATTTACATAACAGCCCTGATAATGGCAACCCCAAAAAGTAACAACCGCATTTTATTTTACTTGCGCAGAATTCGCCATCGCCGCTGCTGAAAAAGCTGTGGCGCATGGTGGTGCGTAAGAACGGCTCCATGCCGGGCAACATCATGTACATGGACGAGAACATGCGGCAAGTGATCGAGCGCCGCGCCGTGTTCATGGTGGACCACAACTCGCAGCGGTTCCACATGGCCGCCTTCTGCCGACGCGAGTCGACGGCCAGCTTCCACTTCGGCCGCGAGATTATCGAAGAGCACCGGCTCTCCTTCCTCATGTCTCGCTCCATGCGCCGCGACCTGCACAGCCGCATATACACCAGGTATCGTCAAGAAGAACCGAACGAAAATTAGGAGCCCTTGCTCTGTCGGGAAAATCGGGGAAAGCGAGGCTTCGCATGTGCGTGCTTGACTTTCCTTCTTTCTTTATTTCTTTCGCATTGCACAATGCTCCCTCCTAACTTTTTCCTTCATCCATGCCGGGAATGGGACCTTCACCGACAGCGGCTCTCCAGTAGTTTAAGCTCGCGCTCTTTCAGCGCCCGGCCATCGCCGATCTTGATAGGAATGGATGAGTAGGATTGGCTCTGGCGTCGGCGGCTTCCGTAGTGGTCGTCGCCCTGGACTAGAGCCTCTCGTAACCCGATGACATCCTGGACCCGCAGCTCGAGATTGTCTTCTAGTAGCTTGTGTTTGGATTCCCTGTCCCAGCTTCGCACTTCTGGGTTAGCTGCTCAGTACTGGGCTTTCGCTTGTGCTTCTGCAGCCCGAACCTCAGGCACGGCCTGCCATTGTTTTTTCGTGTCGACGTCCACTTGTCGAACTTCTGGAGCGGCCCGGCGTTGTCTTTGTACTTCTTCAATGGCAGCCCTCACATGCGGATTGGCTCAGTCCCTTTGCCTCCTCCTGAGGGAAGGCAGTAGTCCTCCTCCTCCTCTTCTTTTGCCTAAAGTCCCTTAATATATAGAAAGTAGCGACATTCTCCTCCATATCCTCTCCCAAGTGTCCAACCCTCTTCTCCCAAGTGTTCAAACCTTATCTATATCCTCTCCCAAGCGGCCACCGTGCGGGCGCCAACCCTACACTCTTAACCGCGTATCCTCTATGTATACCTTTACCAAAATTTATCCTTTATCCTATAGGTTACATGGGCCGACGTTTTTGTGTTTTTTGTCTTCCCAAGTTTTAAAGGTTTACATGATGATTCACAAAGGTTACAATCTAAATTTAAAGGTATATGGCTCGTGTATACCTTTAACGGTGACCTTTAGAGCTGACAGAGTCTTCGCCGTATACGTTTAGGCGTTTACATTCAAGGGGCAAGGGTTACAGATTCGGAGAGGGCGATCGGGAAAGGAAATTCTATTGCTCCAATCGCGCGCAAGCAGCCCTGAAATGGTTTGGTGCTTGTGTGTGCTAGAATACTGGCAAGTGCGCCGTCCACGGCGCGCGGCAATGTGGGCGAGGTGGTTGTTAGAGCGATGAAATACTTAGAGGGCCGTGGCATTCTGAGGTGTTCTACCGCAACGTTCGCGGTAAGAAGAAAAAAAGTATGGTACCTGCTTCTGTACCTCGTCTCCTGCGTCGTTTTCTGCCTAATCCCGCTACGCGGCAGTCGTGATTTGGAGCAATGTTTGCCGAAGAGAACTGCGAAAACACGACGGGTCCAGGGAGACGAGGCGTTATTTCTAACGCGCGTCAATAACGATGGTCCCTTGTGCGGATATCTGTATCCTCGTTCGCAAATTCGGTGGCAGACCATCGACAAGCCTCTCTCTCTCTCTCTCTCTCTCTCTCTCTATATATATATATATATATATATATATATATATATATATATATATATATATATACACGCACACACCGAACAGAAGCACACGTTAGCGACCAACAGCCAGAGCTGCAGGAAACTACGCCCATAAAGCGCTAACAGGAACACTCTTGTGCTCTAAATTCAGCTTATGGTGGCTGAAACAAGCAATTTACTAATTTTACCTTCTACAATCACAACGAAATCGCGCGATATGAAGTCTCACAGAAATAACTGCTACAGAGGCTGTTCACGAAGCTGTCTGCTCCGCGATTATAGCACCTTTCTTGCGCTCAGCGCCCTCTCGCGCCATCATGAGTCTCTGAGGGAGCACATATACAGCAACTATGTTACACCATAGTCTCATCCCACTACCTGAACGTGACGCGTTTGTTGTAGACGTGTGGCGGCGTGCTCGGTATGATTTTAAAATGCCCGTCAAGCACAAAGACGTTTGTGGCGTGTTACGTGGCCGGTGCAATGAGCTCCAATGCGATTGCAAGCAATATATGGTGGTGTGCGCCTTCGACGATGCCGAGGTTCGCATTCGATGCGACTATTGTGACCACAGTCCCAGCGCCCACAACAGGATTGCTTATCTCGGTAAGCAAAGTTTTGTTTTGCAGCCGTTGTGCGTTTTCCCTTTTGTATGCCCTGACAAATGTTGTTGCCTCTCGTATACAAGAATTAAGTAATCTAGTATTTAGATATAAATTTTGTGGCAATATTTTGTTAAAATTCGTGCTCACTTGCAATTGACGGACTTATCACGCGAGCACGTATTACTTGCTTTGTCTGCACGTGTGAGCTTGGCATCTTTTCGCAACGTTGTTAGCTAAGGAGTATTACGTACCATTTTCTGGCTGATGTGGCGTTTTGCGGTGTAGTGTTTGTGCTAAAAGCGTTGTCTGCCCCAGGACTTATTCAAACCTCACTCAGGCGCACGCGAATGAAAAGGCGGCTCTGTTCTCTCGGTGGCGCACTTGTGTGGCCCCTCGCGCTCTCCACGAGCACCTTGTTCTTCTCATGTCACCGCGAGCGCAGTCGGAGAACGATGCTGAAATGAGTGGATAAGCATTTACCAGTGCGTTCCTTCATCTAACAACCTAGTCTACGGCTGCCAAGCGCAATAATCGCTTCCAATGCGGTGCACCGAAGCATATATATGGTAGGAGAATCTACGTGCATGTGTGAGCTCCTTGTTGCCGGTGTTATATGAGCACACGTATGCCAGGCGGCATATGGGCATGAGGCCAGTCGTGGCTCTTAATCTGCGCTGTGGTTTTTGTGCGTACCTCGCCTAGGGAACACGGCTACGCGTGGCTACGCACCTGCGGAGTGTCATTGCATCTAATCTGCTCATGAATCAATGCTGAGTGGTGCGAGAAGAGGGATATCGATGAAGTGCTTCGTGTCCTTTTCACGAAATAAAACGGGCTAGTCCGCATTTGCGGAGCCATGTTCAACCTCGGTGTGATTTGATTGACCGTGTGCTCCGTTTGTACCGTCCTCCAGGCTCATATACTGGTTGGCGTGAGCAGTGAGTCCCTGCGTATTTATTATTAAAAAGGCACAGAAAAAAAAGAATTTTGCACCTTGTGTTTTCTGTTGCTAACGGCCCATTTATCACGGCCGGAAAGCTCGTTTACTTGAGCGTGTGATGGTTAATAATTGGAAGACTGTTCTGGTGCCCAGTGAAGTTTCGGTTTAAAAGAGCATTGAGTGAGGCGGGACCGCTTTTCGTGTAAACATAGCTGGTTACGTCAGCTCTCAAAACCGCGTTCACATGAGCACCGAATTGAAAACTCTTTTCAACCAAGGCTCTCAGGGTGCTGCTATAATCCCCTCTGGTATGTCGTAAATATATGCGTCACCCCTCTCCCTTACATTTGCATTGCCGGGGCAAGGATGTCAGCATTTGTACACCCGTGCAAGTCCACTAAGGAGGCGCCCCTTCTTTCCGTTACAGAGGTGTGATAGCAAAGAGCGCTGGCTAGGATGATGACAGCTAACACGAACTCGTGAATCAGGTGGCCGTTGGTTGTTTACCGTTAGACCAAGGTGGCGTTGATGTTGTGAAGTCGGGCGTTTCTCGTGCAGTTGCGCGACATGCACATCACAATTCAGCCTATTCATGTCCTAGCCTATATTCACCGTCGATATTTTTTAGATGATGCATGTGTCCATAAATATCTATCCCAGAAGTTATCTAGGCTTCAAAGTTATGTGTCAGGACTCTGAAATGACATACAACTTTCAAAATGTACTCTAGATGATCAAGTAGCTCATCGTTATGCGAAAAATAATAAAAAAAACGTATTGATGGTAGGTAATATAGGATGCAGGTTTTTTTTTGTTTCGCTACATAACTAAAAAAAATTTTACGCATGACAAGAACCGTCGCCTTTCTCTGAGTACGTACAGCCTGTACTTCAAGGGACAGGTCTTCCCGAAAGGTTGTATAAGAGCCAGTGTCGCCAACTTCGCTCAGAAGTCGCTATATTTCTTGAGAGAGTTATATATTTTTATATTTACCGTAGACATAATGTGGTGTGTATTTGCTTCTTAGATTTTGCTTTAGGCATGTTGTGTACCAAATACACATGCAGCTTTAGCCGTTGCTCTTGTGCTTCATATGGGCGAATGAACTCGCTATTTTCTTTTCTGAAGTGAAACGGGCCAAATAGACTGCGGGAATAAAGCGGAGAGAAGGTGGAAATACAAAGCCCTAGGGGATGCCCTTGTCAAAAAGCACCCTCACTGCAAGTGGGAGACGCCTAAGCCAGGCACCCGGATTCAGCACACGAGAAGTGCTGTTCACGTGAGCATGTCATGACGTGTTTATTCAAGCTTTTGAAAAATACGTGCATGGAATAAGCTTAAAGCAAATATTCAGAGGTCTTTAGATTAACGCAGTGTCCTTGAAGCGGCATATAAATAAAGAGATAATAGGAAATTAGAGTGGTCAGGTGAGAGAATGTGGTATAAAATGGGTTAAAATCGCAAAGCAATGCTTCAGTTAAAACTATTGTTCCGTGAGATTAGTGGCCTTGCTGAAACTGATAGATATAGCCGTTTAACATAATGAGATCTATGAATGGTGCAGTCTCTGACGAAATTTTTCAACTCTGAGTGCGATGTACTGAGCTTTATTTCCCTTTGGGCAGATTACTCTATCCTGAATAGGCTCCACCATATTTTTATGTTTTCATGCTCATTCTATTCTACTGTTTTCCACAGAGTGTTTTCATACGGGGGCTTTCTCTGCAAAGAAAAATGCAGCGGCACCAACAGAAAAGAAGTAATACTGCTCTCTTGGAGGAATCCAGGCCAGAACTAACAAAAGAGGTGGCATTGGCAGAGTTGCAGGTAGGCTGCAATTTTTATTCAATTTTCATACGAGACAAAATGCTCCCAAAGGACGTTTATGTTCTTTATCCTTCCATTTCAATGGGGGCCTTAATTGTTTTGTCATATTTGTATTTTTGTGTATTCCAGTTATTGGCTTCGAACAGCTTAAAAGGGGCCACAATCAACTACGAAAGGGTTTTGTGCCTCTTGAGAGCCACATACCAAGACCGCTGCCAGCACCATGTAGACCCCTTGCCAAATTGTTTTTGTGGAAGAAACTGTAAGTTTATACTTCATATCAGCGTTGATTTAAAACATCGTAAAGCATCTGTTTCTGAGCAGTGGCACACAGTAGAGTTGTAAACTCACACAGGAAAATTAATCTTGTGGCGTTGTATTCAAGGCCCGATTGTTTTTTCTTTACTCTCAAGGTTTAATATAACATAGGTCTGGCCGAATGACTTGTTTCAAATTCACTTTTTTAAGGGACGTGAAGGGAAATAAGTTTGTTGCTTCTTCCATAGCTTTGTGCTGAGCTCCAACTGCGCTTTGGCTTCACTGTGGATGAAGCGGAACAACGGCTAAAAAAGGCGGCACAAGTTTTCTCAGAGAAGGAAGGAAGGGAAACTTCATTTTTAGAGCTCTGGAAGCACTTGCAAGGTTCGTCAGAGCACTCACTGATCATTGAGGTAAGTTATTTTCTTTTTTCTCTGCCTAACTGTATTCGAAAAGCGTGAAAGACGCACTGATAAGTGCTCATGTGTCAAATGACGTGCGAAAAATAGACTTGGACTAATGCTGAATGTCTAGCAAATGGCTGCATTTAGTATATAACACTGTTTTTCGGGTCTTTGATGATTCTAATTACAGGCTGCTCTACCGACAGAAATAAAAATTGCTGCACCACATGTATACGTATACAAGGACCAAGCTTGGGTATATGGAGGCAGCAAGGAAGAAATAATTCACCTGAAGGAACTGAACATTGAGCGTGCCGTCGTCATATGCTTTCTCATATACTATCTGAAAAACCTCATGTACCCGTCTGCTTTTTCGCAGACCCTGAATATGGTTGAAAAACTTTTTTAGGACCTCAAGAACCTATCCCACGTGGGGTTATTTCAAACCGATTGAAGTGTTTCTTGGCGCTTTTGAAGAAAAAGAAAGTCTGATCACTATATATGCAATTGGTTGGTCAAACTTTATTGCCAAATATTATTTGGGCAGATGTTTGGAAGTCCTCATATAAATATTTTTCCAAGAAAAGCTTTTCAGTTACGTATAGCTGAATTACTGTATATTTTTGAATTTTAAATAAAGTGCTTCATGCTTTTTATTCCTCTGACTAATTTGTTTAATTTGCTTTGCATCTGGACGATTGTCTGAGAGCCTATGCTCCTGCATGAACTGTTCGGCTTTGTGTATGCCAAACAATTCCACATATTTCTCACAGAAATTACCATGCACACGCAGGCTTTATAAACATTTATTGATTAGAAAGTTTGCGTACCACTAAGCTAAAAAGCATGGTAAGCCGATACGCCTGTCTTTCTTTCAGGGCACTTTATTTTCCAGGTGAATGAAAGGAAAATGCAGTTTGCTGAATGGAAGGAATATGAACACACAACTTCTGCATGTCCCGTGTAATGTTCTTTCTCTGATAGAAGAGTTTTGCACGAGGCATGCACAGGTTGTATAAAGTTAATTCCATGCAGTGGTCTGCTGCATTTGTCATAAAAGTTGCATTTGAAGGTTTACTGTATAACCTTTCAGTTTAGAAGTTTTTCAAATACCTATACGGACACAAATACGCTATACCTCTAATAAAAGTTACAATTTTAGAGGTTGCTAGTTACCTTTTGCTTTAAAGGTTTCTCTGTGACTTATAAAACTACCGTGACCTATATAGTAGAAGTTACCATATTAAAAGGTAATGCATAACCTTTAAATTAGACAGCTACGAATCTTAAAAATGTATGCCTCTACTAAAGGTTACGCGATTAAGAGTGTATAACACGGCTCGCGCCACTTTAATATCAAAAATGCTATGTCACGCTGATAGCGCGCGCGTTTCCCGGGCGACGGCCCGTGAAGCGGGGAGGTGGAAGGCGGGAGAGGAGGGTCGTCGGCGTGGCGGCTTGGTTAAAAGAAAGACGGTACTTTCCCAAAAATATCCAGGGACTACCTTTATCTCCTCTTGCGCGCCATCTGCGGGTGAAGAGGGGGACCTGCCAAGCGCGGGCGCGCAGTTTTCTTCGTTTTTATGGGACCAGTGGTTATTAGTGGGCATTGCCCGATTTCTGTGGTATATTACACGCTGCGAGTTCTTTTTTCTTTTTTTTTTTTGCGGACAGTTCACGTCCCGAAGGACCTAAATAAAGTTATTCCATTCCATACCCACAACACCGACACCTGCACGCCCCATTACTCACCCACTATATACCTCACTACTCATGTAGAAGCTACGAGTTTTTGCGAATACCTACGGTACCGAGGCCGACACGCCAAACTACTTATCCAATGTGTGCTTAACTACTCACCAATGGTGAGTAGTGGGGCTCACGCACGCTACGAGGTTTTGCGAACACCCGTGACACCGATGCTGACACGCCCCACTACTTATTCCGTATGTGCTTAACTACTCACCAGTGGTAAGTAGTGGGGCACATACACGCTATGAGCTTTTGCGAAAAATCATGACACCGATGCCGACACGAGTAAGGCAATACAAGCTTGGCTTGAAAACCGCATGATGCCCCCGCAGTAAAGCTTCGCTCCCTGCCAACCTCTGCTTAACAATGGCAAGGCGCTTGAAAACAAATTTTCTTTGACATCACACGCATCTATATGTAAGCTTGGCGTTCTTTTGTCATCACCTTTTCGAAACGACGCATGTTGGACATCAAGGAATTATACCAGCCGAAAACAGACGAACACAGGAAACGGTGAAGGAGACAGGAAAGCGGCTAGACTACCAACTCTTTTAATCACCAAAGCGCATTGTCTGTTTTCGGCTGGTATAATTCCTTGATGCAATGCACCAACTAGCTGAACAACGAGTTCTACTAGAGCATGTTAGACTTTGGAACGACGTATTGGCCAGGAGTGAGGATGATGACACCTTTGCTCAAAGGGGGGCAGTGCCTTTTCCACGTGGGCTATTGGAGTGTAAGTTTGGATCTCGCAAGGAAGGGGGTTACGTATGTCTACACGCATTGCTGATTGCCATGTTCCTACCGGTGGCGAGTTGTCCTTTCGTCCTCTTTAAAGGGACCGTCAACCGCTCAGAACACGATTTGAGATAACCGCGCTAATAGAAGGATTGTCTACTGTATAGTCTAAAGCGAACCCTGTTTTTCTCATTAAACGCAGATTTATATTTTTATTTGTTCACTGGATGGATAGATGGATGCTATGGGCGTCCCCTTTATAACGGGGCGGTGACAGGTGTGCCACCAGGCTCGAAAAAAAAAAGACTTGTTCCTCGTTCCCTTTGTTTTTTAATGTTGGCCTAATGTCTCTACTTCAATTAAATCTATCTTACTACAGGGGAAAAAAACTTAAATTCTCAGCCCAGTTCTGTGCCCTTTACGGCAGAATGTCCTTATTTTTTTCCAATATTTATTTTTGTCTTTCTCTCTAATTTTCTGCCACCAATACTCTAACAGTCTCTTACTTATTTCAATCGCGGGTGTGTTCAGCTTTCCATTGTCTCTAAAACCCAAGGCGTCATGTAGGCTCGTGCCCTAACGTACACCTGGGTGGATGTCTTCACATTCAATCAGAACAAGCTCCGCCGTTTCCTTATCTTCCCCGCAGCACGTGCATTGTTGTTCTTCTTTACTGAATCTCGCTTTATAACTACGCGTTCTAAGGCAACTCGATTTCGCTTCGAACAGTAAAGCGCTTCCCATTGAATTATCCTAATATGTCTATCTCCTTATTTCATTTTTATCCTTTCAATAGTTACTCAGAGCCGGTTTTTTTCTCCATAGCTGCTGTCCAGTAAATCCTCTTCGCTTCTCTGACTTTTCGCTTAACGCTCTCAAAATTACTTTCGGCGCCTCTGGCGGCATAGAAGTGAACGTGCACCTGTACATACCACGTCACTTTTTACTGGTGTACGCCAATAATTGTCTCTATTATCGTTGAAATACAGCACACTCTTCATTACAATCTTTTATAACGTAAAACGTGCAGATACGCATTCGTTTGCATTGAGCGGAATAGTGGCGCCGCCTTCGCTTGACGAGGACTTATTAGGTGACAGCGATGGAAAAGAAGCCGGCTTTGAGTAACTACCGAAAAGGAAAAAAACGAAATAAGGAGGGAAAGGTTTTATGATAATTCAAGGGGAAGCGCTTTACTGTTTGAAGCAAGGTCGGGCTGCCTTAGAACGCGTAGTTATAAAGCGAGATTCAGTAACGAAGAAGAACAATGTACATGCTGCGGGGGAACTAAGGAAACGATGGAACATGTACTGATTGAATGTGGCGATATTCACCCAGGTATACGTGTGGGCACGAGTCTACATGAAGCCTTGGGTTTTAGGGACAACAATGGAAAGCTGAACACGCCCGCGATAGAAATATGTAAGAGACGGTTAGAGTATTGGTGGCAGAAAAGTAGAGATAAAGTACAAAAATAAATAATTGGGGGAAAAAAGGTTATTCTGCCTTAAGAGGCAGAGAGATGGACTGTGAATTTATATTTTTTGTTATAATAACATAGATTTAATCAATGTAGATAAGGCATTAGGACAACATGAAACAAGGAAGTTTTTTTTTCTCCTTCGAGCCTGGTGGCAGACATGTCACCGCCCCGTTAAAAGGGGACGCTCATAGCATCCATCCATCCATCCGTATAACCCGATGCTCATGAGCGGCAGCATGAACGTTGTTAGCTGAGGGCCTAGCGGCACCTGCCAACGTCTTGGAAAAGTACGAAGAGCTCCTCGCGGCCTTCGAGATTACCTCCGGCCACGCGTTGCCTGTGGCGACCTGTGTGTGTGTCTCCTTTTTCGTCCGTCGTCTTCTTTGCGCCTAATATTTCTAATAATTGCGGAGGCCACGAGCACCTAGCTCGCGAGGCGGTAAAGGGATCCCACGTGACGACGAGAGTTCGTAAAAGTTATTCTACCGGCTTTTTATATTCTGAAACGGTCGAAAATGTCAATATGAAGCTGGTTAATCAGAGTTTCACCCATAGCTGTGAAAGCGAAACCTTGATCGTAATGCGATTAGGGCTATCGGCATCGCTATCGCTTCATAGCGTTGCTGGAGGAAGTCTGGAGGAAGTACAGTTCAGGGGCTTTTCAGGTCCAAAAATACTCCTAATAAAATAACCACGCGCTTTTGGAATTAACAGCTGCAGCCGCAAACACTACGAAGGGTGAGCTTTCTATTGCGCCGTAAAAACCTAGGTCCAGAAAAATTGGTTGTCGGTCCCTTTAATTCACTTTTCTGTCACCATTATTTCACTTTAATTAGGAACTATAAATAATGCCATATATGCTTTGCTAGGCTTAATTATCTGTTGGCTTCGGAAGGTTGTGTCTAGCAAAGAAAGTCGGTTGCCTCTATCATGTATAAGACAATGTGTCGTTGCGATACCCTTTGATTTCCTGTAATCACATCGCATCAATTTATTTCATTCAGGACCCGGCTAGGTGTATCTCATGAGGAGCGGGAACACATGTATAAATTGCTTTTCGACCTAATGAAGTGACCGCCGCGGTGGTGTAGCGGTTACGGTACTCGGCTGCTGACCCGAAGGCGGCGGGTTCGATCCCGACCGCGGCGGTCGCATTCCGATAGAGGTGAAGTGCTAGAGGCCCGTGTAATGTGCGATGTCAGTGCACGTTAAAGAACACCAGATGGTCGAAATTTCTGGAGCCCTCCAATACGGCGTCCCTCATAATCATATCGTGGTTTTGGGACGTTAAATTCCAGTTATTATTATCGACCGAGCGAAGGGATTCGAAGTATCAAGCACATGTCTGAAACACACAAAATATGTGACGCAACCGACTTATTGCTATACAAAAACATCCATTGGACATGTCTACAGTTAAATACGAGCGCGTGTAGACGCGCAGAATGTCGTCTCGCAGAAATAGGTCTCTTTGCAACAAAAATATGTTGCAAGTTCCGATGGTAGCAAACCCAGAGCTCTGCGTTAGATTATTCTACTTTTGAAGAGAAGGATAATGATACATGATGTTTTATAACACAAGGGCCATTTTATGGCCAAAGAGCGCCAGTTCATGAGACGAAATATCTGAACAATTATTTTGGTAAGTGGCTGTATAAGGGCCCTAAAATTCTGCGCATTTTGCAAGATTTGGTAGTTACATAAGGTGCCATATCCTGAACTCGAGGTTTGCACTGTGCACGAAAATGAAGAGCGTTGCAGCTGCGTCACAAACACGCACGCAACCTCGTTCACGCATGTTTTGTAAAGAACAAGGCCTTTATTAACGTTATGTCTAGCCACGGCCGGTCTGGAGCGCGCGCCTCTAGACCGGCCGTGGTCTAGCCTGCACCAACCCACAAACTTCATCGTAGTGAAAATTCACTTTGTTTCTGTAATTTCAGTATTCCTTCTTTGTCAATAGCACAAGCAGATGTTGTGCCCTTTCAGGTGACAGTGGCCAATCGAAATGCTCCTTTGTTTTTAGCGAAACTTTTGTGAGTTACAGATTTCAGTGGCGGCGGCATGGTACGCGAACAACCCGGCACCGGCGGATATGCAGAAACGCGAGTATACAGAAATGCGGCCCTCGAATGTGCGGTGGTCGCATGCATATTTGCATATGCGTCGTTTTCCAATCATTGTTGCTCTCTCGGTCGTGGGCTTGTCGGCGATCAGCCGTTCTTATAGTCTGCAGTATTCGAATCTTTTACATAGGTCACTTGTCACTTCACGTTGCCGGATTTTATTGTTGCATTTAATTGTTTCACGCATGACCGTTGTTGCCTACAGACACAGAAGTGCTTCGCTTGTAAGCACGTGGGTAAAGCTCGAATTCCCCGCATGGAGGAAGGAAAACGTTTAGGAGGGAGCATTGCGCAATGACAAATAACTAAATAAATGAATAAATAAATAAAAAGTACGCCAGGCACGCACACGCCAAGCGTGGCGTGCCCCCATATTCCCAATAGGGAAAAGACTCCCAATTTTTTTTTCTCTACGTAAGCTGTATGGGTGGCTTGCACTGATGTCACGCACAGACACCATGCTGCAGTACGAGCACGTAAGGAAGCTGAGTCCGCGACGTCATGTGGAAGATGTCAGTACACATGATTTTTCAAGTCAAGTTCTAATAGTCACTTCACGCAGGGTCACATGGCTCTACGAAAGTGGCCTGGTAAGCAAGTGGATGGCGGACGAATTGGGAGACTGGCAACGCTGTGTGAGGCGCACAGGCGAGCACGTGGCCGAAGACCTCACCATCGACGACACATTGGCCACCTTCTTGCTCTGGGGCATCGTCATGTGCGCCGCCGCCGGCGCTCTGGTCATCGAGATGTTGAAACGTCCGCGTGTCGATAGCACGTCGCCGGAGATTCCTTTTAAGAGACGTGCCAAGATGCGCCGAGGCGGTCACTGGAGAGCCTTCATGCGCACGCGCGCTCAGGCGGTGTTTTAGAGCCGGGATGCATACCAAAAATTTCAGTCGCCACCTGCAAGGAGGATCTGACAGACAGCAGAACGTATATACCCTCCCGCACAGAAGTCACTGCGTAGAAAGCAGGAGAAATTACTCCCAGCACTACAGGTCAACACATTCCCCGACCAACCAGAAATAACCTCACAGCACCTGCGTATAATTCTGTCCACAATAAAACTTCTGCCGATGACTTGCGTCCCATCCATTCACCATACGGTAGGAGGCTGCAGAAAATCTCCACAAAACCCCCCGATTCCCACCCCAACAACCAGCACGGGGAAGGAGCCTCGGTAAGCTGCAACCTCGACGATCAGCTAAGATTGGTCGCGAGGGCCCAGGACGCTGTTAGAGCTTAAGACATCCTGAAATAAGGACCCCTCTCTTTAGCTATTTATTCCCCCTCTCTCTGTCTGTCGACAGGCCACCATTTTGATTTCCAGATCAGGCTATAAGGCCCTCGAATAAAACTTAGAAGGCAACTCAATCATTGAATTCCGATTGAATGAAGGCAAATGTCGATGTTATAGCCAACATGAGCCAATGTAGAGCTAGCACTATCCATGATTCAGTGAACATTACGCTACACAAACGACCATTTAACCAAGGTTGCCCAACAGTAGCTGCCATGTTGCTAGCAACAGTCAGTAATGGCGTACTTTAGACAACATTGGCCAGTGCTCCTCAGCGATGGTTGTACGCGAGCGAATGTGGCCAGAAGTTGTCGCCAATAATGTATTCCGTTACAGAATGTGAGTGAAAAGACCTTGTTGCTGGGCTAGTTTGCTTTTGAGCGCAAACGCACGGCAAATTCACACACCCACACATACAGGCACCAAACACGTCCAGAGCGCTGTACGTGGTCGGGGCCTGGATGTGTGGGTGTGTGCGTGTGTGGTACGTGCCGTGTGTTTGGGCTCAAATAATTTTAGGATGTGTGTGAAGGGAGCCTGGGAAGAAAGTTCCTTCAAGAATTTCTGGCTACACCACTGATGGTGTCCCAACACGCACTATGGAAACGTTAGTGATACATTTGCCCGCAGGAAATTAAAGCGGACATTTTGCATACTGAAAGAAGACTTCTCCGCCGGAAACATGCTGCGCATTGCGCATTTGACACGTGAGCTTTCACCACTTGACCACATATGTTTCGGGGAGGGAAATAAAATACTGAAAAATTGTTGGTGATCCCAACAGGAATCTGCCAACCCTAACTCTAGCTGCGTGAACTCCACATCGGATGCACAGAGCAGTCCCGAGCCCGTAAACACGTGATGCTTGTGTATCTCCTCCAATTTCCTTTTGTTCGCATTCTAAAGATCATGCATGTAAATTAGCGCAGTCAATAAACATACAACTTGCTGTGCAACTTCGATTATTTAGAGGTTTTTAGAGGATTATTTAGATGATTGCAAAAGATTATTTGCGGCAGATATATGAATTAGCAATAGACATGCGATAGTGCTGAATCACCGGCAACTAACCTGCACCGAAGCCGTTTCTTGCGAGTAGTTGCAATGAGAATCTCGGCTGTATGTAATTGCGCAAGATGTAGAAAACGAAACGTCGCCCATTTATGACTGAGCGACTTGGAACCTTCCCCGTATCAAGCACATTCTATAGTAAGTTGTTAACTAATTTCAGTGCAAAGCTTTATATGGGGAGCCTTTGGGAAAGCCATTGCAGTTTCCATAGTTCTTGGTGCTCGTCAAAAACCAGTTTGGCTTTACACACCTTACAAATAAAGTGCTCAGCCTGAAAGTAAGCCAAGTAAGGACTACTACATCAGAAAGTATTGCGGATGCAGCACTGAAACAAAACTGCTACGCAAGACCAAATCTTGGCTTTGCGAAACGCTGAAGAGAGTACACAGGTGTCCGAATATGGTCAATCCACTTTATGCAAGGCATCAGCCAGAAATTTTTTTTCGGGGTAGGGGGAGAGAGGGTTCAACCACCCTTTGTGTATGTTCGTGCGTCTGTTTGTACGAGTGCGTTTGTATATTGCCACGTGCGTTTCTTATCATCACTTTTGCTGCATTCGCTTTTCGCCCACAAAGACTGTCAGCAACGCTCAGTGCAAACCACGCCTCATTGTTCGAGAAGCTTCGCGATTATTGTAGATCGTTTTGTGGAGATTGCGCGCAAGACGCGTACACTCTAGCTTATTCTAGAGCTCGCGCTACAACCAGCGATAACGCTGGAATATTCGACGGCACATGTATAAATGCCGACGCGCTTCACCGCTTGTCAGTTTATCGACTGCCGACGCCCTGTTCGCCGCTATCAGTGTACAGCGTGTATTGCTGTAGTTTGAGTTTTCATTTCCCGGCCACAAGTTCGGCCAAATAAACAGTTTCGTCTTGAACACGCCGGCTGCTGTCTTCGTCGACATAACACCACGTGACAATATAGACATGCACAATGTTAGTTCGCCCCTTCCCTAAATTTTACGATTGAGATGCACGCTTTAGAGGTCACGTGACCTCTTGACAAAACAAAAAAAGACGAAAAAATCACGTGACAGCACCAGCTGCGCGTTCGCTTCGTCTTTGCAGCGCTAACGCGTTGATATTACATAACCACACGATACAGATAAAGACGACGATCTCTGGCGCAGCAGACGTCACGGAAAGCTTCCGCATAGCCGCGCCCGGCGTTCGCGTGAGCCGGCTTACTGACGTCTACGGGAGCGAAAGCAATGCAAAAACGAGTAAAAGCATGATCGTGCATGAATATGACGATAATCAAAACAAAGTGAGTGAGGGGTGGTTAACTAGTGAATGCTAATTGGCTTTTATTATCGCCATGTAACTTTCACTATATACGTTAGTACTGAGTTCATTAATTAATGCTAATTAGAAGAGCGCTACATTTGTGACACTTCATTAGTGAACTTTGGACGTCAAATATAAAGTGCACGGTAAGATAGCCACACCGGAGGCTTTCATCTTGGAGTCATCTAAGGCGAATGCATAAGGGAACGTGTGCATTTTTTTACAGATATGGGATGCCGCTCAGCGTTAAATCACTACCAGCTTCTACCTCTCGCCTGTGAGACTAAGTAACAAAAATAAAGAAAAGAAGTGTCATGCGTAGGGTTACCAAATCTTTAGTGAAGGAAGTCTGGACGGGGGGGGGGGGGGGTGCGTACAGTAACATAGGGGGCAGCGAAATCAGTTTTCTTAATTGATGTATCTTACAGACAAGTCCATTGTTTCGGCCTCTTGACGTTGTACTTCAGCTGGCTACGTGCTGCTCGCAACACTTCTCTTGCTGAAGAGCATAAGTTGTCGCACTTCAGCTGGCTACGTGCTGCTCGCAACACTTCTCTTGCTGAAGAGCATAAGTTGTCGCACTTCACGCGGAAGTTCAGCTATAGGGGCTAAAGCCCCTCGCAGCCGCAGCCACCGCTAGCAATCGCAATATTGCTTCGTGCGTGCGATTAGTGCGAGCTTCGTGTCCCGTATCGTGACGCGCGCTGTTGGGCGTGCGTGTGATCACACAGAAATCTCTAACTGGGCGATCCAGAACAAATTCGGAAAGACCGCGCGGGACTCGGGACGCTCTATGAAAAGTCGGGACAGTCCCGCAAAATCCGGGACTGTTGGTAACCCTAGTCATGCGTAAGTTCGCATCATCTGAATGCTTTGCGTGCTCCGGCAGATGGCAGCACACGTACCACTGGGCAGAGAATCCAGGAGTACGTGTGTGGATAAATGAAAACGCGTCGTCGAGAAAGTGATTGAGAAGGCAGCTATTGTAGCTGGAGCATAGCAGCTGGTGACAAAGGCTAGTCGTCTTGCTGATGTAACCACAGTGCTACCATTTGTGGAGCACGAGGCCAATAGCATAGAAAACATGCTGCTAAGAATCAGAGCAGTGCCCAAGAAAAGCTTTTGTGCAGCCTATTTTTGTTTCGTTTTCAGTGGGTTATATTCTGCTATGTTTTGGTATTGACTCTGGCTCTTTTAGTCATTTATGTAGCGATGCATTGATCCTGCCATATAGCAGCATAAAGGTGACACAGCGAGCCAAGGGAAGTGGTCAAAACATGATACTGTCCTGTTCCCAACATGACCACTTTCTACATCAAGACACCAAGACGCAGAATAACCCCCTGGAAACAAAACTGAAATTGGCCATGCAAAAGATTTCATACCATATTATTTAGAATCAGGGCACTTTGAAGCATGCCACTGTTAAAATTTACGGCGCTTCTCAGACCTTCATTTAGTGTATGAAAATGAGGACTAAAAATAACATTGAAAAGAAAATTCTTCTCGTACAGGACAGGGTAAATTGGAGAAAATTGGGAAAGTCAGTCATCCTGATATGAACATAAAAGAGGCTGAATATGATAAACGATGTGTAAATTGCCCCCTTAACAGTACCGAAAATACCACTCTTGCAGCGACACAAAATACACTTGGCGAGGCCATTTTGAGGCTCCTGCACTAAATTGCCCTTGTTTCATAGATTTTGTGGATTCTGCCCGGACCTACATAATTCTTTATTGCTAAAAATCAATTACATCGTAGAGAGATGGAAGCTTAACACGAAAAGTTTCAGAAAACATTTTTGAGCCAATCTTACCAAAACACACAAAAGAAAGACTTTGAAACCAGTGATACTAACATTCAGGTGTGTAGTTATCAGAAATGAAACTTTGATCTTCAGTATTCTATTCAAATAATAAACCTATAACGGAAAAGTTAGCAAAACGCTGTTCCCGAATGGTTTATCACCATCATCTGATCCCTTAAAAACACCTTGTCCCGCGCGCTCTCAAATGTCACAATTTTAGAGAAAAGGCAGAGTTATAAATGGCACTTTTCTCCTACAACGAATGGGTACTTTGCAAATGTGTCATGCCATTGATGTTTCCTCTCTCTCTGCAGGACCTGGAAAGAAGAACAGCAGAAGCATCCAGTGGACGAGAGACAGCTGCAGCGATTTTGTGTAGTGGCTGAAACAGATGCCACATGCGCTGCTCTTCTGAGCTCTCTTATTGCAGAGCTCAGAACCACAAGTGCCTTACTGGATTTGCTTTTGAGAATGAAGGCTCTTGCTGGTGCGCACAAGCGGCGGGGCAAAAGAAAAGTACAGCCTACAAGCATGGCTTACCTGGCCTGGCTTGAAGCCTGGCCTGGCTTGGCTTGAAGAAGTTATCCGAAACAGCACGGCATAAAACGAACTCCGAAGAAGACGAAGAAGAGCTGTAGCACACTACAAGGCCTTCAATAGATGCCAAGAACAAGAAAACGCTGCCGAAAATCCAGAATAATGCGCCTTTTGCCAGGAAGGACCACTCGCTCTTCAAGTCTAGTCGTCGCCATTTAACTTTAGGCCCACCGTATCTTGCAGCGAACATTTTCGGCAACCAACTTCTGCGCCTCAGTTTGTTTTCTCTCGACGTAGGCTGGCCTGAACCGACTTCTAACTGTGCCAGGAGGTTTCAAAGAGGACATGCCGGTAGACGCAGTGATCTGGTTAATGACGTCGATTTCTTTTTCAGGGGGCGTAAGAATGCCATCGTTCAGCTGCGCGTTCCGTGAAGCTCTTTCATTGCAGTCGTAGCAAAAGCACGCGTAGCAGAAGTAGTCCGTCTCACTGACAGTCACTGATCTTTCGGGTGTTAAACATTCCTTCAAAGCATTGATGTCTAGGTCGTTAACTCTGCGAAATTTTTGCTTCTTTGCAATAATTAAAGGAGTACTGACACAATTTTGAGACATCGCAAAAGGGACATTTTTTGCTTCGTTGGTATGCAGTGTCCACGCTGTCCACACACTGGAGCCGGAGAACACGTTAAAATATTTTAATTTGACTTTGAAGTTTTCGTCGCTGAGCATTTGCAAGCCAGCCACACTGCAAGGACATTATCCCCACGAGTCAAGACAGTTCCTCCGAGTTCGCGAGTTCTGCGTCCTGCATGCAGCCTAAATCGTAGAAATCACTGTCAGGGTCACTGGACGACAATTCACTCATCGTTGTCTATTCCACCACGAGCAGATGACGGATTTCCCGCTAGTAAGTCGCGAGTTTCTGTATCTCAGTGACGTCACACTGTTATGAAACGACACTGAGAAGCCACCCCCTCGATATCGACAGCGAAAGTGTCTTTTTAAGGTGGCGCTAATTAAACTATATAAGATGCATTCCCAGGCACCACAATAGTCGTTTTAGGTTTCTCGACACCAGTGTTCTATTTAAAGCAACAATGCGAAATTTTTTAAAATTCGTGTCAGTATTCCTTTAAGCTTCTTGTGCTTCGAAATGTAGTCTCCACAATACACTCATTCAGAGCTATACTTTCGCGCCATATGACGCACAGGAAGAGTAAAGTAAGAGCAAAGCGCAAGCACTATCGGCGTCGAATAAAGTGTGAACAGCGGACCGAACGCGCGGCCAGTTCAGGCCGTCTGCTGCCGACATCTAAGATAGGCAAGCGCAACCGGTCACCAATAGTTTTGCTTTTCTTTCCTTAGACATTCCATATTTTGCTTTGCCACTGGAGCGCCACATTCATGCTTTCCACTGATCGCAAGTGGCGCAGCGCAGTTTCTCTGGCAATAGACGTCAGACTCTGCCCAGGCGGCGCTGCGAAAAACACTGCCACCAGCGCCCTCATCGTAGCCCTGGCACTAACTGGGTAGTGCAAAGAGAGCCGCCCGCAAGCGAATGTGCATAGGCCGCAATATAACCCTCCTCTTTCGTTGGTGTCGAGGCGCGGTTTCCTGAAAATCAAAGACATGGAAAGCTTCTTCCGCCAATGCACGCTTCAGAAACAAAGGAAGCTGATCAAAGCGAACTGCGAGTACAATGCAAAATAAGTTTTAGTTATTCCCGCGCGCTGCAACTCGCAAGTACAAGCGAGCATCACACGACACCGAGTTCGAGGCAAGCCCTCCGACATCCGTTCTCTAGCCTAAATGCGTTAAAATCGGGTATATACGTATGCCACAGCGATAAAGTACCTACATACACGATCAATTTACTTAGCTATGCATCTTACGATCAGTGGTACAAAACTCGGTTCATCAGGGGCGAATGGCTCCGGCGATTTTCGCCTTTTCAGTTGCATTCTCTCTTCATTCATCTCTCGCTTCCTGTGCATTGGAGTGTTTGATTACGCATCCTCAAATGGTCTCTTGATGGTCGTCTTCCGTTTGTATGTACTGCAAATGGGGATACGTGCGTGTCCACTTTCGCGGGGTACAACCAAAGGCAAAACCGTGGCCTCCGAGATAGCTACGGCAACCGCGGAGGACACGGGCGAAACAAACCTGAAGGGAGTCACGACCAACATTCTGCGACTTACTTGTATGACGCACGTGGTGTTAGCTAGTTAGAACCAGAACTCTGAGCCTTCAAAACGTACTACATACGTCCGCGATGCTGTGTTGTGACGACCAACTCGTCGCGGTGTGCGTATCACGCGTCTCCAGTCTGCCTCTAGCTGCTCACTTCGTGTTACACGACAAGCACCGCGGTCAGAGCCTCTGCTGAGCTTCATAGTCAAGGTTACCACGGTTTTGCATCAGGGCTACGCAAAAGAACAGCAGAGCCACACATTCATGCCACCGGCTGTGGAGAAAGCGGGTACGTCGCTTACCCAACACGCTCGCAACGGCCTGTATCCAGCGCTCTCGCCCTTCTTCTTCGTACGACAACTATGGAAATCGGTAAAACTGAACGTTGTTATTCAGTCTTTTACGTCCGTGGCAATTCACAACGCAACAGTGCGTCTTTTGCGGAGTATCTTCGTAGCGTGCGGAGGGGTCTCGTCTGCTGCTGTTTTCGCCGTCGTTCAGGCAAGTGATCCAGCAAGCACTTCACGACGGCTCGGTGGCGCGTCCGACTAGCGGAGAGCAATTCACAGGTCTCGTTCTGAGTGCTAAATGCGCAAACACACGCGATATTAAGCTCAATCGTTGTTTCGCACTCGCTAGTTGCACCTGGTCCCATAGCAAACTGTGCGAGAGAGTCGGTCTATGCACTACTCAATACTTCTCCGACAGGTGGCGCCACACATCTTGAAAACTCCAGAGTCTAATGGTCTAATGTCTATAGCGTGCGTGAAGCGAGCGCTCATAGCTCCCTTATGGAGTTTTTATCTTGCTTCCATCTCCGCCGTGTTTTCAGCGCCTAGCTGCGATGCGAACAGAGGGCGGATAGAATAGCAAAGCTCCAGTGCACGTGCGTTCAAGTCAGCCGGGAGGTGTTGCTGTTTCGAACTCAATCGGTCTGAGGACGCGGAAACGAGCTCTCACTGTGCCGTCTCTTACAACGAGCATCTCGGGTGCGCGCGCGCCTGCTTGGTATACCCACGCTCGTAGCCGCTGCAGTGACCAAATAAT
The DNA here is from genome assembly GCF_013339695.2 of Rhipicephalus sanguineus. NCBI lineage: Eukaryota > Metazoa > Arthropoda > Arachnida > Ixodida > Ixodidae > Rhipicephalus > Rhipicephalus sanguineus. The sequence goes on along the minus strand of NC_051177.1, from coordinate 147,029,091 downwards.
TTCAAAATTAACGTCTTCAGTGCCGTCGACACCTTTTTCGGTACTGCTGGCATTTTAATAAAAAGAAATCCAATCTTGCCTGCATTTTATACACTTCCTGGGCAAGAAGTCGGAATTGCCAATCCTTGCCTAAGGGTCTCATTAGAGGGGCCGTAACTATTAGTGCAACGAAATTATACAATATGTTTTTAATGATTGTGAAAGCGGATGTGGAGGAGAATAAGTGGACAAAGTTTAAGAAATATAAAAAATGTTTTTTTTTTTAAATTTTCGTTCGGTGTTTTCCTGAACTTGGCCCGATCGTATCTCTTTACTGAAAAGTTATATAAACATAACATTCGACAGTTTGCTAGATAAGTATGCGAATAACGTAAAGGCCGTTTCACATGACGTAAGACAGAGCGATTTTGAGTCTGCGAATTCGCTCGCAACGAAAAAAACGGCCGATCGCTCTCGCCGCAGCGGTCAGCGGTGAGCGACCAACATGTTCGAAATTTTTCGCTCTGTTCGCAGCGGCGGAGCGATTTTTCAGTCGCGACCCGTCGAAATTGCGCCAACGGGTTTGTTTTGGTTATGGCCGTTGTTGCATATTCTCAAGTGAACTTAGATTGGAAAGTGTTTTTAAATGACAAAACACGCGTGCTCTTCGCGACAGGTGATAAAAAGTTAAGAATATCAAAGCGCACAGATTGTTACATTACAATAAAAAATTATGCAGTGTCTGCCACAAACAACAGCAGCAAGCAGCTTTTCGCGCCGCGCCAGTCGCAGAGCGAAAATCGCAGACCATTCGCAGTCCATGTGAAACGAAACCGCCATTAGCGGCGGTTTGTGAAACAGCCGCCGCTAATGCGGCATGTGAAACAGCCTTAATGCGGAATTTTCGTCGCTCTGATACAAGGCTTTTTTGCGATAAAGACCTTCAAAGTAAAGAAAATAACGTTTACTGGGCCAATTTTGAGGTTTTTCTATAAAAACATATACACTACACAAAAACTAAAAATATCTGAGAAAAAGCAAAAACATGCATATATTTAGTTAAAGAAGTTTCAGCCACCTAACTTTAATATATTTTGTGCAATTCATAACAAAAGTTGACCAAAACGGCAGAGCGGATGAGCGCTCCACTCCACCTCTCCGTCATGATTGATTTCCTGTGCTTCGAAAAAAATTTTGGCGGCAAAACAAATTGCGGATCTCTTCTTTACACTCATCAGGCAATAATATATAAAATTTTGAAATATATTTAAGAGGTCGACCAGCCATCGCTTGTTCGATCTTACGTGGAATCACCCTGGAGCAGACTTGACTGGTGCCACCACGGGAAGCCGCCATGGCTGATGGCTCACTTTGCATGGGCCTGGATAGCCGCATCAGCATAGGTTGGGCCGTGAAAATCCGAACACCTCGTACGTGCTTCTTTAAAGGAGATGTCCTGGCGGACCTTCAATGAAATGATATGTTTTTCTTTCTTTTAGTTCGGACAACAACGCGAGTATACAGCATGGTCTCCGTCACAGTTCACACAATGCGGCGTTTCATTGAAGATGTCCGAGGCACGGCCTTGAACACCACATTTTGTGCAGGTAGGACGACCACGGCAGCTCTGAGAGCCATGGCCAAATCTTTGCCACTGAGAACATCGGCGAGGGTTTGGGATGTATGGTCTGGTAGGTGTCTGTGTAGCACTTTCACTGCTTTGTGGTAATTCACTAGTGGCAAAGGTCGGTATCAAGTGTTTAGTTGGGATTTCCCGATTGTTTCTTCGGATGAAAATTCGCTTTAAATTCTTGACGCTCTCATCTTTCCACCTTTCAAGGAGTTCATTCTCGGATAGGTGAAGGAGATGTGTGTCTGAGACGACTCCACGTGCGGAGTTCATGGATCGATGTGGTGTTCGAGTGATAGATAGGAATGTCTCCGAAAGTTACGAAGTTCTTTAGTTTGTCGAACTGTATCTTGTCACGGAGTTCCAGGGGGAGGTCTCCACTTGCCAGTTTTAGTGACCACATAGCCAACACTTAAGGTGTCTGTCAGTGATCTGGATACTACGAAAGGGGACACGGTTCTATCTGATTTGTCAGACTTCTCACTGTGTACAACGTTACAGTGAAGGAAAACTTCTTTTGGTCGGCTCAGAAAAGTCAGCTCCTCGGTGGGTACGCGTTTTGAAGCGGCACGATCACTTATCAAAAGAAATTCTGTATGCATGATATTGCAATTCGATTCGGCAGCGATGGCGGCCACGGAGCCCGAAATGGGGATCCTACAAGATTCATGGAATCGAAAACACGCAGACGCCAGCCGTACACCGCTACTATAACCCAATGCGCATAGGCCAAGGTTGGCTGTTTGCACAAGGTTAACCCAGCCGGCCTATGAAAACAGGGAAGTAACTGAAGAGAATAGGAGATAGGACAGCAAGTAAAGAAAATAGCAAAGAAAAAATACACCATCTCCCACTAAAGGGAACCATGTGGGGATGCGAAGCAGCGCATGGGTCGACTTAAAGTTCCGTTCATCACGGGCACCTTGCCCGATGTTAACGCGTCCTTGCAAGTGGAGCACACCATGGATTCACTGTAGTTGCTGTTGCTAACTCTTGTTGGAGCACGGCATGCGGTTTCATCGCCACGCCACGCGGGAGCACGTGGGTTCATGGCGCGTCTGCAGAATATCGTTCCCCGACGCCATCACGTGAGTGAGTGAGTGAATAAACGTTTATTTGGTCCAGCAAAACGCGATTAATCGCGCATCCGACTAATCCCACGACAGGCATCACGTGATTGCTGAAAGAGTGTAAGGGGAAGAGGCCACAGCGTCTTACCCAGCCCCTTACACATGCCCGAACGCGCTAGCGCGTGCCAGCGCGTTCTTACTAGGATACAACGGATACAACGCGTTGGTTCATTGTGCGTCTGCAGAATCTCGTTCCCCGACGCCATCACATGATTGCTGAGAGAGTGTAAGGGGGAGAGGCCACAGCGTCTCCCCCAGCTCCTTACACAGGCCCGAACGCGCTAGCGCATGCCAGCACTCATGGTTCCCGAGCGGACGGTCGCCAATGGAAGGGCGGACACAGCCCCGAGCAAAAGCTGCTTCGCATCTAAAAAGACGTGAGAGAGGGACAGGAAAAGGCGACCGCCGATCTCCTCCGGACGGGTCAGGCCAGGTTTGCCGTCTACGTGAAACCGGGGCCAAAGGGTTGTGTTGCCTCTGCCGGCGGGCCTTAAAGGTCCAAACACCCGGCGTCGGCTCAATTCCCACGATCCCCTTTTCCCCGGACACGGCTGAGGCACACACGGCGGGGCGTGGGAGGGGTCGAAACCCCCCGTTAGCTCATGTCCGTGGTGTCGCTACACACCAAACGCTTGCTTGCGCAGACGCCCCTGCGGGGATATCTGCTGTTATTGTTGAGCTTTCAAAGACTATAGTCTTTCTTGGGGAACTTAAACGCAGAAACTTTGGGTCTGTCTGTCTGTCTGTCTGTCTGTCTGTCTGTCTGTCTGTCACCCGATTCAGCCACCCGGCCAAAAGTTGAACTGCTTGCTTACCGCCCACCCATCTTGAACTGGTACGGCTGTTCATACTTGTGAACTTTGTCGATCAAAAAATAAATATTACGCATATCTGAGGCGCAACGTCACTAAGTAAGCATTAGGTGGTGTATTCCTTTAATAGAAAATACATAGATACGTAATTCTAAAGACGCTAGTTTCTTAAGCTTCGCTGAAAATGCGGCTGCGCTGAAAATGCGACGCGCCAACGAAAGCCCTCTGCTCTGTGCCCTCTGCACAAGCTCGTTTCCCGACGTATTGCCAGATGGAGCCCATATCTCACGCAGTGCTCCTCTATCGTCTTTCGACGACATTTGCAGGCGAAGCACGCAGATACGCGGCCAATTTTTTCCGTAAAATATCTTTAAATGGGGGATAAATATCGTTGAAGCCTTCACGACATCGCAAGAAAGCGGCACATTTGTTTACGTCGGCAGCGGGGCTGGGCAAAGATACTTTGAAATAGTATCGCGATACGATACAAGATACTCAGGCCAGAAGTATTTGAGATACAGATACAAGATACCACAACACTGATTGTATCCGATACGATACATTCCAATTGTATCTTAAGATAGTTCGATACATTTGCAAATTTGTTATTATACCTATATCTAGCAGGATAGAAAGTTGGGCTTGTTGGTACAAATGCGTTCTTGATGTAGCGCTAAAAGACAGAGTAGGAACATTCACACAGGACGAACGCTGTTACTACAGCGTTCGTCCTGTGTGAATGTTCCTTCTTAGTCTGTCTTTTAGCGCTGCATCAAGAATGCATTATATATCTAGATAATATCGCACTAAACAGCTATGCCCAAAAATGTTCGCTTGAATATTTAATAGATGCGACCATTTTTGTTTCATTTGAATGAAATGTCTGGTAATATCTCAAAAGTCCTTGTATTTCTTGCTGAAGGCATATTAGTTTCATTCCGAAACAAGTTATTGGCGTTGGTTTATCTGATTGCGGTTTTTGCTTGTCGCTTGTGTAATTGGTGCCAGTCGCTGCTCTGCTTGCCGACGCGGTTGAGGGTTGCCATCTAATCACAAGAACTTCAGTAGGAGCCTCCACACGATGGCGCCAATAGCGCTGGGGAGTTCTACCTTGTCCGTAAACGTATCATGGTCTTCGCAATACCGAATAACCAGGCAGGTGCACAGCAGTGGGAACACTGGTAGCGACATTCTTTGATACTCGTGTTTACGTAGCGGACATTAAAGTGCAATGACTTTTACATTCTACTTATCTGCTGGCGTAAAGCGTTCGCTAGCGACGTACTCAGTAATGCGCAATTTTTTGACAATCTACAAGAGAACATGTGCAGCCCAGAAACGTCTCAGACGTATTGTACAGTTGCACAAAGCGCCGCAGGACACCGCCGCTATTCACACTATATTGCCGCATATAGCTCCAATTACCGAGTGATTAGTAACAGTAAAAACATTTAGGAAGCCTAAAAAAGGAAAACAAATATATGTAGCTAACTAAAATAGAAAATCGGTTTCGTATTAAACACAGTGAATAAGCATAGAAAGTGATAGCGGCGGCACCCCCAAGGAGTAATTATTATTGTTGCGTTTTACGTCCCAAAACCGCGGTATGAGAGACGCCGTAGTCGAGGGCTCTTGAAAGTTCGACAACCTCGGGTCTTAAAGCCTAACACGGGCCTCTAGCATTTTGCCTCCATCAAAATGCCGCCGCCGCGACGTTCGGGTCAGCAGTTATGCACCATAACCACTAGACCACCGCGGCGGGTAACCCCTAATAGCTGTGGCAATTAAGCATTTAAGGTAAGACCACACAAAATTCAGTGCCTATGGAAAATAGCGCATAACCACTCGGGACGCTCCTCAGAAAAACGGATCTTTTCGTAGAACAATGCTTCTCCAGTCCCTTTGACAACGCCGTAAGATGGCTCCTAATAATTTTAGTTATTATAATGCAAACTCAATTTCGCTATTTTACTACGTAGTAAGCACAATTTTTGTTACTGTATACAGTGAAATCTCGGTGATACGAATCTCACGGGACCACCAAAAATATTCGTATCATCCGAAATGCGTATCACCAGAAAGCATGGAAAATTAACATGCGACAAAAGAAAACTGGCGTACATTTTAATTGTTCTTCAGGGCCGCAGCAACGTCAGGAAGAACCCTGAATGATTGTCAGTTAAGTTTTTAGATGTCGGCAATCTTACCTTAATATACGGCACGTACGCGCGTATTTAATTAATGAACCAGGTGCGTTGTGACCCGCGACAATAGTAGCTCCTTCCAAATTTTAGTATGCTCTTTTGCATGACACCGGAGCACTGCAGCGAAAGTAACAAAAGATGCGCTTTGACGCGATGGATCAATGCCACAGAACTACAGAACCACGGTCCTGTGTTATGATTTTCTTATCGCGGAGGTGTTGCGGACGTTTTTTACGAGATTTACGGCCGTGGCAGCACAAGTGCGACCTCAACGGTCGCGCACGTTGACGTTGTGAGGCCTGACTCCTTCGCCAAGACCGTCCTCGACCACTTTTCATAGGGTGTCTGATGCACGAGGCAGGCACGTGTAAACACAGTACAACGACAGCAGCCCGCGTCGATGCGTAAGAAAAAAAAGCATGGAGCTAATGTCCTCTGTAATCTAAACGCGAAGGCACACGGAGGCACATAAGAACCTCAAAGATTCGCGCACACAATCTCGGAGGCCGTGACGCGTCTCTGAAGGTTTATTCTGACCACAAGAAAAAAGTTTTTCTTACACCCTGATTCTGACGATTTGGCGGTGCGGTGCGCATGCCCACGCTTGTGTTCCCGCGCTCGCACGTGCTTGGCGCGTCTCCCGCGACAGCGCGGAGAGCAGCTCTTGGTATCTGTGCGGTAGCGTACGTTCGTATCAAACGTCGCTGGGTGAAAATCTGTTCGCAACAACCGTACTCCATTACATTGCAGGCCAATGGGCATTGGCCGGGACCAACGAAAAATTCGTATCACCCCGAAATTCGTATGAGCTGCGATCGTATCACCGAGGCTTCACTGTATGCTGTGATCGTACCACCGATGTTTCACTGTACTCCAACGCGCAGGTGCATCGCTTTGACATAACGGTAAACTCAAGTGGAATATATGTACACACACAAACAGTAGCAGAAATGACGCAGACAGTTACAAGTATACTTGTAACTGTCTTCTTATAACTGTCTATTCTTGTAAGAATACAGCAGAGAGCTTACCTTGGCAGTACGTTAAATGCGTATTGCAGTAAGCAGACGAGAAAAACAATATATACACATAGGTAATGTATGGGATGGAAAAGAATGACAGCTTAGAAGGAGCTCGTGCTAACAATCAAATTATGATTTTAATAACTCATTGAATAAAAGAAAAAGAGAGGTACGCCGAGATAACTCTTGTTAGCTGAATGTTTGTTCTGTTAGATGCAGCATCGGCACCAGTAGTTCAATAGAGGTCAGAATCTTATTTGCATATAAGTCAATCTCATTGCATATAAGTTAAAATTACATCCACGAGATCCTTCTAGTCGCCGATGTGTGAAATCCACGAGACGCAAAGCAACCCCATTCTTGCATTCTTCGGACTTCGTAGCGAAGCACAACGCAAGAGAAACTTCGATAACGACACTACAGTTCCGCATTGAAGTCCGTCGCACAGGACAGTGGCTGAGAGCCAAGTGTCATGGCACTGAACCAACTAAAAAGAAGGAAGAAAAACGAGAAAACGAAAGGTCTGTTGCTGTAGACGTTCGCGCGCTTGTCTGTCGAGAAGACACGAGCGCTACCACGTGACTCTGCTCCATCAATAGAGACGCTCAAAGCTCATGGCCTGCCCTCGCTTGAAAACTCTGTAAGAAAGAAAAAATAAAATGAGGTCACTGCCTTTAGTTTAATTGTGGCGGCTTAGTGGCAACAGTATCAGATTGGGAAGCGGAGTTCAGTCAGCGTTTATTGCTTCGCACGGTAGTGGTGCGATCGCAGTAGCTTGTATCTTAAGATACACGATACATTCTTCAATGTATCGGAAATACAGATACTGACACACGTCTTGCGAGACGTATCGCGATGAAAATACAAGATACCCAATAAGTATCTAAGATAGTATCTAAGATACATGTATCTTCGATACTGCCCAGCACTGGTCGGCAGGTACGCCCACAGCTCATTGTTCGCTTCAGGTACAGTTGAAAGCGTGCAATGAAATAGAGATGGTGCTGAAAAAATTCAAGTTCGCGCATATCAGAAGCATCGTATTACGTAATGGGGTGAGCCTTAATGGGCATCTCGGCCCCTTCGGGATTGATACATACACATTTTGATAGTTTCATCCAGGGTTGCTGTTCGGTCAATTTGAAAAGGAGTGAGAACTAAAAGCAGCCAAAGTAGCCATGCCATTTATTTTATCGCCAAATTTGTTGTAGCTAAACAAAACAGACGCGGTGTTATGAGTGGAGTTATTATTCAACGAAAAATAATATTTTTAATAATCAAGACTACAAAAACAGCAGCACATTTTTTTCCGCTTGCTTGGTCTTCAAACCACGGATAAGTTGCAAATAACAAATTGTAATAAATTCAGCGCACCTGCACATAATTTATGTAGCATAGATAGAGTTCTTGCCAGGTGCAGAGTAATTTTGGAACATTCCTGTCAACACGTCAGTAGGAACATTAAACTTTGAAGCAGTTTTTCCATGAAGCTGTAGATTGAATTTAATCAGGGGAGCTTATATAATACCAGTCCGGCTTCATCTAGTAAAATTTGCTTGGGGATGAACAGTACAGCTTCATTTTGCTGCGGACCTCTTTTTTTGTCAAGTTCACGCGATAACACGCGCTGCGCATCTGAGTTAGAAACTTGCGCGCAGCATCAGCGTAGATGGCGGGCAGCGTGATCAGTGTGCTAACCACGCGTTTGCCAACATGAGGGCAACTTCGTGGTGTGCAACGCGATGCACACCAGCCTGCCGGTGGGTGGAGGACGCGAGCGTGCATCGTTTCACACGACAGAAAAGCTACGAAAAACTTAAGTTATCTGCAGCCAGAACAGAAATTCAAAAGTAGCCGTGCAGTCAACCCGAAATTTTTGTCGCCAGACGGAGTCGTAAAGTAGCCAATTGGGCGCGAAATGGCCACCAATGACGACACTGCTATCATACATCTGCATTGCGTGCTTTTCATCACATATAGCCTGCATGCTTTGTAACATATCGTTGCAATGTATGTGTTCTCTTCGCGCATAGAGGCTCATGCACAGAACGCGTAGCTTTTTTGCGAAAGCCCTGATTGCGGACTCACACGACGACTGACGGTGGCGTTTCATTTTCTTTATGCGTTATTATTTCTGCATTAAGTAGGCTTAAGCCTTGGTGCAAAAATTTAGCGAATGGGGATTAAAGTGGTTGGGGAGGGGGACCACAGTTTTCATGTATGTCTGTTGGCCCTGTCCTTTCGGCGAAGTACTAGCCAGACCACTCTGGTTTCCGGAACTCCTACATAAAAGAGTGCCGATACCTCTAAGCATCGGTCGGTCCAGGGTCTATTCAATTCACTGAAATTCTTTATTTGAAGGCGTGAAACATACAGAAATATTAAAACTGGATGGACCCATAGCCAAGGCTAGTTGCGGGTCCAAAAAGATAAGTAAGAGTTCCATGTACAAAATAAAGATAGAATACATACATACAGATAGTCGTCGTACATCCTTAATTTGCGCGAGCGAACAAAGGGAAAGCGAAAGTTTAGTGCACGATTGTATTTAACAGCTCTAGGTAAACATACGAAACACGAGTAAGCATGGCAAATTTTTGCATTCTCATGAAAGGTTAAATATGCATGGCTAATCCCGAAAGAACAAATCACTAGTTGAGAATGTTTTTTAAAAGATTTCAGTAAGTTACTGACACACACACACACCAAAATGACAGCATGATTGTTCCCATTGATAAACAGGGTTCAGAGTAAGTATTTTTAGCAGTGATGGAAAATTATTCGCTTGTTTTATTTCTGCTGGTAGTTTATTCTAAACTTTTGGCCCTGAAAACTGCAGCAAACGTTGTCCGCAAGCATTTTATGTTGGGGGAAGAATAAAGTTTCCATATACTTGATTTCTGGTCACACGAGAGGATCTGAAAAATAAAGAAGCATGAAAAGGCAGGTTGTTTTTTGAAACACGTACACGTGGCAATTTTTAATTCGTGTATCTTATCATAGGGCAAAATATTCATTTTTATAAACAAAGGCAGACTAGGCTCGTCGTAGCATGAACGGGTAATTATTCTCAGGGCTCGTTTCTGAAGTTTGCGTATAGGTTCAAGATAAGTTTTCTATGTCGCACCCCATAACTCATTACAGTATGTGATATGGCTCTGGATGAGCGCGAAATATAAAACACGCAGAGTGTTAGTATCAAGATGATGACGCGCTTGTGAGATTGCGTAGCATCCCGAGGAAAGCTTTGCGCAAACTGCATTTATTTGCTCTTTCCAGTGCAGATTGTTATCAAATACTACGCCAAGATATTTAAATGAGCTGGCTTCGTCAGGTGGAAATTGGTTTATTCGTAAATCTAGTGATTTAGGAGGCATGATATTGTTGCGTGTTCGAAACACCACAGTTTTTTTTTTGACGTTTGTAGTAAGCTTGTTCATCACAAACCATTCACTTGCTTTTTTTCAACTCTTTGTTTGCTTTAGTTTCCAGATCACAAATGTTGTCGGCTGTTATAACAATACAAGTGTCATCGGCGTACATAAGAACTTCACTAGTGTCTAAAGTTTGTGGGAGGTCATTAATATATAATGAAAATAAAAGTGGCCCAAGGACGGGTCCTTGAGGAACTCCAGTGCGCATATTCTTTGGTAATGACTTAATATTATTCATTCTTGCCACCTGCACTTGCTGATGAAGGTAGTAAGCAGATCCAATGGGCTACCGCGAGAACCATAATGCTTTAGTTTATGTAAAAGTATGTTGTGATCAACTGTATCGAAGGTTTCTTCAGGTCTAAAATATGACACCTACAACTATATTATTTTGAAAAGCTCCATTAATTTTTTGAGTTAGCGTTAACACTGCTGACGAGGTTGAATGATTCGGACGAAAACTATGTTGCTGCGGGCACATAACCTGACATTTTTCAATGAATTCGTGGAACCGACTGGTCAGAATGTTTTCAAATATAGTGTTAATGGTACTGAGCAAGGATATTGGCCTGTAATTAGAAGGTTCACTGAGGTCTCCGTCTTTGTAGATAGGGACAACCTTAGCAATCTTCAGCTGAGATGGATATCTGGAGCAGCTCACGGAGTGACTGAACAAGTGGCACAATACTGGTCCTAATATATCTATATTCTCTTTAATCATACGAATAGGAATACAATCTAATCCAGAAGCTTTAAAGGTAGACATTTTATTAACTGTTGCTATCACGTCTTCGGGCTCGATGTTATACATAACGAAGGTGTTAGGCACAGGACTGCGATATAGAAGTGTTGTCAGAGTCATTAAATTTTTCAGCCAGGGATGTACCAATACCTGCGAAATATGCATTGAAATTTTCTACAACGTCTTCATCAATCGTTTCGGGAAGCACAGTTGACTTACGTTGTTTACCTATGATTTCGTTTATTATCTCCCTCAGTGTTTTCGTGTGGCCAGCGGTCTGTCTAATTAGTTGAGTATAATACTGCCTTTTTCGTGATCGAATCATAGCGACAGATTTATTCCGTTGTACTTTAAATTGGTGTAAGTAGTAGGGATTGTCTTTGTTCTCGCGCCATTTGTCATGCCAGTATTCTTTGGCCTTGAGTGTTTGAAGTATCTATTCTGTCATCCAGGGGCACATAGGTTTATCATGGCAGCCTTTCTTGACCTTGCGCTTACTCCTTTCTACAGCGATTTTTAGATTTAAATGCGAAGCATTTCTTAGCGAACCTCTGGCACTTTGAGCGTTTCTATCTATCTATCTATCTATCTATCTATCTATCTATCTATCTATCTATCTATCTATCTATCTATCTATCTATCTATCTATCTATCTATCTATCTATCTATCTATCTATCTATCTATCTATCTATCTATCTATCTATCTATCTATCTATCTATCTATCTATCTATCTATCTATCTATCTATCTATCTATCTATCTATCTATCTATCTATCTATCTATCTATCGAGCCGCCTACGTCTGGGTGCTCTCAGGATCGCCTCCTTAACTTGGTGCAGACCAAAATTGGCATGGGAAGGTAACATGATTTGACAAATATGACAGTCGGGTCATGACATGAATAAAGTGAAAATCCTGTCGAGTACGTCGTCAAACCCTTTCCTCCAGACACGTGTGGCACATACCCGCTTACCACGGGCCGCGGGGCATCGGTATGCGCCACAGGTGATTGACAGTTTAAAGCTACCCAGGAACGGCGAGAACAGACATTAAATGCGAGAGCGTTAAAAAAATCGACATCGGCAGCGTTGACCCGACGAATGGAAATAATGAAAATTAGGAACCCAGCAGGAATCGAACCCAAGCATTCTGCGTGGCAATCAGGTATTCTACCACAGAGCCATGCCAGGTCTGTAAACTGATTTGGAAAAACAGCCTCTGCAGGCGCAATGTCGGTGCAACGTCAGTTGTGGCTGTGGTGCTTGCTATCTAATTTTACAGGAAAGCAATAAACACTATACATGATACTCCTACGATGCGTATACTCCTACGATACAGGCGTCATATCAGAATAACTTCTGTGGTTCCAGTGTTGGCTCCGCTTTTATAGCAGTCTAATAAACATTACATTTGTATTCCTATGATTCAGCGAGCTATATTCAAGCATTGCTCGACTCCGGAGGAATACATTAACGAAAGTTACGTACGATATTCACATCACCGCACCGTTAAGTGCACTTCGTCCGCCAGAACGACGCAGTGTCCTCTTCATTTCTTACGAGGCTGGGCGATGGCCTCATGCTGACAGAGGATGATGTCAGATTTATTGACAGCCGCTCTGTAGACTAGGCTACGTAGGCCACATACGCCCAGGTAGTATACGAATACGACAAGCGCCGTCCACTGATGTTGGTCTACGCAGCACTATCTAGGCCTACCAGCCTCGATGGCCTATATCGAGAGAAAATTTGTAGACGAAATGACAGAGGCATATAAGATTTCCAACAGCTGTACTATGCCTCACACTTTACTACACATTGACCCCTCGTCACCGCGATCACGGCCTGATCCGATAACAAGTCATGACCAGCTGCTGGTGCTCGTTGATCACGCGGATGATGATCTTGTTCAAGAACTGCCAGGAACTTCTTCCACACATGCACACGGGTTCGTGAAACGTGCGTGCGTTCTCTATCACAAGGGACAAGTATCTCTATCACAAGGGACAAGACGGGGGGCGAAGACCTTTACTGAGACCCCGAGGAAATGAATCATGCGCTTATGGGCTTCCTTGGCAACCAATACAAGTGCACTTGCGAGGAACCCACTACGCTATAAATCATTGTAATTTTACTGAGACCCCGAGGTTATGGATCATGCGCTTATGGGCTTCCTTGGCAGCTAATACAAGTGCACTTGCGAGGAACCCACTACGCTATAAATCATTGTAGTTTTTGAGAAGTAGGGCAGCAGGCACTGTGCCATTTTTCGTCATTCTACGGAGAGCCGTGGTACCTGCTAAACACATGTAAGGCATTATGCGCACTTTGTTGATGCTGTGCCTGATGACGACGAAGAATTATGGGAATGCTTCCAACCCTTTGTAATGGGTTGGAAGCATTCAACAACCTACTCGTTGCGCAATTCGCATTGTGTGACGCCTGGTTACAGAATTCGCGTTGTGCGACGCTTGGTGCTTATTTTACTCTTCTATCACGCTATATTGCATATGCTAATGCGGTTCCTTCCCGACATGAAGCCTGTATAGGACCTTTTTGCAAAGCAGTTTCAAGCACGTACAAAAGTAAGTAATAAAGAAAAAAAAAACCGGCATGGCTCAGAGGTTGAATACTGGGCTCCCACGCAGAGGGCCCAGGTTCGAACCTCGTTCCATCCTGGAATTTTTTTCTTATTTAGTTTTTTTCTTATTTCGAGCGATACTGGTTACGGACACCGGCGGCGGCGGCGGACAACTACGGCGCCAAAAACGGCCGGTGAAATGATCTCATAACAGCTTTCGCTGTAAAAAATTATGCCACAGTCACCTTCCCACCGCATGCTTCGCATCACATCGACTCCCACGGTGCGTGGGATCTGCCGAATTTTTTAATTAGGTTATCACTTTTGATGTCGATATCCTCGTATATTTCATTGAATTTAATACCACAAATTTCTTGTAATATTTTGTAATCTATTTTTGTTACGATATTATTTTTGTTATCGTGGTACTCGTTGGGGAATCTAAAGCGGCAAATATAGGTAGCTGATCAGAGATTGGCTCCAGGTAGACGCCTCCGGTGACCCCCGTGTCCAGATTTGTCACTTCATGGTGAATTAAGGACGTCGATACCTCAGTTATACGCGTTGGTGACGTAATTAAGTTACGACAGTTGTAGGACTGCAACAAATAGCTATAGTCACTGTCTTTCACAATATATGTGTTTATGTCCATGTCGCCTACTATAATCACTGGTTTATTTTGGCGCCCCGACAAAACGCAGAAAATTGATTCCAGTTTATCAAGAAAGCCTGTGATACTACTGCTCGGGGGGCGATAAAGTGCACCAATAATGACGTCATATTCAAGGCGAATGAAAAGGGATTCAATGTCATTGCAACTATATGCGGCCGTTTGAATTTTGTGAGAGGATATGTTATCTTTTACAAATAATGCAACGCCACCGCCACGTGAACGTGAGTCGCGCGCATTTGAGTCTGTTCTGTGACCTGGAAAATTGAATGTTTCACCTTTTCGCAACCACGTCTCAATTGTTGCAATGACATTGAACGAATGCGCATGCTGCGACAGGAAAGTAGAAAGCAAGTCCCCATTTTCATTAATACTACGAATGTTGCAATGAAAAATTTATATAGACTTTTGCTCTACAATGATTGTCAACTTATTTTATTGTATAAGCCATTGTTAAGGGATATGGTTTAAGTTATGAAAAAAAAACACAACAAACACTCATACTATTAGCGATAAGTCTTCACTTGTTAGATGCACTACTCTCGAATTCTCGGATTTCCGTAGAAGTATTTTTCCGTCAGAGACCCATGCAAATTTCCATCCTTTTTCTCGCTTTTGTTGGATGACTTCTCCAAGGAGGATTTTTCTTTCGGGGCACAAGTGTTCGTTTATGCAGACTGGGTCGCTATTCTGAAAACCTAGCATGGCAGTGTTCAGTCGTTTTTTTTTTGTTAACTTCCTTCAGTAATTTGTCTCGAGCTTTTTTGGGTGTGAACTTCACTACTACGTTTGGGGGCGTATTGCCCTTTGACGGGACTCGGTGAGCCACGGCAATGTCACCGTCAGAAAGTTGGACGCACAAGGAAGATGAGACTTTTGCGACTGTTTCGAGAACATGCTCGTTTTCGGTGTTAGGTATACCTCTTAATTCAAGGTTGTAGCGCCTACTGCACTGATTTAGTTCAGTAAGCTGCTTTTTCGTTTCCTGCAGCTCTTTGTTTACTCTTAGGTTCTCTTTCTTGCGTTCAAGGTCCTGGTTTTTCACTTCGCTGAGCTCAAGTCGAAGGCTCTTGATTTCATTTCGGTATTCTTCAAAGCTTTCTTTCATGTACCCGACTGATTGCCCGAAGGAAGTGAGCTCAGCTTTCATTGAGTTATTCGTCGCATCAGTCTTGTTCATCTCCCTTTTCAGGTCACCCATAGCTTCAACAAATTTAGAGGTCATCTCAACAAGCACCTTTGATACCTCTTTAATGCTTGCTGGTGCCTTTTCAACCAAGGCTTTAGAAATATCCGACAGAGCGTCAGGTTTGCCAGAAACCATTTCAACGGTTATCTAGGCACACTTGCAAATTTCACAACACAAACGGGTATACGCTACAGAACACACTATGGTACACTGCGGCAGCAGTGACAGCAAAAACTTCTAAGAGGTTTATGAAGGTAAAAGAAAAGTGGGCTTACCTGCAATATGAAGCAGGAACCGTTTACCGGATGTACAGTACGGTCCACTGTTGAAGGGGACACTCCAATGAGCATCTTTCATTTTGCTGGCCACCTAACAGCAAGTGGACAGGAAAACATTGTTCATGCACTGCACGAGTCTGTCAAAAAGAGGCAGAACTGTCAGCCACCAGTAGTCTTATGCAAATCTAAGCCACTATGTTTTTGCAAGAGAGCGAAATCTAAACGCGCCCTGCACGCAAGTGTTCCTTTAACGGTGGACCCGTCTGTACAGTCGATATTGTCACCGCTGCCATATGTCGTGTCCCCGGAGCATTGCTGTCTTTATAGGCTGTTACGTTGGTCACGAGGTGCCGATATCCAGCGCCGTCTGAACGGGAGTGATCAGGCTTGCGCAGCGGTCCTGCTCTGTTGCTCGTAACCTTTATCGTGGTCCAGTTCGCGGAGTGATGCTGATAAGGTTTTCGTACTATGGTCGTCGGCAGATCTGCAAATGAAGCAGGAACCGTTTAGCCGATGTAGAGTCGATGCTGTCACCGCTGCCATTGATCAGGAGGATCATTCCAGTCGCGTAGTATCTGAGGTTTTGTGGACCGAGGAAACGAAGCGTCCTCTCCCGGACGGCCTCAAATGCCGGGCACGACCATAGAAGATATTAGGCTGTAGCTTTAGACGGACAAGCTGGACACAGGGGTCTCGAATAGGCCTCCCGCTTGATGAGGCGAAGCCTGGCTGGTGAGAGCAGTGTACCAGTTTGAGCACGGCGGAGGACAACCTCCTCTTCCCTGCGAGTTTGCTGATTGTTGTACGATAACGTACTTCAGATGCGTGAGGGTGCGACTGCGGTAACGATGCGCTCGCTGCTACGCCTCCGCCACATTCTTGACGAGCAAGTTGGGCTGGTAGAGTGCAGTGAACAACCATGCAGGGAAAACGAGGTTTGCTCCAGGCAAAGATGCGGAAAGCGAAGCTGCGTGCGCTGCCTGGTGAGGCATATCGCTTGCGGTGATTCCTACGTGCGCGGGAATCCATTTCATTGCTATACAGTAAGGCCGTCCACTCACAAACAACGCACCGTTGCTGCTCGGATTGGTTGTAGCATGCCGTAATCAGCCCCACCGGCACGACAGGCGGTGTAAGCCACTTGTAAATACGTATAAATGTGGTACATATACAATGAGTTGAGCGTTGCCGTTCTTCTATACAAGAAACCGTAAGGTATATTGCCATAAGTTCTAAGTTGGTCACGGTTTTATTGGTAGACGTACGTGCGATACAAGCGACAGGTGCCTTTCGTCCATAGCAAGCTATAGCTGCACCATTTTCAGAATAGCCGCGTCAGTGAATTGTATGACCCTGTCACGAGCAAGTGCGTTGGACAATTTCGCATTACGCTTTGCGGCTGCTTTCCGTCGTGGAGCACTGGCTGAGCTCATGTTCTTTAGTGAAGGCATGTCATCAAAGAGGTCAATGAGTTACCATGGCGGAGCCGGGGATGGCAGCGGATCGAAGTTCTCGGTGAAGTAGCCCAATGTCTGTAGGATTTGGCGGCCAGCCGTCGTCGTGGAGAGACGGACGCGCCCGGCTTGCGATTGCTGCTCCGCCAAATCCCGCAAGGCCTTGAGCAGACTACATGCATGTAAGTCAGCGATGGGCGTATAGTGGGGTAACCATGCAGGGATCAGTCGCATTGCTTTAAGGTTCATTCGTTCGAGCTGGGGGCATTGCGCGTGGCTTGTGTACGCGTAAGTAAATGCATACATGGTTTTTGATACCACGTGAGCTCAAGCAATCTCTCGAAGGCCCGCTTCCTTGATCCCCCATACGCGTCCAGTAAAACACAGCGTAAGGTGTAATGCTTGTTGGCAGCTTCGGGGAGTGTTTCGAAGCCGTCCCCATGGTCTATTTGCATGCCGAGTATGCGGATAGTCTCCTTGCGGGAAATGATCGAAACAAGATAGCGCTCCGACTCTACCCTCTGCTTCGGACCTTGGATGACTGCAACGTACTCTGTTTTCTCCGGGGAGGTTCCCATTTCACATGCCCGGATGTAATCATAGATAGCATAAAGACCTGTCTGTAGTGCCGTCTCCTGCTCCCCAGGTGATTCAGAGTGTTACGTCATCCGCATATAGATCATGTTTCAGTCCTCGTATGCCAAGAAATGCGAAACATTTCTTGGCGAACCTCAGATACTTTGGGCGTTTCCATCCATCCATCCGTCCATCCATCCATCCGCCTACGTCTGGGCGCTCTCCTGGTCGTCTCCATAACTTGTAATATACCAAAATTGGCACAGCAGAGGGTCAGTATATGACGAACACGATTCACTGGTGATGACATGAATAACGCAAAATACCTGTCGCGTACGTCATGAAACCCTTTCCCTCAGGCACGTGCGGCACATACCCGCATACGAGTTCATGATATGCGGGCATGTACCACAGGTAATAACATAATCTCAGTCAGCGCAGTAACTGCGAACATACGCATTGACACGGAAGGAAAGTGATGATAATAGTAATTGTTGGGGTTTTGCGTCGCAAAACTACGATATGATTATGAGAGACACCATAGCGAAGGGCTCCGGATATTTGAACCATCTGGTATTCCTTAACCTGCACGGACATTGCACAGTACACGGGCTTCTAGCATATCGCCTCCATCGAAATGCGACCGCCGCTGCCGGGATCGAACCTGCGACCTTCGGGTCAGCAGCCGAGCACCGTAACCACTACACCACAGCGGCCGACGCAAGGAAAGTTAGGGAGCTGAAGACAGAGCACCCCTTTAAGACGCTGGGCTACCATCCGATTGACCGCGTGGTCCCCAACGTCGACCCCGTGGATTACGCAAAAACTGCGTTCAATGCTTCCTACAATAACTCTGCCGAGAGGGCCATGTCGCTCATGATTACCAGTGACTTCAGTACCGACTTATCAAAACCCAACAACGCCTGGTTCTTAGACGGCATGAAAGACGCCTTGGATGTGGACAGGCATCACAACACCTCGGTGCCACGTCCAGGACAGAAGGCATCATAGATCATTTCTTCGTAAAAGCCATCCGCGGTTTCCACGAGCTCTACTATACCTCGCACTTCACTACACTTAGACCATTCGTAGCCGCGATCACGAAAGGAAATGATAACAAGTCCCGTCCAGCTGCTGGTGCTCTCTTATCACGGTGATAATAACCTTATTCAAGAACTGCCAAGAACCCCTTCCACATATGCACACAGGTTCGTGACACGTGCGTTCGTTCTCAGTTATAACGGATAAGCATAAGCATAACAACTGTAATGCAACTCTAAGAACTAATTATGATAATATCTGGGGTTTAACGTCCCAAAACCACGATATGATTATGAGAGACGCCGGCCTCAAACATTTTCGCCTCCATCGAAAATGCAACCGCCGCGGCCAGGATTCAGTGCCGCGACCTTCGGGTCAAAAGCGCCATAACCACTAGACCACCGTGGCGGGGCGCAACTCTAACTGCAACTGTGACTGTAAGGTACGTGCAGTTCACCTGCGCGTGCCACTCGGCTGTGTATATATCTAGGGAAACGTTTCTGAATAGATCTTAGTTGCGAGCAGCGCCTGTCCTGTGCATCTGTATTCCTACATATATAGTCCTATTGGAATTCGCGCTATCCAGTTTTAAAGAATATAAGCACTACATATCAGCTTAATGAGTTTGGTGTTGGTAACGCCTATGTTGCTGTTGGCATCGTTAAGCAACTGTAAACAACTGGTTATATGATACATATTTGACTCTTCAAAATGTGTGTGCGTTTACCCATTTGCACATTTCTGTAGCGTTATTCCATAACGTTTCGCTCAATGTGAAAAATTGCGACACAGTCACCTTCCTGCGCATGCTTCGCATAACATCGATTCCCACGGTACGTGGGATCTCCCAATTTTTTTAGAAAGATGTCACATAGCAACATTAAGTAAAGGCCGGTGAAATAACGACATCCTGAGGGACGCTAGTCGCGTTACTTTGCCTCTTTTCAATGCTGTCACCGACCAAAACTGGAAAGGTACGGTGTGGAAGAAAAGCTTTTATGAAACGATAGAGACTGCACTTTATTCCAACAGCCAAGAGCCGTTTCAGTATAGTGGAATGTGGAATAGAATCGAAAGCTTTTCTTATGTCTATTCCAACTATGACTCTAAGCTGGACCCGGTTGGGCTCTGCGAATACGTCGGCGTGTATCCTTCTAAAAGGGTACCCTGGGCGCAGAGCCTGACGGAATCGTATCTGAGTGTAAGAGAAAACGTTGTGCTTCTCCAAGTGCCATTCCTGCCTTCGCAGAGCCATTCTCTCCATTACCTTGCAGATGTTCGAAGTTAGAATTATTGGCCTCAGATCTATCTTGAAATACGAGCGCGCAACATAAACTCGGATTTGATGATGATTAGTGGGGTTTTCTGGCGCAAGGGCCATGGGTGGCCAAAGAGCGCCATGTCTCTTATGTGGTGTTAGCGATGACCAATGATTACTATGACCGGGTGTATTGTGGCTGTATAGGGGCCTAAAATCACGCGCTTTAAAGAAGCGTAAAAGATGTGTATACAGTATAAAATTATGGCAGTGACAAGTGGTGTGATCTATGGATGTGGGATAAATGACGAGTGAGCATGGTATTTACAAGTGAGAGGAGGGATAGCAGCACGAATGCCTCCTCAAGGCCTTTGAGCCCAAAGGCCGGGAAGCAGGTGCTTCCTTCGAAAGAGTTACCGCAGCAGCAGCCTCAATCATGAGGCCGCGCTACGGAACGCGTGGAAAAATAGCGTTAAAGTTAAGAACATCTTTCAGAAATTCGAAGAGAGACTGATATTTAAAAAGTGGTTCTCTCCCAATGAAAAAACACGGATTTAGGAAGACATGGGCAGACCTTGCAGCGCCCGAATGGGTTTATCCGGCTTTAGTAGAGGAATAATCATGGACTACCATGGTGGTGGTGGTTGTCATATTGCAGAAGCGGCGTTAGCATGGCCTCAATGGCCGGCAATTGTTCCGCCTGAACACTTTCTCTAGTGTAGGTGTCTGTCACCACGTTTTGAACAGCCTAGTGTCTCGCAGGAAGACCATCAAAATTCGTTGCACGCTCCTCGTAGTTGCCGCGGGCCCTTCAGAAAAAATGACGTCTTCAAATGTCCGGTGCCTATAGGCAAGCTGCGGACCATCGCTGGTCTTTCCACAACAAACTGCGGTCAAAGCCAAATAAAATTTTCTATGTCACCGATGTCACCGCAGAAGGCCCAAAATGGAGAAGCGTATCGCCCAGTCATGGATGATTAAGCCCAGGTGTATGCGGAGCCGGTTCTCATGCAGTACAATAGAGTCGCTGGTTCTCAAGAAAGTCCATGGATTACACATGCTTGTTGTGGAAACTCGCCTTGAAATGATTGCGTATCACATCTTTGGTGTTCCCAGTTCTCTTCCAGAAGCGCAAGTTTATGCCGCTATGAAAGATCACACAGCGTTCAGTAGCGCACCATTGGGGCCAGGAGCACTGCGACGGTTGGAATCATGCAACGACACCTCCAGATCGTCATACTTAAAGATTACGATCTGAAGACGATCCGTAGACCCACCGCTGGATGTTCGCAAACATACAGCGGTGGGTCTACGGGTAGTGCTGATGTTTCTGTTAGCTGGGGAAAAACTTGTAATGCTGACTCGTCGGATAAACCTTCAGGTTCAGTGCCACACTTAGATGTGGAGGATTCAACCATTTGCGTCCCAGCATGGCTCTGAAGTGGGCCCATAGCCAGCAATTTCTTTCGGAGGGGGGGGGGGAGGGGCGGGGGGCACTTGCTGAAAACCTTGACTATTTGAGAAAAACGCCTATTTTCATTATTTTAGCTAAAAACATCTACTTCACCAAAATTTCGGGGAAGGCCCGGGCCCCTAGCCCCCCCCCCCTCCTGGCTACGGGCCTACTCTGAAGATATGACATGCCTTAGGCCTATGACGTAATAATAATAATAATAATAATATTATTATTATTATTATTATTATTATTATTATTATTATTATTATTAATAATAATAACATCAACAATAATAATAACATTATCTGAGGTTTTACGTGCCAAAGCCACGATATGAATATGAGGCACGCCGTAGTGGAGGGCTCCGGAAGTTCTGGCCATCTAGTGTTCTTTAACGTGCACTGACATCGCACACTATACGGGTCTCTAGTATTTCGCCTCCATTGAAATGCGACCGCCACGGCACCCATGTGACGTGCGTCATTGAAAGTTTCACAGCGGAGCTGCCAGTGACGTACGGCAAGAAGGGCCGTACACTGCTCCACCTCTTTGGCTATGCGAGTAAGAAAGAATGCGTTTGTGACGAGCTGCCCGACCGGAACGGCGGCAAGCATTAAGGGCCCGTAGCCTACGATTCCACAATGTCAAAAAGCCAGAGTCGGGTTTCGGAGCATCAAACTTGGCAGAAACCTTAGCTGCAGCACTCTGCTTTATCGCACAAAGCTGTTTCACAAGCTCCTCCTGTCCTCGGTGATTGTCGTACTCGCTATGTGTCTTGTGATACTTGCGTGCTCCTCTTTCCTAGAACGTGTCTGTAGTGGTCGTGCTTTAGACCCTCGAGCGGCCCAGGACCGCACTAATGGATAATGATCACTAGCCGGCACATCCTTCACACGGGTACAATTTATTTCGTTGAGATTGCTCAAGGGAGTTAGGTCGCGGCAGCTGTCTTGTTGACATGTGTAGGCCAAAACAAGTTGATGAAGTTCTTTCATTGGCAATAAGTGCCGACTGCGTGCGTCAGCCGTGTCGTACCCCCCAAGCGGGTGCCTCGTGCTGCAGTCGCCGCATAGAATTACGCGATCTTGAGGGTAAATCCTTTTAAAGGTTTGAGGGTAAATCCACAACGCACGTAGCTTCATGCGCATTCATGGTCACACGCAGGCATTTAACTCATCATCACTACCTCGAGCCATTGCACATTGGAACGATCTTCCTGATCACATTGTATCCATCCCTAATCGTGAAACATTCCGTGATAACCTGATTTCATTGTACTCTAGCATTGTATAACGTTGTTCCGTCTTGCTGTTTGTTATCTTTTTCTTTTTTTTGCTTTTTGTCTGTATTCCTCTTTATTGTTTTGTAAATACTGATGCCCCCCTTACTCAATGCCCTTCAATGGGCCTGTAAGGCATTTTGAATAAATAAATAAATAAAGTGATCAACCCATGACATATTCACTCTGTGTTGTAGTGCCTACAGTCCCCGCATGAACTGAGAGAACCGGAGCTTGGGCTTCGATATTTAACGAAAGGCGTACTAATGCTACTTCTTGCGTCGGCGAGCACCACGCAGAAGTGTCGAGCACAGCATGAGGAACTCTTGAAGAAACCAGGACTACCAGGACGCATGCTTGACCGTTAGCATCAAGAGCAGCGTACTGCGATCTTGGACCGGGGCGCCTATTTTCTTAGAAGGGGCGGAGCACGCTGTGTATACGACCAAAGTTGGTTTGTATGTGCTAGTCTATTGTAAAATGGCCATAGGTAGCGCTGACGTCACTAATAACCTCCTAATGAGCTCCGCAAGCTTACGCCGCATTCCCCTGCAGTTCTATTGAAGATACCAAAATGGGGAATCCGGCAAAAATTGGCGCGTTGTTGCGCATACTAATTCGTCATCACGCTTTTTGCAAAGTGTTAGACGATTGGTATGGAGATGGTACAGTGGCTCGTCGAAACTCTTGTCGAATGGAAGGATTTTGCATGCTCAGAAAAGGAAGGATGCACCTGATCATTTCAGCCATGACCTGCTCAACGACGCGCTTCACCTGATCTTCGTCAAGGCGCACAGTATGTGAGAAATCTGCCCTGAAAGTCGCTTCTGCGGGCTGTCGCGCGGTGCGAAGGACTTCATCCCATTTTGGGTGCACAGGTGCCTGCGTGGGCTGCATCGATTGTTCGTTAGCAGGGAGCGCTTGCCTTGGTACTATAGGCACCGATGCCACCCCGTGCTTCATGTAGAGTACAGTCGCAATGATTTTGGGGCGAACACAGGAACGCGTGGCCTTTGAGCTCACAGCGCGGTTCAGCGGCGGCAACGAGAAGCATTGCTCACGCACAGTGTGTCCGGCGTGTGCAAATTCTCCCGCCGCGCGCATTGCGTCACGCAAGCAAGTGCGTGTTGTCTGCCGCGCGTACCGTAATAAGGTAGCCGTACGGTTCAGGAGTGGTGACGATGTTGAACTTCTCATTACGCTCCCCACGATGCATCAATAAACTTGAAAATATATCTAATGTTTTGGGGGCGTTCTCAAGATCATTGATGATCTGTAGCCAGGCCACGCATGCTCATGACACTTGTGGGCGTATTTAAAAAGCGGCTTCCGTCCTTGAGGAGCGTATATATATATATATATATATATATATATATATATATATATATATATATATATATATATATTCTTGCACATTACCGCATCTGTCAGAGGAGCAACTGAATTTCAGCAGGGCCCGCGTTTCCAAAGAGGAGAGGTGGAAAATCGTACAATATTCGCTCAAGGGATATTCACAACGCTCCATCGGTGCTCTCATGCAGAGGCCGCTAAAGACCGTCAACATGATTATTCAGGCATTCAGCAAGGAAGGCCGACTCTGTGATGCCCCACGCAGGCGTCGACCAAAGGCAACGACGGAGGATGAAGACGCCCTTATAGTAGCTACTGTCGTCGAGAACCCGTTCCAGTCCGCGAGGCAAGTGCGGGAGCAGCTAGATGTGGACACTTCCCTTGCTGCGGTCCGGCGACGCCTCCGAAGTGCTGGACTGCGAAATTTTGTAGCTGTACGAAAGCCGGTCGTCACTGCTTCGAACAGCAAGTCACGTCTCCAGTTTGCCGAAGCACAGACCTCATGGATGGCCGATGCTTGGGGCCGATGATCTTCTCGGATGAGTCGACTTTTACAACTCGCCAAGACCAACGGATGCGAGTTTGGCGAAACAGAAGCACACGGTAAGGAACTTTTTTTAATGCTCGTTTGATTTTGCGAAGGATGGTCAAAAATACGATTGCCATGCAGTTACGAGCCAGCCAGTGTGCAGAGAGTCGCCGCGAGTGGCCGAGACTGCGTGAACGTGCGGGGCGCGGTGTCATGGCATGGTCTCGGGCCTCTGCATCGCATAGAACGTGCCCTTACATCGGAGCGATACTGCACAGAAATTTTGGACAATGTGTTGCTGCCCTACGCCCACAGCGCCTTTCTCGATGCCGACATTATGTTTCAACATAACCTGGCGCCGGTTCACACGGAAAAAGTTGCATAGAAAACCGCAGAATCACCATGCTTTCATGGCCGGCCAAAGGCGCTGACATAAACATCTGCGAAAATATATGGGGGTATATAAGAGAAGCCATGGTGCGAAAACCTGTTCACCCGACGCTGGGGACGAGCTGTGGGCAGCCGTTCGACAAGAATGGGACGACCTTCGAGCGCATCATGACTTTGCGCCAGCGCTGTACGCGTCACTGCCCTCTAGGATGGCAGCAGTCGTTTCCGCAAAGGGTTGTATGACAAAATACTAACATCATCAAAGAGAAAATTATTCCTGCTTACTTATACTACTTCTAAACGGATCAACCTTTTGTTGAACTTGCACCAAAGAAAAGTTCGGACGTTTGTGTTCCATTGCCTGTTCGTTGTACGATAAGAACACAGCAGAAGGAAAACTAAAAGTGAAAAGTTGAAGTAATTACAACAGGGGCGTAGCCAAGGGGGGGGGGGGGGGTTCAAACCCCCCCCCCCCCGAAATTTCTAAGTTTTGCTTGCGTTTATAGGCACGCACGAACATACATAAAGTATGGTTGAACCCCCCCCCCCCCCCCCCGAAAAAAACTTCTGGCTACGCCCCTGAATTACAATAACGCCAAGCATAAGAAGCACAACGTTCCGAATTAAAAGCATCGAAATAGTAGTTTCTGTCATAATTTGGTTTCTATTGAGGGGGAAAAAACTGCTAGCAGACGACACAAGCGCCCTGCGATGACGTAATGCGCACGAAAGGAGCCTGCCCTCCCCGAGCATGCGCGCAGATATTGTGGCTGCCGTCTGACGGCGCTGGTGATATAGAAAGCCACGCGCTCCCGTGTTCCCCCTCAAAAAGATTGGGGCTGTACGTTCGTTGGGGTACTGCTTTTTGATTTAGCCCTCTGTTCCCTGGGCTGTCACTGAGGTACTAAGGAAGGAGACTCATCGACTGTGGGAGCGCTTGAAAAGCAAGGAGAGAAATCTGCTCCTACATCCTCTTCGCGTCGAGCTTGCGCAGGGATCCGATTAACTGGCGGTAGTTCGCCACGTTTCTCCCTTTCATGTTGTCGCGAAGCTAGAATGCGTCGGCGTGTAGCATTTCTAAGGTCCCCAGTAGCTTTCAGAACAGGGCACTTTCTGTCCGAATGCTGTGTATCGACCGCATGCACATACGACCACCTATCAACGTTCATCTTTCCTGCATACTGCCGGAGAATGGAATGCTTTTCCATCAGATATCACCCTCATCACCGCCATTGCTCAATTCAAAGCTGCCACTGACGACCATCTTTCAAGTCATGAAATCTAACCTGACCCGCCAGTTTTTTCGTTCGCCCACCCCTCCTGTAATGTCCCATGCGGGACCTTTGAGATATTATGAATAAATAAATGACTGCTTGCCTCCGCAGTTGCGTCAAAGCGGGTTCGCCCTTTCTGAGCTGTTATGTGATTCACCGTGCGAGATGCGGCCGCGGCCGTCACATCTACGCTCGTCTGCAGCTGGGCACGACCCTTTCCTCTGTCGAATTTTATGACGCAGTCCACAGATTGCCGACTTTGGTTGATAAGAAACCACTGGCAAGAGTGCACTATAAAGATGAATTTGGCATGGCAATTTACAGCACTCAAATGTAGTAAGAGCATCGCCCTTGTGGCCCATTGACCGAGCGCTAACTACCTTGCACGAGTAGCAAATTAAGTCAGGTTAGCCATAAGATGTTCATTGGGAAGCCCATTGGCGCGATAAATAACGACGCGGATCTGACCGCGATGAATAGTCTCGTAAGCTTGAATTGGCATTTAGTTGCCGCAAACGTAGTGACCGCATCGCAACCAAAAGATTTCATGTGTGGATGTGACATGTCCACCGCGAACTCATTGCTGCGTCCTAGTGGCCGTGTCTGAAATCCGGTATGAAAGTGAATCTTGTGTAGTTCTCTGGCTACTGTTGCGTGCAAAAGAAGCACGGGTATTGTACTTAGTTGTCCAGGGGACACAAACTTGATTATCACAGTATATTTAAGTGCTATTGCATCAGCTTTACGCTTACTGTTCTGTCGGCGTACAGTGTGCTGTTGGGTAACAGGTGTCTTGCGACTGCTTCTGCGCAGAGCTGATAGACGAAGCGATCAAGGCGACGGTGAGTTAAGGCAAATTTACATACATATAAACAGAGGCGTAACATATTCGGCACTGGGACCGACAGCTTATGGGGCTCGCACTGAGGTGCGACGACGACCCGGGATTTCTTCGTTCGCTGTCTCTCTCTCCGCGCAGCTTGGTTCTTTTATAGCCCTGGCCGAGTCCTTGCATCAGCCAGTAGTTCGAAGCCTCCAATCAGGAACCGCCGTTGGTCGCTGGCTCGAACCGGATCCGCGGATGAGAGGGCTTGCCGCACGTTGCGTCGGTTGCGTCAGACGCATCGCCGGAGTTGCCGGGGATTGCGTAAGACTCCTGCCTCGTTGCATCAGCTGGTGTTGACGCTGGTTGCGTCAGACGTTCTACCAGCTTCAATGCCTTGTCGAAGCAAGGAAGTTTTGGTTGGGAGTCCTGGCATAACAGTCAGCCGTGCTCATCGTCTAAGGGGAGTTTATCGCCACGGGCCCTCTCACTATCACAGCGACTTGCACGGGTTGCCTGATCGTGGTATTGCAGTTCGGCATGTTTGTCTACCTGTCGAACCTTAGCCTGAGCAGTCCGGGTGACATTCAACACAACCTTATGTTTTTTCACAGATTTAGACAAATGAGGAATGTTCTGTCCTACCTCAGAGAAGTTATTTCCAGCGCTGAGGACGGAGAAGGGGTGGAGACCGGTATCACCGGGACCTCTCGTCATGGCTTGGCTGTCATGTTGCTATCAGCGGCGACATTGCTTGGTGCAGGTTCTTCATCTCCCATGCAGACGTCAGCGGCAGGCGTATCCGGGTTGTGAGAACAACTTTCCTTGCCTGCTTGGCATGCAGGTAGAAGTGCTTAAGTTGCTGTTCGCCGGTGACGAGCACCGCGGTAGTGTCCCGTTCAATTATGGGGGGGGGGGGGGGGGCGTACCCCAAAAAATTCAGGGCGAAAACAACGATATCTCGGAAACGATACGAACGTGCGTCCAACGGTGCGGCTGCTTCCAGCGCCCCCCGTCGTTCTTTATCGATTCACCCCTGAATGGGTCATGTGTTGCCTCGTTCTTATCTAGAAGGCAACCTGTCCTTTTCGCTAACGATGAAAAGTGATTGCACAACGCACAGTATACTCACAGAAAAGATCGAGTAAAAAGGGCGTCTTTTTGTCCCACAACGATAATCATCATTTATTTTGCCTTCCTTCCCTTGCATTATCACCGCGCGCCAGGCAATTTCTGGTCACGAACGGTAGCGTTCTTGACCAAGGAAACGCAAGGAAACGCGAGCAAGCCAGATGACGATTATTATTGTGGGACAAAAAGACGCCCGTTTTACTCGATCTTTTCTCTGTGTATACATACACACAAACCTACCACTAAGTAGTTCCATATCGTCCATGGAATCTGCGGTCAGTGCTATAGCTGAGCCTGAGTTTAAATTAAGCCCACGCATTTCATCATGACACGACATGTTGCTGACTATTGCATTGAGGAAGTCAGACTATTTTTGTATTCTGCTGAATTAGGCAAGATTAACCAACCAACCTCTAAAGCAATGAAGCTGGGGAACATATTTTAATTAGGAAGTCGTAGATCGGGATACGAAACGTCCGATTAGACAGTCCCTAACATTGCATCCCGCACGTGTTAGCGTTTCTCTGCTTCCTGCCTCTCTGTGAATTCATCGTTGCTGGGAGAGAGGGAAAGAGAAAAAGAAATTAACATAATTAGGAGCAGACAAAAGCCTTTTGCACATGGGCAGTCTTAATCCAGAAACCCATGGACCCTCACCATCATCCTCGGTTTACGATGTTGCGGGGCAGGCTTGAATGCTGGGCTTCTCGATGTGCTCGAGTCCACTAACTTATTTATAGTCTTGTTACAAGCTGCCATCGCTGAAAGTTACCGTACGATAAGCAAGTCGAAGCTGGTTAATTATAGACTAAAGCGGAAACCTTGTTTAGCCCACCTGGTTCGGCCCAACTAAAACACTGAACACTTCTGTACTTTCGTCAGCTCACAGCCGCTTCAATATGGAGCAGTGGCAATGCTATTCATTTTCGAAGAGAGAAAATGAATTTCCTCAAACAGGAAGAGCATTTGATCGGCCCATAAAACGTGTACTGGTTTCCGCCCGTATTTGCGTCACCGATGATGGAAATTGTAGGCAATGCATAACAAAATAAAAGCATGACAAGGTGTTCTAACTTTATGGTGCCCCTACTCTGTGGTAGCGTCATCTGCAATATTGAAGCCTCAGTCGCGAAAGTGTCACATAGGCGGCCCGCATTGCAGAAAGCCTACAGTGCGTGGCTGGGACACGGAGGACAATCTTCACGGCTGTATTGTAGGACAGTTTTTATTATATAATGACGTGATTTCTGTTTTTAACGAAAAATTCGGCTCAATTGTTGGTTTCCCAGTGTGACGGCAATGACCATTCAAAAGAGAAGGGGGGGGGCAAGAGGGGCAGGCGCCCCCCTTGCTCCCCCTCCCCCGGTAAATACGCCTAAGAAAGCTACATTTATTACCTTTGTTGTAAATACACTAACCTAGATAATAATTATAACGAACCCAGTGCACCATGTGTACTTTAAATACGTATGTACAGCCGAAAGGAATAAAAAAACTATTTCTCATAGCATTCCTTGGTCGCGGAAGGAATGCTATGAGAAATAGTTTTTTTATTCCTTTCGGCTGTACATACGTATTTAAAGTACACATGGTGCACTGGGTTACATAGTTGAGCCCCGATGTCGGGGCTCAACTATGGGCTGTCCAGAGGGCCCACGATGCGGCGGTCGGGCTTGGCCTGACTGTCCCAACGTGGGAGCGGCCCGCTGCGCGTTGAGTCGTGCACCTCAGGGCTTACAATAAAGTTTCGCATCCATCCATCCATCATAGCATTCCTTTCATATAGCATATACAGTCTATAAGTTTTTGTGGCATGGTGTATAAGTTCATTTCTTCACGTGTCATTATGCGAAAAGTCAAATTATCAAGAGATTCCGGCTTTAAGCACGTTCCGACTGCTACATCACATGTCCTGCTGAGCTCAAGTGTCTTGCACTGCTTGCGCTAGCCGCAGGGGCGCGCAAAACCTGCCTTGCGATTTGTGAAGGCGTCGGCGGTGGTTGTTCTTAGGCTCCCATCACTGGAGCGAATTTCGCACGTCTCTGCGGATATGTGCAGATGAACATATCTGACCCGTTCATAATGATAATTTGGTGCACAGAACACGAAGACAAAAACGAGAAGTTCACAAGGACCAGCGCAGACCAGCGCAGAGCTGCTGCGCTGGTCCTTGTAAACTTCTCGTTTGTGTCCTCGTGTTGCGTGCGCAAAATTATCATTATGCAGCCAAACCAAATAGCCCGCCTTTCCGTTGTATTGCTGTCCCGCTCATCCTTTCCTCTTTTTTTTTTCACGAACGTCGTGCCACTCTTCGATATATTTTATAAAACTCCTCTTTGAAGGCTTCTCCTTGGAGGCTTTAGCATTATATGTTGTGCACGGTTTGTACCGTGAATATTTTTTTTTCATATTATAATGACGTATGGCCTTCCTCACGATGTTGTACCGGTAGAAGGTGGCGATTGGACTACGCGGGTAGGACAGCAGGAGGTGGGCGAAGCTTCAGATTTCAATCTATTTTTGGGGTTCCTTCCAGTTTGGCACTAAAGGCGCGAATAAGCTTCTCGACACTTACTAATGTGATGCATACGGTTCGAGGTTCTCCCTCAAACCCCCGAATTACCCGGCACATAGTTCGTAATTGCCCTTTTTAAGCCAGGTATTTCGTCAAGTTAATACATACTTTGCCCGACATACATTGCGCCACCTATATTTGCTGTTCCTGCACATTCCAACGCTGTTGCACCGGCATCGCGTAGCTCTTGCACCACATAGTTGAACAAGAGGAATGCTCAGACGTTAATAACGTGGGCACAAAGAATGTCGGGTCACATGACCACTTGGAGCCTTGACGGAGCCACGGAAAAAAGAATGTGTCTTTATAGTGATTCCATGCAACGAGTCTCCGCGCCGACCTTTCGTTTCGGTGGACTACCGGAACTTTCAAGACTGTTTCCCCGCTTTGAGCTCTGTGATCGCTCTTCCAATGATAAGCTATATACAGTGAAACCTCGGTGATACGATCACAGCTCATACGAATTTCGGGGTGATACGAATTTTTCGTTGGTCCCGGCCTAAGCCCATTGGCCTGCAATGTAATGGAGTATGGTTGTTGCGAACCGATTTTCACCCAGCGACGTTTGATACGAACGTACGCTGCCGCCAAGGTACGAAGAGGTTCTGGCCGCGCTGTCGCTGAAGACGCGCCAAGCACGTGTGAGCGCGGGAACGCAAGCGTGGGCATGCGCGCCGCACCGCCAAATCGTCAGGATCACGGTGTAAAAAAAGCCGGCAAATCCCACGCATTGTGGGAATCGATGTAATGCGAAGCAGCCAGCAAAGAGCTGCATACATCGTCTTGTATGTCATTGAGGAAAATGCGTGTCATGGTTTTCATGTTAACTCCTATTTTTTATGTTCGTCACACAGTCACGTCGCGCAATACCAACTTTGGGGTAGATCAAGCTAGCGAAACGGCCGCCAGCGTACCATGAGCGTGGCACGTAAGTCATGCTGTACATGACATGCGTGTCATGATTTTCATGTTAACTCGTGTTATTTATGTTCGTCACACAGTCACGTCGCAAGATACCGATTTTGGTGTATATCAAGCTAGCGAAACGGCCGCCAGCGCACCATGAGCGTGGCACGTAAGTCATGCTGTAGATGACATGGGTGTCATGAATTTTATGTTAACTCGTGTTTTTATGTTCGTCACGCAGTCACGTCGCGCAATACCAATTTTGGGGTACATCAAGCTAGCGAAACGGCCGCCGGCGCCCCATGAGCGTGGCACGTAAGTCATGCTGTATATGACATGCGTGTCATGATTTTCTTATTAACTCGTGTCTTTATGTTGGTCACACAGTCACGTCGCAAGATACCAATTTTGGTGTGTATAAAGCTAGCGAAACGGCCGCCAGCGCACCATGAGCGTGGCACGCAAGTCATGCTGTACATGACATGCGTGTCATGATTTTCATGTTAACTCGCGTGTTATTTATGTTCGTCACACAGTCACATCACGTAATACACATTTCGGGGTAGATCAAGCTAGCGAAACGGCCGCCAGTGCAGCATGAGCGTGGCACGTAAGTCATGCTGTACATGACATGCGTGTCATGATTTTCATGTTAACTCGCGTTATTTATGTTCGTCACACAGTCACGTCACAAGATACCAATTTTGGTGTATATAAAGCTAGCGAGACGGTCGCCAGCGCACCTTGAGCGTGGCACGTAAGTCATGCTGTACATGACATGCGTGTCATGATTGTCATGTTAATTCGTGTGTTATTTATCTTCGTCACACAGTCACGTCACGCATTATCAATGTCGGGGTAGGTCAAGCTAGCGAAACGGCCGCCAGCGCACCATGAGCGTAGCACGTAAGTCATGCTGTACATGACATGCATGTCATGATTTCCATGTTAACTCGTGTTATTTATGTTCATTACACAGTCACGTCGCAAGATACCAATTTTTGTGTATATAAAGCTAACGAAACGGCCGCCAGTGCACCATGAGCGTGGCACGTAAGTCATGCTGTACATGACATGCGTGTCATGATTTTCATGTTAACTCGCGTTATTTATGTTCGTCACACAGTCACGTCACGCAATACCCATTTCGGGGTAGATCAAGCTAGCGAAACGGCCGCCAGCGCACCATGAGCGTGGCACGTAAGTCATGCTGTACATGACACGCGTGTCATGATTTTCATGTTAACTTGTGTTATTTATGTTCGTTACACAGTCACGTCGCAAGATACCAATTTTTGTGTATATAAAGCTAGCGAAACGGCCGCCAGTGCACCATGAGCGTGGCACGTAAGTGATGCTGTACATGACATGCGTGTCATGATTTTCATGTTAACTCGCGTTATTTATGTTCGTCACACAGTCACGTCACGTAATACACATTACGGGGTAGATCAAGCTAGCGAAACGGCCGCCAGCGCACCATGAGCGTAGCACGTAAGTCATGCTGTACATGACATGCATGTCATGATTTTCATGTTAACTCGTGTTATTTATGTTCGTTACACAGTCACGTCGCAAGATACCAATTTTTGTGTATATAAAGCTAGCGAAACGGCCGCCAGTGCACCATGAGCGTGGCACGTAAGTGATGCTGTACATGACATGCGTGTCATGATTTTCATGTTAACTCGCGTTATTTATGTTCGTCACACAGTCACGTCACGTAATACACATTACGGGGTAGATCAAGCTAGCGAAACGGCCGCCAGCGCACCATGAGCGTAGCACGTAAGTCATGCTGTACATGACATGCATGTCATGATTTCCATGTTAACTCGTGTTATTTATGTTCGTTACACAGTCACGTCGCAAGATACCAATTTTTGTGTATATAAAGCTAACGAAACGGCCGCCAGTGCACCATGAGCGTGGCACGTAAGTCATGCTGTACATGACATGCGTGTCATGATTTTCATGTTAACTCGCGTTATTTATGTTCGTCACACAGTCACGTCACGCAATACCCATTTCGGGGTAGATCAAGCTAGCGAAACGGCCGCCAGCGCACCATGAGCGTGGCACGTAAGTCATGCTGTACATGACACGCGTGTCATGATTTTCATGTTAACTCGCGTCATTTATGTTCGTCACACAGTCACGTCACAAGATACCAATTTTGGTGTATATTAAGCTAGCGAAACGGCCGCCAGCGCACCATGAGCGTAGCACGTAAGTCATGCTGTCATGACATGCATGTCATGATTTTCATGTTAACTCGTGTTATTTATGTTCGTTACACAGTCACGTCGCGCAATACCAATTTTGGGGTACATCAAGCTAGCGAAACGGCCGCCGGCGCCCCATGAGCGTGGCACGTAAGTCATGCTGTACATGACATGCGTGTCATGATTTTCTTATTAACTCGTGTCTTTATGTTGGTCACACAGTCACGTCGCAAGATACCAATTTTGGTGTGTATAAAGCTAGCGAAACGGCCGCCAGCGCACCATGAGCGTGGCACGCAAGTCATGCTGTACATGACATGCGTGTCATGATTTTCATGTTAACTCGCGTGTTATTTATGTTCGTCACACAGTCACATCACGTAATACACATTTCGGGGTAGATCAAGCTAGCGAAACGGCCGCCAGTGCAGCATGAGCGTGGCACGTCAGTCATGCTGTACATGACATGCGTGTCATGATTTTCATGTTAACTCGCGTTATTTATGTTTGTCACACAGTCACGTCACAAGATACCAATTTTGGTGTATATAAAGCTAGCGAAACGGCCGCCAGTGCACCATGAGCGTGGCACGTAAGTCATGCTGTACATGACATGCGTGTCATGATTGTCATGTTAATTCGTGTGTTATTTATCTTCGTCACACAGTCACGTCACGCATTATCAATGTCGGGGTAGATCAAGCTAGCGAAACGGCCGCCAGCGCACCATGAGCGTAGCACGTAAGTCATGCTGTACATGACATGCATGTCATGATTTTCATGTTAACTTGTGTTATTTATGTTCGTTACACAGTCACGTCGCAAGATACCAATTTTTGTGTATATAAAGCTAGCGAAACGGCCGCCAGTGCACCATGAGCGTGGCACGTAAGTGATGCTGTACATGACATGCGTGTCATGATTTTCATGTTAACTCGCGTTATTTATGTTCGTCACACAGTCACGTCACGTAATACACATTACGGGGTAGATCAAGCTAGCGAAACGGCCGCCAGCGCACCATGAGCGTAGCACGTAAGTCATGCTGTACATGACATGCATGTCATGATTTCCATGTTAAATCGTGTTATTTATGTTCGTTACACAGTCACGTCGCAAGATACCAATTTTTGTGTATATAAAGCTAACGAAACGGCCGCCAGTGCACCATGAGCGTGGCACGTAAGTCATGCTGTACATGACATGCGTGTCATGATTTTCATGTTAACTCGCGTTATTTATGTTCGTCACACAGTCACGTCACGCAATACCCATTTCGGGGTAGATCAAGCTAGCGAAACGGCCGCCAGCGCACCATGAGCGTGGCACGTAAGTCATGCTGTACATGACACGCGTGTCATGATTTTCATGTTAACTCGCGTCATTTATGTTCGTCACACAGTCACGTCACAAGATACCAATTTTGGTGTATATTAAGCTAGCGAAACGGCCGCCAGCGCACCATGAGCGTAGCACGTAAGTCATGCTGTCATGACATGCATGTCATGATTTTCATGTTAACTCGTGTTATTTATGTTCGTTACACAGTCACGTCGCGCAATACCAATTTTGGGGTACATCAAGCTAGCGAAACGGCCGCCGGCGCCCCATGAGCGTGGCACGTAAGTCATGCTGTACATGACATGCGTGTCATGATTTTCTTATTAACTCGTGTCTTTATGTTGGTCACACAGTCACGTCGCAAGATACCAATTTTGGTGTGTATAAAGCTAGCGAAACGGCCGCCAGCGCACCATGAGCGTGGCACGCAAGTCATGCTGTACATGACATGCGTGTCATGATTTTCATGTTAACTCGCGTGTTATTTATGTTCGTCACACAGTCACATCACGTAATACACATTTCGGGGTAGATCAAGCTAGCGAAACGGCCGCCAGTGCAGCATGAGCGTGGCACGTCAGTCATGCTGTACATGACATGCGTGTCATGATTTTCATGTTAACTCGCGTTATTTATGTTTGTCACACAGTCACGTCACAAGATACCAATTTTGGTGTATATAAAGCTAGCGAAACGGCCGCCAGTGCACCATGAGCGTGGCACGTAAGTCATGCTGTACATGACATGCGTGTCATGATTGTCATGTTAATTCGTGTGTTATTTATCTTCGTCACACAGTCACGTCACGCATTATCAATGTCGGGGTAGATCAAGCTAGCGAAACGGCCGCCAGCGCACCATGAGCGTAGCACGTAAGTCATGCTGTACATGACATGCATGTCATGATTTTCATGTTAACTCGTGTTATTTATGTTCGTTACACAGTCACGTCGCAAGATACCAATTTTTGTGTATATAAAGCTAGCGAAACGGCCGCCAGTGCACCACGAGCGTGGCACGTAAGTCATGCGTTACATGACATGCGTGTCATGATTTTCATGTTAACTCGCGTTATTTATGTTCGTCACACAGTCACGTCACGTAATACACATTACGGGGTAGATCAAGCTAGCGAAACGGCCGCCAGTGCACCATGAGCGTGGCACGTATGTCATGCTGTACATGACATGCGTGTCATGATTGTCATGTTAATTCGTGTTATTTATGTTCGTTACACAGTCACGTCGCAAGATACCAGTTTTGGTGTGTATAAAGCTAGCAAACGGCCGCCAGCGCACCATGAGCGTGGCACGCAAGTCATGCTGTACATGACATGCGTGTCATGATTTTCATGTTAACTCGCGTGTTATTTATGTTCGTCATACAGTCACGTCACGCATTACCAATTTCGGGGTAGGTCAAGCTAGCGAAACGGCCGCCAGCGCACCATGAGCGTAGCACGTAAGTCATGCTGTACATGACATGCATGTCATGATTTTCATGTTAACTCGTGTTATTTATGTTCGTTACACAGTCACGTCGCAAGATACCAGTTTTGGTGTGTATAAAGCTAGCGAAACGGCCGCCAGCGCACCATGAGCGTGGCACGCAAGTCATGCTGTACATGACATGCGTGTCATGATTGTCATGTTAATTCGTGTTATTTATGTTCGTTACACAGTCACGTCGCAAGATACCAGTTTTGGTGTGTATAAAGCTAGCGAAACGGCCGCCAGCGCACCATGAGCGTGGCACGCAAGTCATGCTGTACATGACATGCGTGTCATGATTTTCATGTTAACTCGCGTGTTATTTATGTTCGTCACACAGTCACGTCACGCATTACCAATTTCGGGGTAGGTCAAGCTAGCGAAACGGCCGCCAGCGCACCATGAGCGTAGCACGTAAGTCATGCTGTACATGACATGCATGTCATGATTTTCATGTTAACTCGTGTTATTTATGTTCGTTACACAGTCACGTCGCAAGATACCAATTTTTGTGTATATAAAGCTAGCGAAACGGCCGCCAGTGCACCATGAGCGTGGCACGTAAGTCATGCTGTACATGACATGCGTGTCATGATTTTCATGTTAACTCGCGTTATTTATGTTCGTCACACAGTGACGTCACGCAATACCCATTTCGGGGTAGATCAAGCTAGCGAAAAGGCCGCCAGCGCACCATGAGCGTGGCACGTAAGTCATGCTGTACATGACACGCGTGTCATGATTTTCATGTTAACTCGCGTCATTTATGTTCGTCACACAGTCACGTCGCAAGATACCAATTTTGGTGTATATCAAGCTAGCGAAACGGCCGCCAGCGCACCATGAGCGTAGCACGTAAGTCATGCTGTACATGACATGCATGTCATGATTTTCATGTTAACTCGTGTTATTTATGTTCGTTACACAGTCACGTCGCAGGATACCAATTTTTGTGTATATAAAGCTAGCGAAACGGTCGCCAGCGCACCATGAGCGTGGCACGCAGTCATGCTGTATATGACATGCGTGTCATGATTTTCATGTTAACTCGCGTTATTTATGTTCGTCACACAGTCACGTCACAAGATACCAATTTTGGTGTATATAAAGCTAGCGAGGCGGTCGCCAGCGCACCATGAGCGTGGCACGTAAGTCATGCTGTACATGACATGCGTGTCATGATTGTCATGTTAATTCGTGTGTTATTTATCTTCGTCACACAGTCACGTCACGCATTACCAATTTCGGGGTAGGTCAAGCTAGCGAAACGGCCGCCAGCGCACCATGAGCGTAGCACGTAAGTCATGCTGTACATGACATGCATGTCATGATTTTCATGTTAACTCGTGTTATTTATGTTCGTTACACAGTCACGTCGCAAGATACCAATTTTTGTGTATATAAAGCTAGCGAAACGGCCGCCAGTGCACCATGAGCGTGGCACGTAAGTCATGCTCTACATGACATGCGTGTCATGATTTTCATGTTAACTCGCGTTATTTATGTTCGTCGCACAGTCACGTCACGCAATACCCATTTCGGGGTAGATCAAGCTAGCTAAACGGCCGCCAGCGCACCATGAGCGTGGCACGTAAGTCATGCTCTACATGACACGCGTGTCATGATTTTCATGTTAACTCGCGTCATTTATGTTCGTCACACAGTCACGTCGCAAGATACCAATTTTGGTGTATATCAAGCTAGCAAAACGGCCGCCAGCGCACCATGAGCGTGGCATGTAAATCATGCTGTACATGACATGCGTGTCATGATTTTCATGTTATGACTTGTCATTTATGTTCTTCATACAGTCATGTTACGCCATACCAATTTTGGTGTACATTCGATTAACCAAGCGACCAGGAGAGCACAAAGTCGTAGGCGGCTAGATAGATAGATAGATAGATAGATAGATAGATAGATAGATAGATAGATAGATAGATAGATAGATAGATAGATAGATAGATAGATAGATAGATAGATAGATAGATAGATAGATACGCTCAAAGTCGCAGAAGTTCGCTAAGAAATGCTTCGCATTTAAAAAACACTTTTCTTACGGTCAGAATAAACCTTCAGGGACGCGTAACAGCCTCCCAGTGTCGCGGGTCACAAAGCACCTGGTTCATTAATTAAATGCGCGCGTACGGGCCTTATATTTACGAGTGCTGGTATGATTGCCGACATCTAAAAACCTGAATGACAATCATTCAGGATTCTTCCTGACGTTGCCCCAGCCCTGACAAACAATAAATGAAAATGTATGCTAGCTTTCTTTTGTCGCATGCTAATTTTCCATGCTTTCTAGTGATACGAATTTCGGATGATACGAATATTTTTGGTGGTCCCGTGAGATTCGTATCCCCGAGTGTTTCGCTGTATATAAATTTATTATGTCACATTTATTACTGCGATTGCAAAATAACGTTCGATATATAAAATAATAGTGAATGCAATTAATAATGCACAGAATAGTGAGATGATATATATATAAGTGTCTGGTCTATTTACTTTTAGCTCGCCCGTTTCAGATCACTGATAAAGAGTGCTTAACAGAGGAGGGGATAGAAGAGAGGAGACAGAGCTCTGTCAGCGCTCTATATCCTCTCTTCTATCCCCTCCTGTCGTTTGCATTCTTAAGCACTCTTTATCAAGGAAAAGAAGTTAAGTACATGTCTACGGCTGCTCATAAAACTGTCCCTCATAAAACTTCTCCAAATAGCTTGCTCCACACAAAAAAGTGTTTTTTCGAGCTAAAACATGTGGATCATATATGTAAGCGCAATGTATGTGGAACAGTCTTAAGAAATGAGCAAAGTCGAAGCCCGGCCCGACCCGAGCCCGCCACCTTAAACCCGGGCCCGACCTTACGCCCTGATCTTCAGGCCCGAGCCCCGCCCGGGCCCCGCGTTTGCGGGCAGGCCCGAGCCCGTGCAGTGCTCTATGACTAGCCTCGGGCTGCATTTCAGTGATGCGGCCATACGCAGCTGTATACATACGCATAGGCGTGCGCACAAAGGCGGGAAGGGCAGGGAGTGGCGGCCGCCCCCCCCCTATTCACCTAAGAGGGGGGGCGCAAGGTCAGCCCCACACATTGACACAATAGTGAGGAGGGGGGGGGCGCTGCGACACGGAGGGGGCGCAATGTCAGCGCCCTACATTGACATAATTGGGAAGGGGGGCGCTGCGACGAACCCCCCCCCCGCCCCCCGAAGGGGAACCCTGCGCACGCCTATGTACATACGCACTGGCGTCCAAATATCCCGAGTCCGAGGAAGAGCGTCGTCGTCTAGTCGCTCATGCCGGCGCGCAACGAGCGGCGTCTACAACAGAAACGCGTATACAAACGGGAATAGGCTTCCCAAGCAACGCTTAGCGGCGCTGCTGCTCTTGACAGGCACGCCATCTCTGGCAGAAAAAGAGAAACTGGGGCGTGATCAGCGAGCGTTTTCCCTTCTCTCCACCGCGTTGCCGCTCGCTTCCGTGCACGTGCAGAGCTCTCGCGGTGCACTTGCGGCGTCTCACAATGTACCGCGTGCAGTGCGGCTTCAAAAGAATCTTCAAGCTTGACTGGCACTTCCGCAAAGCGAACTTGATAAAATGAGGAAGGCTCGTCAATCACGTTAACGGTGAAGAGCAGACGATCGACGACAACCACGCCCGACTCAAAGCGAAATGCATTTCCCAAGTCGCGATTACACCGTGTAGGACGTATACCTCGAGGTAAGTCTCATTCTGTCACGTTAAAAATGAATGATGGTCCACATGCACTCCGAAATGAAGCCGTACACGCTATCGATGTTCTGCGGCGTGGACTACGAATCATATGATTGTTGTTTTGATATGGAATGCTTACAGTAGCAGCCGTGTACTTTCGTGAACAAACGTTTGCGGCGTGCGAAAAAAAGATTATACGGCCATGGCACTGCTTCCTGAGAAGGTTAGAGTCAAGTCCTCCGTGCCGCTGGAGAATCACCCGCCGATTAAGACGCGAGGCAGCTAGCTGAGCTTCAACCACTGTGAAGCAAGATGAACTGCTCGCCTCGTTTTTTCGGCTCTCGCGTCATGCTTGCAGTCTCTTTTTATGATACCGACTTGACAGGCGTATAAAACCTGTTGCGTGAACGCGGCTAGAAAATCGCACAAAGTCAGAAGGTGGTTACTTCAAGGTTGCAATTGCAAAGCATGTATTAAGTGCCAGTTATATTTAGCGGCTTAAATATATATCACCCCAATAAAGTGACAAAAACAAAGCAAACCTGCAGAACGATGTCAAAGCTTGCTGAAAATGCACAGACGTCCGTTCCGGCGTGATAAAGCAGCCTTCCCGACGCGTGAAATGCAGGCGCCGAACTTCTGACAATGTGCGGAATTCAGTTGAATTCAACCAACCGCGCAACGCTAACGGTATAACGCGAATGTGAACGTTCAACAACGACGGGTAGGTCTCACGAGCAAGGGGAATCAAAACACAAAGTTGCTTCACCTACAACCGTAACTGGACTTTAACAATGCGAGAAGACAGCGAGTAATCATTACTGTAGTCGCTGCGTGCATGCGCTCCGTTACTTACCGATTGAGGTAGTCGGAACGAACGAAAGCGATGAACTCAGACAGCCAAAATAGAAGGCGAGACAGCGCTGTCAGCTATCCACGCTTACCGCCTTTATTTCTCGTGCGACACGCCCGGGAACCGATACAGTTTAACACGTGAATCGTGTGCCTTGTCTGCACTGTTGTGGCTGGCCACTAAACCGCAATACTTCGGGACCACGCTTGCGCTTCCGCGGGGTTGCTTCTGCCATCGTGGAAATGCGCAGCTTCGCACAGCAAGCCTCTTGGTTCAACGTACCCAGCTGACGGCCTCCCAGTTACCCGCACCGAGAGAAGAACGCGTGCGCACGTGCGCTACCGCTACCGTGAAAGGGGCTGAGTCGGCCGCGCGAAGGTTCAGAGCTTTCCGACAGAGCCGCAGCGCGGCTGGCGCGGCGCTGTCGTCGCGCCGCAAACTTGAGCTTGGGTTCCCTATACAGCTTCTCTTGTAATCACTCCTGATATGAATGTCGTGTCTCCACGAACTTTAGTTGCGAAGCACCTTATGCGCTCGGGCTGTCGGCATACAGTTGCATACTGTAATGAAAAGCTCTGTCTCTGCGATGGACGCTGTCTGCGACGCTGTCTGTAGCAATGGGAGGATGCTGTGCTCTCATAGCTATTGACGTGTCCCTATGGGAAACACCGGTGCTTCGCACCTCCCCAGGTTTCACGTTAGCGGAGCTGTCTTGTTTATTATACTAGTATAGCAAGGTGTGGGAAAGGGGGTCAAGGTGAGGAAGAGGGAAAAGAGGAGGGCAACGCCACCATCTCCGCAGCTTCCTTAGTCTTCACACTACAGTGCGTATTAGGAGCTAAGCACCTTAGGGTCTCTGCTTGTCGGCGTGTCATGTCGTCGTCACGGTCCATCATAAACGGGTATGCGTCACAAAAATAGGGTAAATCCCACTACTCGCCACCGGTCCATACTATGCATATTGTGAGTTAAAGGTTCGTCGTTATTGCCTAAAACATTATGTTTGGCTTAGCAGCGGTGTCAGAATCCCCGGCGAAATTTACCAAGGCGCTCAAGTTTCTTATCTAGAACTAGAAACACAAACGTGCATCTCTACCAGGGGCGTAACCAAGGGGGGGGGGGGTTCAACCCCCTCCGAAAATTTTCAATTTTGCTTGCGTATATATACACGCACACACACAAACGCACGCACGAATATACATAAAGTATGGCTGAACCCCTCCTCTCCCCCCCCCCCGGAAAAAATTTCTGGCTACGCCCCTGATCTCTACACTAAAGTCCTCTATTTGAAACACCACTTCTTGAAACATATCTGTAATGTGATGGAGCTTTACTCGCCACCGGTCCACTAAAAAAATCACAGCATATCCACGTGGTGAATGATGATGAGTGGGGCGAAGCGAACTCGCGCTGCAGCACGGCGATAGCATTGGCGCGAGCGTGGTCCTTCTTGATGGAAGATATTGTGACTAGATTGTTTGAGAACCACAATCTGGTGCACACACCGCAACTATGGCCGAAACTGTTATCAAGGAAGTCCCGCTGGAAGCGCGCGTCGGCGCTTTCGGGCAGAGCCCGCCTGATGCGTTTTACAGCCACTTCACGTGCTCGCACAGCCTCGGGCTCTACCTGCCGGTACGCGCGCTTTCTCGCCGCTTCATGGTCCTTCATATTTTGTAGATCCGATTCGCGCCGCAGCCGTGCAGCTTCGGCCTCGCGGGCTCGAACGGCGGGGTCTTCGCGCCGCCGCCGTGCGGCTTGTCGAGCAGCTTCGGCTTCGCGGGCTAGAACGGCAGGGTCTTCTCGCCGCAGCCCTGCAGCTTGTCGAGCAGCTTCGGCCTCGCGGGCTCGAACGGCGGGGTTTTCTCGCCGCAGCAGTGCAGCTTGTCGAGCAGCTTCGGCTTCGCGGGCTCGACGGCGGAATCTGCTTCGCGGCGTCGACGTGCAGCTTCGGCCTCGCGGGCTCTCACCTCAGGATTCTGTCTGCGAGCGCGCGCTGCCGCCGCCTTCCGTGCCCTCCGTTCCGCAGCCTTGTCTTCCATCTGGCGACTCCGAGCTAAAGAGAAAGCGTGCCAAGAAGGAGCCTCATGGCGCGTTACTTCCGAAATGTTGTCTTCGGGTGTCGTTGAAAGCACGAGACGTAGTAAAGGAGAAAGAACGCCACACAGGCGAATACGCACGAGAGTGTCACTCGTCAACGTCGTCTTCTTCTTCTACTGCATACCAGAACGCAC
This sequence comes from Rhipicephalus sanguineus, assembly GCF_013339695.2. NCBI lineage: Eukaryota > Metazoa > Arthropoda > Arachnida > Ixodida > Ixodidae > Rhipicephalus > Rhipicephalus sanguineus. The sequence continues at coordinate 146,985,517 of NC_051177.1, read as the reverse complement.
GCTTCTCACGAGCTAGAGGTGGCTACTACAACGCTACAAACAAACGGAGGATGGACAGACCCACGGCATAAGGAGCTTCGCCCCTAAAATGAAGAAGGCAACAGTTAGCCCAACAAATAGCCGACGACGTTTGTGGAGCAGAAACACCCTTCCCTGCATCTCTTCCACCCCACACAATATCCCTCATACTGCACCTATTGTGGAGCGAAGCCCACGGTGTATCACTGCACCTGGGAATGTCCACAACCACCGGGCTGCCGCCCTATTCCTTCACCCTCACAATCCTCCTGGGAGACTGCGCTGACCAGCTCAGAGCCGCAGGAGCAGCGTCGGCTGATCCAGCGGGCACGTGGTGTGGCGCGAGCCAATGGGGCCCTGAACTAAGGGCTCCACCCAACGAGGATGATCCTTGAGGCCTCCACAAATAAAAGTTTTCTCTCTCTACTCTACAATGCCATAGGGAACTGAAACCGGGCATGTAGGGAAGAAGAAGAAGAAGAAGAAGCATTTTTCCTATCATGCCGCCGGTTCAACACATTCAGGAAACGAATACTTGTACCACCTCTTCGAAAACTAGGCCTGGAATTATCGGAATCCATTCTTCTTTCTTTTGGGGCCACTACCCTGGGGTACAGCCACAGGGATGTTTTCTTTGCTGTTCAGGAATACATCATTGCGACTAAAATAATATCTTGCTAAATTCCATGAGCATTAAAATTTTTCATTACTCATAATTGGCACTTTAATTCAAAACAAATAGCGTAGGAGTCACAACATACAGAAAATATAGGACGAATTCACCATCTACTCGGCCGATCCCCTCCATTGGGTATGTGCCATGACGAGAGGTCAACAACAACAACAACCTTAGGGTAAGAGTATGTGCCATAATGTTGAAGGGAAAAAAATTAACACCATCTTCCCAAAGGGAACCCTGATGGGATGCGAAGCAGCAGCGTTGCGCACGGGTGGCGTCACGGGTTGAACGGCGCTAACGCGGGTGCTGCGGTGAGCGCTGGAAGATTCGTTTGAAGCGATGGCTGGCGTAGGTCTTGTCGTTTCTTCAGAGTGGACACGGGTGCTGGACCGGAGCTGGCGCGCGTTTCGCCTTGACTACCACGGCCTTGTGATCGGTGAAGTGCACGCTGAGAGGTTCCTGCAGACATTCAACGTCGAAGTTGGCAAAGACCAGATCGATGCACATTCCCCTTATCGTGGTGGGTAGTTTCCGTTCCGCCGACACGCACTTCAGCGAGTGCACGTCACGCATGTAATCGACGAGCCATTCTCCTCCTCCTCCGCTGACGTGAACGTTGAAGTCTCCCGCGACTATATGAGGCGCGCGTCGACACGCCTCGCCGCAATCAGTCAGCGTCTACTCCAGACAGCGCTGAACCTGGTCCTTCGGCAGGTTGGGAGCGAGGTACAGCGCCAGGATCGCGACGTCGCCGACGCGCACGGCAACGCACTCGGAGCAGGAGCGTCTTCGAGAGGTTCCGGATCGGTTCTTCCGGAGAGGTTCTTCCAGGTAGACGTTAAACGCGCGTAGTGCACGCCGACTCCGAGCGTAAAGGCCGAACCATATAGAGCGTTTTTGCCGGCGTTTTTCCGGCGTTTCGTACGCCGGCGTCCCTCGACGTCGACGCTACCGGTGACGGTGGCCGAAACGTCCACCTCTGGAAGGTCCAGACCACGGTGTTAGAAGTACAGGTGGAACGACGCAGCACCGGCGCCGTGCGCTCGCTGCGTCGAACTTCGGTTCCTCCGCGCCGTCACGCCGCGAGGTGGCAGGAGCAGTCAAGAGGCTCACAGCGGCGCGCGCCGGCCTCTCTTCCGACCAAGCCACGGTGACGAAGCAGTTGTCGCCACATTGCTTCCTCGTTTAATTCTTTTTGTGCGATGGCAGGTCATGCTATTCGAGTGAGAAAGCCGTGAAATGGGCAAAAAGTGTTTTGTGCCGCGGTGCAACTCTGTGTACAAGACCTGCACTGAAAAGTCGATTTTTCTGCACCCTGAGATGCGGAACGCCTGAATGTTTGGCGCCATGCGATTCCGCGCAAGGACCGCGTGCTGCAGTCGACTGATTACGTGTGCGAGAAGCACTTCGAGCCGAGGTACATAACGAAGACGTGGGAAGCAGTGTACAAAGGGCACGTTCTTGTGAGCACATCACGAAAGGCGGCTCTGGCTAATGACGCCGTGCCGACGAAGTATTGAGTTCGTTTTGAGTTCATCGTCTTGAGTTCATCCACGTCGTGAGTTGGCCCGTTTTTAACACGAAAGTGTTTTATGCCGGGGTCCACCAAGTACATCCGTCACGGATATGACGTTGATAAAATGGACGCCAACGGGTGAGAAAGAAAAAAACCAAGAAAAAGATACCCCGCTGGGAATCGAACCCACGACGTTGCGGCCGCGACGGCAAGCGCCCGACGCTCTACCGACTAAGCCAACTCGGGAGATGCGAGGCACGGCGCGAACGCGCCTTATATCTTTCACACCTTCTCTTTCGCGGCGGGCGGAGCGGGGCGGTGCCGCCGTCTGTGAGAGGTGAAAAGAAGTAATGCTTCACGATCTTTGCCTTTGGATTCGTGTTAGCGTGCGTCGGCTCATCGGAGTAGTGCAGCTTCCACGTGCACGAACGGGATTTCTCTGCCGCCGACTGCTTCAATTGCGAGAGCACCGACTAACAAAACTGCTGCAATATGCGTTGCAGAAAGGACGCGATTTCGACGGGCGAATGTCGTGCCTTGGTGGAGCGAGAGCAGCGCCTGCGAGACAGAGGCCAGCGGGACGCACGCGTTTGCGGCTCAGGCTACGAACCTCTACCTCCCGCGTTGCTGAAGCGCAGTGTGTGTTAGTGTATGCATGAGCACAGGCGTCGGCTACCCATTACTAGAAAGCGCACACCGTGCCGTTTCTCTCCTTAATTGACGACGCTTTGAAGAAGTGCATACCGGGTACCAATGTTGATTATGAGCTTGTTGATATCATCCTTACGCGGGATTCACGATTCGCTGTGTCCAAATATATGTTCGCACCGTCAGCTACCACAGTGGTTTAATCATGATCATGGGCGTTAGTCGTCGCGATAGAGACATGCTGTCAACATGGGTGCATCTACGTCAAACGGTTCTATAGCTGCCAAACACGAATAGACATTGTACAAGCTCTCATATATCATAAGCACTACTTCTGTGAAGACACGTTTCACTTTCGTGTTATACCGATTCCTATGACGGAGGGATCAGCCATGTTTTTTTTTTAACACCTACGTGCGTTTGCAGTCTTTCTCTCTCTGTGCGAAAGCTACGCTTGTTAACAGTGAGAATATATGGGGTTTTACGTGCTGAAACCACGTTATGATTATGAGGGACGCCGTAGCAGAGCTCCACAAATTTCGGCAATGTGGTGTTATTTAACATGCACTGACATCGTAGAGTACACGGGTCTCTAGCACGCCGCCTCCATCACAATGCGACCGCCGCGGCTGGGATCGAACTAGGGAACTTCGGTCAGCAGCCGAGTACCGTAACCGGTGTACCATCGCGGTTGACTGGCTACGCTCGTAAAGACTCCGCACACCGCGATCGACATGTTCCTTGAAAGATGAAGTAGTAACGCTGTCTTCGGGTGACTATGCGAGACATAAACAGTAAAATATATTCCTCAGTTGGCAACAGAGAAGAATCGGAAACATATATCCACCATTCATAATGTCTCCCCTTCTCGCAGTGCCAAACCAGGATGCTTTTTCATATCCTTCGTCGGTGCCTCAAACTTAGCTGCTGGCATTCGCTAAAATTAAGTATTTTATGCACGACCAGCTAAACAGTCGTATTCGTGACACATTTTTTTATCCGCGATCAACGACCGCAAATTACTTCGAATGTTCGCGACAGCAAAGACACTGTGCATTTTCTGTTGTAATACTACGGCTAATGCGGTATTTTTTCTAACTATCTAAACTATACTTCTACAAATAGAACTAATTTTTGTCATATTTCAGCGTGACGTCACTGTCATATCTTTAATTGTCCGAATGAGGAAAGCATATGTTGAATTTGCCACCGCCAACCTTCGCGGTGGCAAATTCAACATATTCAACAGGTAGCGGCTGTATCGTCCAAATTTCGATTTATTCGAAGTTATAATTTATTTATTTATTTTTGCGCTCGTTATAGCGCGAACGCACAGTTTTTTTATTCATTTCGAGGGGCGGTCGCGGCTCCGAAGCGACCACGCCTGATACCGCTCTTGAGCCACCAGTAGTGTAGCGCCATCTAGGGCCCTGTGAACAAGACGCCACAAACCGCGGACAAAAGTTCGCCGCTTCCGGAGGCGCCGTCGGTCCACCTATAATACTTCTAACACCGTGGTCCAGACATCACGGGCGGCAGCGTCGACGCCGGAAGCAGTTCGATGGACGCAGAACCAATCAGCGTGCGGCTGGCAGCGACTTCCGCTACGTAACGGCGTCGTCGCTGCTGCCAAAATGGCTGCCGCCCGCCTCGTATCTAATAAGTCGTCGCCGTGCACTGTGTGGCCCTTAAGTTCTCGACTGACGCTTGTATTTGACTTAGCTTGTTCCCTAGAAGCTTCGACAGCAAAGCGATCGTGATATCTTTGAAGTATTTCCGAGTGCCGTACTCAAGTTCATCGGTAGGCTTAGCAGGAATGAGTGTATTGGCCGAATACGTGGCCTCAAAGATGTACGGCAGCTTCAAGCTCAGAGGCCATATATTACAAGTTTGTGCTTCTTCTTAATGCCAATAGCTGGCGCTACAAGTCAAATAAAAAAAGAAATTGACTTTTCGGTGGCGTTGTCACTGTGACTCGTTTTCTGCACCACAGAACTGCTAATGAGACATAAAAGCTATAATCGGGAATATATCTTGTTGGTCCATTGACGGAAACTGTACACTGCTTTACGAGGTGTCAGGTTCATTCCCTCTGGTCACACTGTGTGACGCTGAGCTAACGCTCTTCATATGGTTTGCCGCCCTCTCTGACGGCGTTGATGCGACGACGCCGAGGGACGCAACGCCAGAAAACGCCGGCAAAAACGCTCTATATGGTTCGGGCTTAAAGGCTCTGTGATACTCCGACGTCCGACGCCAGCGCCCGCGAGGACGTTGCGTTTCGTCACACCGAGCTGGCGATGCTACGCCAGGCGCAAATTGGTCTCCGCTACAGTCGAGCCGGCTCCAACGCACCGGTGCGATCGCATCTAGAGGAGCGCATGCGCAGTAAAGCGAAGAACGGCCACGCCACCTGTCGGGAACCGACGAAACAGCCCGCGAAGCAAGTTCCTGTACATGCGAGTCCTGCGCGACCGGCGCGAAATGCAGCAGGATCTATTCGGAGCCGAGCGACGCCCGAGCGCGCCAGCAGCCGTTGGCCACGTCGGCGGTCAGCCGACGCCGGACTGTAGAGGGCTGTTTTTTGCTGACGTAACGTCGCCGTGACGCGTGCACGCGCGCGTCGACGTTACGCTGGAGTATATCAGAGCTTTAAACGGCGACTCCTCCCGCCGCCGAACGTTCCGGTAGCGGCAGGTGTTGCGGGCGAACGGACGAGGCGGCAGCTGTGGGCACTGCGGCGAGCGAGCGGCAGGCGAGGGAGAAAGTGACGTCAGCGCGCACTGCGAGGGGAGCGTGACGTCAACGCCCAGCTGCGGAGTGACCTACTTGGCACCGCTCCAACACCTGCGGCGAGGGGAGCGCGTTGCGGCGGGTTCGTACGGACGCACGGAGGGACAGCGTTACACAGGCTAGTCAAAGGGCTGCTTCGCATCTAAAAACAAATAAGCTGCATTCCGATGACGTTATTGGAGCTGATACACCCTCCCGTACATGCCCAGTTTCAGGCTTGGCACAACTATAGTGCCTCGTCAACAGATATCTCTCTCAAAACAATGTGGCGAATTACCTCGGTAAGGCCCTTCTCTTGTTCTGTCTCTTCTTCTGTCTCGCATTGCCCATTAGCAGCGATTTTGCAGTGGGAAACACCGGCGCACACTGCATGCTTCGCCCCTCCACAGGTTTCACGTTAGTGGAGCTGAAACATTTTCCCCTACTTGCTTCGCCCTTCCCCAGTTATTTTTTTTCATACGGCGAAGATTATAGTCTACCCTGTGCCGTCATCGTCGTAGCAGCAGCAGCAGCAGTAGTAGTAGTAGTAGTAGTAGTAGTAGTAGTAGTAGTAGTAGTAGTAGTAGTAGTAGTAGTATTAGTAGTAGTAGTAGTAGTATAGTAGTAGTAGTATAGTAGGAGTAGTAGGAGTAGTAGTAGGAGTAGGAGCATAGTAGGAGTAGTAGTAATATAGTAGGAGTAGTATAGCCCAGGTGAAAATGAGTAACTGGGAATCCAACTGGTTTCAACTGGTGTCAACTGGGATGAAGTGGTTCCAGTTGGGAACCAAGTGCTCCCAACTGATTCCATTTGCAACAGGTCCCATTTAGCAGCTGGTCCCAGTTACAACTCAACTGGCCACCAACGGGAACCATCACCAGTTGAACTGGAAGCAGCTAGTAGGAGTAGTAACAGTGGTATTCTAGTATTAGTAGTAGTAGTATAGGCATAAGACAGAGGGCGAGTGAATAAAGAAATAAAAAGCCGGCAGATCCCACGCATTGTGGGTATCGATGTAATGCGAAGCAGCCAGCAAAGAGCTGCATACATCGTCTTGTATGTCATGGAGGAAAATGCGTGCCATGGTTTTCATGTTAACTCCTATTATTTATATTCATCACACAGTAACGTCGCGCAATACCAACTTCGGGGTAGATCAAGCTAGAGAAACGGCCGCCAGCGCACCATGAGCGTGGCACGTAAGTCATGCTGTACATGACATGCGTGTCATGATTTTCATGTTAACTCGTGTTATTTATGTTCGTCACACAGTCACGTCGCAAGATACCGATTTTGGTGTATATCAAGCTAGCGAAACGGCCGCCAGCGCACCATGAGCGTGGCACGTAAGTCATGCTCTACTTGACATGCGTGTCATAATTTTCATGTTAACTCCAGTCATTTATTTTCGTCACACAGTCACGTCGGAAGATACGAATTTCGGGGTAGATCAAGCTAGCGAAACGGGCGCCAGCGCACCATGAGCGTGGCACGTAAGTCATGCTGTACATGACATCCGTGTCATGATTTTCTTGTTAACTCGTGTTTTTTGTTCGTCACACAGTCACGTCGCGCAATACCAATTTCGGCGTAGATCAAGCTAGCGAAACGGCCGCCAGCGCCCCATGAGCGTGGCACGTAAGTCATGCTGTACATGACATTCTTGTCATGATTTTCATGGTAACTCGTGTTATTTATGTTCGTTACACAGTCACGTCGCAAGGTACCAATTTTGGTGTATATAAAGCTAACGAAACGGCCGCCAGCGCCCTATGAGCGTGGCACGTAAGTCATGCTGTACATGACATGCTTGTCATGATTTTCATGTTAACTCGCGTTATTTATGTTCGTTACACAGTCATGTCACAAGATACCAATTTCGGGGTAGATCAAGCTAGCGAAACGGCCGCCAGTGCACCATGAGCGTGGCACGTAAGTAATGCTGTACACGACATGCGTGTCATGACGTTCATGTTAACTCGCGTTATTTATGTTCGTCACACAGTCACATCGCAAGATACCAATTTCGGGGTAGATCGAGCTATCGAAACGGCCGTCAGCGCCCCATGAGCGTGGCACGTAAGTCATGCTGTGCATGACATGCTTGTCATGATTTTCATGTTAACTCGTGTTATTTATGTTCGTTACACAGTCACGTCGCAAGTACACCAGTTTTGGTGTATATAAAGCTAACGAAACGGCCGCCAGCGCACCATGAGTGTGGCACGTAAGTCATGCTGGACATGACATGCGTGTCATGATTTTCATGTTAACTCGTATTTTTATGTTCGTCACACAGTCACGTCGCGCAGTGCCAATTTCGGGGTAGATCAAGCTAGCGAAACGGCCGCCAGCGCCCCATGATCGTGGCACGTAAGTCATGCTGTGCATGACATGCTTGTCATGATTATCATGTTAACTCGTGTTATTTATGTTCGTTACACAGTCACGTCGCAAGGTACCAGTTTTGGTGTATATAAAGCTAACGAAACGGCCGCCAGCGCACCATGAGTGTGGCACGTAAGTCATGCTGGACATGACATGCGTGTCATGATTTTCATGTTAACTCGTATTTTTATGTTCGTCACATAGTCACGTCGCGCAGTGCCAATTTCGGGGTAGATCAAGCTAGCGAAACGGCCGCCAGCGACCCATGAGCCTGCCACGTAACTCATGCTGTACATGATATGCGTGTCATGATTTTCATGTTAACTCGTGTTATTTATGTTCGTTACACAGTCACGTCGCAACATACCAATTTTGGTGTATATAAAGCTAGCGAAACGACCGCCAGCGCACCATGATCGTGGCACGTAAGTCATGCTGTACATGATATTCGTGTCATGATTTTCATGTTAACTCGTGTTATTTATGTTCGTTACACAGTCACGTCGCAAGTACACCAGTTTTGGTGTATATAAAGCTAACGAAACGGCCGCCAGCGCACCATGAGTGTGGCACGTAAGTCATGCTGGACATGACATGCGTGTCATGATTTTCATGTTAACTCGTATTTTTATGTTCGTCACACAGTCACGTCGCGCAGTGCCAATTTCGGGGTAGATCAAGCTAGCGAAACGGCCACCAGCGCCCCATGATCGTGGCACGTAAGTCATGCTGTGCATGACATGCTTGTCATGATTATCATGTTAACTCGTGTTATTTATGTTCGTTACACAGTCACGTCGCAAGGTACCAGTTTTGGTGTATATAAAGCTAACGAAACGGCCGCCAGCGCACCATGAGTGTGGCACGTAAGTCATGCTGGACATGACATGCGTGTCATGATTTTCATGTTAACTCGTATTTTTATGTTCGTCACATAGTCACGTCGCGCAGTGCCAATTTCGGGGTAGATCAAGCTAGCGAAACGGCCGCCAGCGACCCATGAGCCTGCCACGTAACTCATGCTGTACATGATATGCGTGTCATGTTTTTCATGTTAACTCGTGTTATTTATGTTCGTTACACAGTCACGTCGCAACATACCAATTTTGGTGTATATAAAGCTAGCGAAACGACCGCCAGCGCACCATGATCGTGGCACGTAAGTCATGCTGTACATGATATTCGTGTCATGATTTTCATGTTAACTCGTGGTATTTATGTTCGTTACACAATCACGTCGCAAGATACCAATTTTGGTGTATATAAAGCTAGCGAAACGACCGCCAGCGTACCATGATCGTGGCACGTAAGTCATGCTGTACATGACATGCGTGCCATGAGTTTCATGTTAACTCGTGTGTTATTTATGTTCGTGACACAGTCACGTCACGCATTACCAATTTCGGGGTAGATCAAGCTAGCGAAACGGCCGCCAGCGCACCATGAACGTGGCATGTAAGTCATGCTGTACATTACATGCGTGTCATGATTTTCATGTTAACTCGTGTTATTTATGTTCGTCACGCAGTCACGTCGCAAGATAGCAATTTTGGTGTATATCAAGCAAGCGAAACGGCTGCCAGCGCACCATGAGCGTGGCATGTAAATCATGCTGTACATGACATGCGTGTCATGATTTTCATGTTATGACTTGTCGTTGATGCTCGTCATACAGTCATGTTACGCCATACCAATGTTGGTGTACATTCGAATAACCAAGCGACCAGGAGAGCACAAAGTCGTAGGCGGCTAGATAGATAGATAGATAGATAGATAGATAGATAGATAGATAGATAGATAGATAGATAGATAGATAGATAGATAGATAGATAGATAGATAGATAGATAGATAGATAGATAGATAGATAGATAGATAGATAGATAGATAGATACGCTCAAAGTCGCAGAAGTTCGCTAAGAAATGCTTCGCATTTAATAATACACGATGTTGATGGGGCTGATGACGCTGCCTGCGCTCCTGTGCAGCCGTGATAGTAACACGCGTTTTGGGTGAGTTAGCGGGTGAAATGGACTATAAAAAATAGACCCTAGAAAACGCCATGGCCGCACTGGAACGCTGCCATAGCGTTTCAAAGAGGCCGTGAACGAGCTAGCATATCGTCGCATGGGATCCATATGGGTAAACCTGAGAAATAAAGAAACAACAAAGAAATCCCTTGTGGTGGCCGCGAACAAGCCAGGCGAAGAAGCTTGGAGCGGCAGTTCTCCTCTCCTAACCGGTTCCTCACCACGCGGAGAAGGAAAGGGCTAGGAGAGTGAAGGGAAAGAATAAATAAGTCACTTGAGAGTTGGGATCAGTGATGCCACGGCTGCTGATTTAGCGATAGATCTATTTATTTTTAAGATTTTTCTACTGATTCAGTGATAAGGCCTCTTGATCTACTGATTTTTCGTCTTTTTTACAGAAACAAAAGGAACTTCTACCTTTTTATTACCAACTTTTCTTATAGTGCAGTGCCACCAGGCAAACAAGGATTTTGCTTTATTTCCAGATTCTCAAAACGCTATCTATGTCTTTAAGAGCCATCGATTTCCCAACAGTAGTTAGTATAGGAAGCTCTATATATGTGTAGGAAGCAAATATCGGAAAATCACAATTTGACTGCATTAACGCACCCCACAGCTACGAAGCCACAACCAATAACTATCCCTGTTGTGCTTCGAGTTCCTTACCCGTGCTGAGAGGTATCGGGCACTGGCTCGAGAGCCGGAGAGGAAGATAACCGGCCGGGTACATGTTCACGCTCAGGAAGATCGCGCTTGCTGACCACGCTAGTGATTTCGGCAGTCTGGCCGTGGGCCTCAAGAAGTTAAGGTAGAGATGTTTCTCTTGTCCTCCGTGTCCTCTCTGAGAGCCTCAGCTGCAGCCACTGCCTCTGAAGCTGCGGCCCTGATCCCATAGAGGAAACAGGAACCTCATGGGAACACCTACATGCTACCGTCTGGTTATTCAATTATTTGGAGTCGAAGCTGCGGAACAAGGCCAGCACGGACGCTATCTTGGTATTCTGCACACGAGACACCTGAAGACTTCTTCAGCACGTCACACATTCAACATGTACAGGCCATTCGGGAATGAACAACACAAATCAATATTGTGCCTTTAATGTGATGTTGCTTGCGCATCCACTTCTGGAATGTAAGCATAGGCGTGCGCACGGGGAGGTTGGGGCTATTGAGCTAGGGGGGGGGGGGGGGGCGCAAAGTCAGCCCCACACATTGACACAAAAGCGAGGAGGGGAGGGGCGCTGCGACACGGAGGGGGCGCAATGTCAGCGCCATACATTGACATAATTCGGAGGGGGGGGGGGGGCGCTGCGACGAACCTTCACCCGGCCCCGCCTGAAGGGGAACCCTGCGCACGCCTATGAATGTAAGGGAACACGTGGTCATGTTAAAACTGTGTCAGGAAAGTCATTTGCGAAATTAAGCTTGCTTGCTCGCTTGCTCCTTGCATTTGGCCCACACCCACAACGGGGGATTGGCCAAGAAGCCGGCGGTTAAAGTAAATTGGAACATTAAGTAAATATCAGGGTATGGGAAAAGTGGCTTTTTTTCAAATAGAATAAGGTGATTGTCGTGATACGAGAAAAGGAAATAGAGAAATAAATAAGATTTTGTTTGGGAGGTTCGTATGTTGTCTTCCATCTCTGGCATAAGTAGTGACTGAAATAATCATGCTAGGGGATTCTGTAGTGCATCACCTCTAATCTCACGGATATTTTAGTGCTATTTGTTAGAAAGTACAATACTGCCGCAATGGCCAGTATAAGCGCTAATATCTCATCAAAGAAACCCAGAGCAAATACTGAAATTAAAGATCTACATATTTTTCGGAAAAGCTCTTTAATACTATTTTTTGATGTGCCGTGGCAGTGGTTGCGATTCACGCCGTCCGATTTCTTTTCTTTACTGCGCGTACTCGCGATCCCAACATCCCAGTGAAAACTTTGCCAACCTGGCCGAAACTTAGGAGCAAAGTGTAATGCCTTACGAAACAGGCGACATGTTCGCTGTCCGAAGGTTCTCACGGCATGGAAGTGGCTAGAAATTTTTTGAAAAAAAAGTTTTTTTTTTTTTGTCTAGTGCGGTATAATTCAGTCACGATCGCTTAGAAGTGCTTCTCCAGCCTTTCGCGCGTCGCTTGACCGCCTCGAATGTGTGTGCGTCAGCGCCGAGTGAAATATCGCTCCCGCTTGTGCATATGTTGTCATCTCGCTCGCTTGTGTCTTAGTTTACGACATTATTTAAAGGGCAAGCGCTTGCCTCTGTACAGGGGCAATTATCGCTGCACAATTTACCAGCGCGACGGGGACGCAATAGTTTCTCGTTATTGACTTCAGATCTGCAGATTGTTTTCAATGCATTGGGTGCTCTCAAACTGGGGTTGTTGCACTGTGAAACACCTGTCACACGGACACTTGCGTATGAGGTGCTGCCGGCTGCTGCTAACGTGGAGGAGGGAGCGTCATGTGATTGGTATGACACCGCTCCTCGATGAAATCAACCAGCGAAATGTAGCAGGGGCGTAGCCAGAAATTTTTTTCGGGGGGGTTCAAGTTCAACCATACTTTATGTGTGTTCGTGCGTGCGTTTGTATGTGCGCATGCATATATACGCAAGCAAAACTGAAAAATTACGGGGGGGGGGGGGTTGAAACCCCCCCCCCCCAACCTCCCCCCTGGCTACGCCCCTGAAATGTAGTGAAACATATGACTTCATATGAACCCTATTCATTACGAAAGCATCGCTTTAAAACACGAGGAAGAAAATTTAGAATTAACGCATTCACGCCCCGTTATTTTCAAATCGCCCGCTCAAACAGAACTTTTCTCCAAGATGACCATTTTCGCGCCCCGCCACGGTGGTCTAGTGGTTATGGCGCTCGACTGCTGACCCGAAGGTCGCGGGATCGAATCCCGGCCGCGGCGGCTGCATTTTCGATGGAGGCGAAAATGCTTGAGGCCCGTGTACTTAGATTTAGGTGCACGTTAAAGAACCCCAGGTGGTCGAAATTTCCGGAGCCCTCCACTACGGCGTCTCTCGTAATCATATGGTAGTTTTGGGACGTTAAACCCCAGATATTATTATTACCATTTTCGCTTTTTTTTTTTTTTTTTAGCAGGGCTGTGTGGCGTACGAGTACGGACAGTAGTACGAGGGTTCCACGCGGACCAACTTCTTTCAAGTCTGTCACGCTGTCTGCTGTAAAAAGAAAGAAAGACTGATTAACTTTTAAAAAAAAGGTATATTTCACATGTGTAGCTATCAGGGTGTCGGAACGGAACGAAAACCGAAAACGAAAAACGAAAAAAACGATATTTTTGACCGGAACGAAAACGTAACCGAAACTTTATCTATTATTTCGTTCCGGAGTGAAACCAAAATTTTTTCAATCGTTTTTCGGTTCACGAGAAAACTTCACAGACCGGAACAACTGAGCTCATGCAATGTGAGCATATCTCAGGGTACAGTATTAACGCGTACCTCAGGCAGCAATTCCAAAGCAAAGATATGTTGAAATTGTGCGAAAAACGAAAACAGTGGCAACCAGAGATGTTTATATTAACGTAAGTGGACTTTTGAGGGCCTGTCACGCAGGCCAAAGTGGAGAGGGCATTGTCGGCGCTGAAGTTTGTTACAGCGAAGGCTCTTATGAAATCACAACAGCTGATTTTGGCACCATAGTTGTCCGCCGCCGCCCGTGTCCGTGACCACTATCGCGTGAAGTAAGAAAAAATAAAATGAGAAACAAATTTATAGGATCGGATGGGATTTTAACCCGCGCCCCCTGCGTGGCAGTCGAGTCTTCCACCACACTGCCACGCTGGTGCTTATAACTCCTTCGCAAAAATACTCTATACAGGCGTCACGTCGGGCAAGGAATCATGTTAACATATGTAATACAGCGTGGCAGAAGAGTAAAACGACAACCAGCCATCACACAATGCTAATTCCGCAAAGAGTGTGTGGTTTAATGGTTCCCACCCACTGCAAAGTGCTCAGCCATAATTCATCGTCATCAGCCACAGCACAAAGCGCACATAATGCCTTACAGATGTGTAGCGGCTACCACGATTCTGCGAAGAATCACTAAAAATGACATAGTGGGAACTTCGGTACTTCAGAAAAATTACGATGATTTATGGCGTAGTGGGTACCCTGCATATGTACTTGTATCAGCTGCCCCAAGAGACTCTACAACGGGCTCTACAAAGTCCGCTCTTCCAACTTTCGCTGTGACTGTGCTGCGCATTCCACGCAGGCCTGGCAATCTTTTAGGGGCGAAGCTCCTTAAGGCGGCACCCGTTCGTCCCTCGTAGTCGTAGTCGTAGTAGCAGTGCGTAACCAGTCGTAACGCTAGTACCAGATCTTGACCTCCAAGGTGGTGCCGGTGGGAGATTTTTCCTGTGCGTTGTTGAACAATAAAAAATTCGCAGCGTGCGCGTTAACTAAAAGCCGAATTCTTCTGTCTCTCATTCCCCATTAGCAGCCATTGGCATGTTCCAGTAGGAAACGGCAGTAGAAGTAAAAGTGTAAGTGTTAGCTAAAAGCCGACTTCTTCTGTCTCTCATTCCCATTAGCAGCCATTGTTTACCTCCAAGGTAGTGCCTGGTGAGATTTCTCCTGTGCGTGATTAAACAATAAAAATTTTGTTCAAAACGCCGTTGATTGATGAAATAAACCAACGAAAGACGCCAGATGTTTTCTAAAAGCCAAACGAAAGAACGCCAGATGTTTCTAAAGCAAAACGAAAAGACGCCAGCTGCTTAACGAAAGACGCCAGATGTTTTCTAAAGCAATGGTTTGCTAAACAATGAAAATTCACAGCGTACATGTAAAATTAAAGTGAGCTGCAAGTCGTCATAACTCATCGAACCTTTAGTATAAACGCGCCCGATCTCACGTCGGTGATGATGTACTGGGCAGAATTCACGGAAGATTCACGGTTTACCGATGAACCTCCGCAGCTTCGCCCACTCATCATCATTCACTCCGTGGGTATGCTGTGATTTTTTTTTTATCAAAACAGCGGTCTCGCACACCACAGAGTGCACTCAGTGACGTGCTGCTTCTGAGATCGTGCTCACTCCCTTGACACAAAGCGCTGAGCCCACTAAAAATCGTGATTGAATTTGGAAAAAATAAATACTATAACTTTGAAGGGTATACTGGTTTGTGCTAGTTGGTAGGAATTAATCGTACATGTTACTTCCGCTCCTCTGAAGAACGTGTTTTACCCTTGTCCCGCTTTCTTAGGAGGAAGGCAAATAACTACATCACAAATCAAATGTTTTTTTATGATTACTTTAGCTTCAAATTTTTCCATAAAAAAACGTTACGAACCGTTACGGAACATTTTTTTTTTCGTTCCGGAACAGAAACGGAACGGAACTTTTTGCAGTGGAACGAAACTAAAACCGAAACGAAAAACATTTCGTTCCGACACCCTGGTAGCTATCATTATCACCAACCAACTAGGGAAGCGAAAAAGCGGTTTTCTCATTTTCCTCGCTGCTGTGGCAGGCTTTGGTTCCCTAGGCCACTTCGCAGCAGCAGCCATGTAATCGTATGCATCCATGAAGCTGATCGCTTGGCTGCCGGGTTCTTATTTTGCGACGCTTCCGTACGACTGGGTCCGTTGCCGCTTATGCCCACCACGGCATCATCAGCCCGAATGGCCGCTGCGCCGGCCTGAAGACACGGCGCTGCCGCATCTTGTGGCCACGACGAACCAACCGCCGACGACGCTTGGCTAGCTTCGGCGCCCGCCCTGCTTGTAAACATGGCGGACGTCTCTGTCAAACGAGGTGAGACCTCCTTTTCTCACTAACATAACGGCTAATTTCCTGTGACCACGCGACCCTAGCTGCAGCACAGGCGATCGCGACGCGGTGGCTGTGTCCGCGCGCTTTTGTTAGCCCGCGGTTGGCGCTTGCGCGAACGTTACCCGTGCGTGCGTGCAGAGCGGCTTCGCCGTCGATGTTGCACATCGCTCCCTCTGCATTTGAAATTTCGAGCGAATTTATCGCCGCAAACACGTTCTCTCTGTTGCGGGGCTGTCATCGTTCGTTTAGGAATCGACCTGGCAAAGTGCGCGAGAATTTCAGCCGGCGGATAGCTTCGAAAGATCAGGAGCGCGCTTGGAACGGGCGCCCTCGTTGACTGCGGAGCTATCGCGTTTTGAAGCGGTGGCGCTCCCCCGGCGGGGCTTGCCTTATTTTGTTTGGATTTCTTTCGTGTCTAGTCGGGAAGGTTGTCTTGCGGTTAGTCTCGGCCAAACTGTACCGTGTACGGCGCTTTCGTTTTTCTTTTCGAGGTCTGAGATGGGGCGCACGAATGTCCAAGTCGCGTATTTGCTGCCTGTGCGATGATTATTTGAAGTGAACGTGAGAGGTGACTCGAATCTCAGAAAAAAACGAGCGCGTGTTTTATCGTGACACCCGTATTTCCATCGTTCTCGTCGTCACAGTTTCGTGAAAGGTTCTGCCGGCGCGTTTACAGCTGTGCGATGCTTTTCGGAACTTGTGAACTTAAGAAAAAAAAAAAAGGAGTGGGGCCAAGGAAAGGAGATCCCTTGCATGTATGCGCCTTTTGTCTTTCGCAACACACTTCAGCCGCGTTAAATGAAAGAGACTGAGAGCTTCACTTTTGCTCGTTTTAGCAGGTGCCAACAAGTGGTAAACGCTTGTTGTAGTACAGACAGCCGTGCTTTCAAATTTCAGGACATCGGCGCGTGCTCAAACGCGCAGGTTGCTGCATAGGTCTTTCTATTCGCCCTGTGGGGTCAGCTGGTGAAATACTGCCCGTTGATGTGTTTTCGTATGATATATCAGTTGTAGTGGAGGGGAGAGCTGGGCTCCTCATTGGTTATCATTGTATTAAAGCTTACATGGATGACCAGCCAGATGGTTGTATCTACTTGCACTTCAATACTCTGATATCAAGAGTAGCAGGACAAGTATAAATTGGCTTTTACAGTCTGCATTGAGCAGCTCGGAGGCCACTAGGGTTTCACTACACATCAGCGTTAACGTCGACATAGCTTTATTAATAAATTTCCCACCCCAAAAAAAAAGCTTTGTGTCCGCTGCTGAGAACAGTGTGGCAGTGGTCGGTTGCTTACATCTTTTCAGGGCATGAGTTACGTTAGTATGTATCAATTAAGTCTAAAGTTTGTTCCTTGCTGCCAATAAACAGTGTTTTTATGGGCCTTGGCACATCGTGATTTTAGTATTGTTCTGGCGTTAGACGCTATTTGGAAAGCCACTGAAACATTCCGGCAGCACTATTGTTTTGGTAAATTGACCTCAAATACCGTTTTCCCATGGGACAGTCCGATATACTCAGCTTCACTTTCCATCGTTGGCTCGCATTTTAGTTCCATTTTGAATTTTGCAAGTGAGGAAATTCTGCAGTGTATGAGGTTCAGCCCCTGTGAGGCCAGTGTGTGCATTGTATAGAGCAGCCAATCGGTGTTCATGAACTGATCAACTTGCCGTGCCTTCTTCAGTAAAGATGGGCATGTATTTGCCCATTTACAGGATTGCCTTCTCATTTCGAGGTTATAATTTTAAAACTACCTTTGCAGTCTTTAACACCTTAACTGCTTTGGACGAGCAGAGCTCGTCCTGCCCAAACTGTCCCCAAACTGCTTTGGACGAGCAGAGCTCGTCCTAGCGGAATAGGTACTCCCCTCTAGCGTTCAGGACAAGAGGCACTCTTCTACAGCTTAGATTACGTGTAATCCACCAGATGGCAGCATTTACTTGGCAATTTATTTTTCTCCTGCAGAAAGAGCGCGGTTTTTGTATGAAAAGATGGCTTGCGGTGGTGGTCACCCATGCATAACTGGCTCGTCAACACGAAAAAGAGGCTTGTCATTTTCGTCATCTTCTTCGAGAGATGATAATTCGGATACAGATGTTTATCTTGTGACCGGAAGTGAAGACAGCGAAGGCGGTGAATTGAGCATCTCCTCCGGTGATGATGAAAACAGCTTGGAAGCGAACATCGCGAGTGCTCGCCAGTGGATCCTGCTTGATGCGCGGACAATCCTCCTGTGAAGCCTCCTCGCTTTCCATTCTTGGCCATTCCAGGCAAGGCTTTCAACTTGTCATTGCCAGATGACCTTATGGAATATATTCAGCAGTTTCTTCAAATGTGCGTCGTTTGCTCTCGGAAGCGAGGAGAAAACGGGAAAAAGTTGAGAAAGGAGACTCGATTTTGGTGCAGGAGCTGCAACAGGCCCTCTTGCGTTATTCCGTGTTTTGATTCGACTGAGTATGTGGTACAAATATTTTTTTCAACATCGACAAGCTCCTTTTTAGTACAATCAGATTCGAAATCAGCAATAAAAAAAAAATAGGCACTGTTGGTTGGGAAATTTTCAAAAAAATAAAGCACTTAAGGGGTTAACGATAGTTTAATGTAAATAAAGGACGTTCCATCGAAACCTTGTGGAAGGATTCCTGCCAGCAGTCCTTGTCTGTAATCCAATGCATTTCCTCATCTCTGTCATTCAACTGGTTGTGGATTGACCACTCAGTAGACACTGGTCGTGCCACACTAACCAATCGTACGTAACATCCCTGGTTAAATTTCACAGTGACTCCATTCCTTTCCCACTTTCGCTCTTCTTCAATTTCTCCTACAATATTCTCCAATCGTCCTCCAACTTGTGCACGTGCGTAGTGTAGAAACCATAAACAGAGGTGCTGTGAGCATATCTCCATTGATTTGTGCCCGCCCTATCGTTTACGTTTTCCGTGTCCAGTTGCATACAAGAAACTGGTTTGCTTCACTGATCGTACAGCATTGCGGACCATGTTATCGGGGAATTGAGAGACCAGATTTGCCATGTGTCACATTTTGTACTGCATTCATTCCATTTATTGGTCACTGTAGTGAGTATGCTTTTATGTACATTGTCATCAGTACTGGATGGTTTCAATATGTGCTGGGAAAGTCATTGGCTTCATACCCTAATTATATGTTCTTCCTGCAAACAATAGAGGCCGAGGAGGACGTGGCAGCTGAAGACACCACAGATGCCATGGCAGCAGCTGACCTGCAGACTACACCAGCGCAGGCAGCTGGGCGCCGCACACGCAAACCCGTCCAGCCCTTGGGGGGCGTGGTGACGCGGAGAACCTCAGCTCGACAGGTGAGTACAGAGTGGGACTTCATGCCAACTTCGTGCATTCTTGTTTCGGCCAACTGAAAACAAGACCTAGCGGCGTGTTGTGCAAAGAGAGGGAGAGAACCTTATTGTGTGCGTCTGATCGGCACGTGAATATTCCATTCGTCTGGCACCATAAAGTTTAGAGCCCTTCCGACTGTTAGCAAAGAGGGAAGACCAGCGATGCTGGGGGAGTGCTCCAATGGCGAGGCGTCGCGCTTGCATTTGGCTTCACTTGCCCGACCGTCGTCGGTGGCATTGGCTCAGCGGCGACGAGTGGACTTGCGCTTCTGGGCACGCCAATGCTCCTCGTACTGCCACTGTTCCTTTTTGGAAAGTACGACAGGTGTCCAACCCACGGCGAGTCCTAAGAGCAACTGAATACGTCACTAGCGTTACGATCTCTTGCGTTACGATGCAAGGGACAAATGCGATTGGTTTACGAGACGTATTGGATAAAGACTAGGACATCTTATTAAGGACAGCTCCACCAATCGGCATGCCTACTAGCGCAGACGCGTTGTTGACGTGGACGTTGCCTTTTCTTGAGGTGACGTGCAGACATGACCATAGGCAGGCATTCGAAACTGCAGAAATAAAACGAACTTGGACATTATATCCGAGGCGTCTGCCATAGTGCATGTCTACATGCTCCGAAACAACATTGCAGTTCTGTCGGTGTTGTTGCCACCCCAAATCTTGCCTACGTGAGTTCTCCTTGATCCCGGCACTAGACAGAATCGCCGTAAAAAGGGCAACCAGAGGCCGACAAAGGAGGCACTCTTCAACCGGTCCTCAGTCCAGGCTGTCTGACGTGCCCTGTAGCTCTCAACAAACTGCACAATTCAAGTGATGCACACTGTTATTTGGGCATAACTTGAGCTACCTTATCTCAAAAAGAATTAATGAACAATGGTGAGATGCTTGCCTTCCAGATGTCACCACTTTGGTTTTGTGGTAAACCAAGTGATGATTGCATTCATACACGCACAACCATCTGGGCATCAGGACTCATCAGTTTAGCGGGAATTGTGCCAGATGTCCAATGCCGAGTGAAAAGGCAGAGAGTTTCGCTGGCAGCGAAATTGCAGTGTTGCTTGAGTAGAGTGGCTACACCGATAATAAATGAATATGTGTTGGAGGTTGACTGTCACACTGCCAGTGTGTTGTGTTTCGAGGTTTGTCATACTATAATACGAACTTCTGAATTGAAAAAGAAGCATTGCATAGCGTTAAATAACAGTTTTTCTTCCGTGTTGCATTTCCGTAAAAGAAATATCTTGACTTGAAAATTTCTAGGAAAAAAAGCTCCTTGAGGCAGGTTTCTTCTTGAGTGAGCATTTCCCTGGTTAAGGGGTTCAGCACTCTAGGCTTCCTTTTATTTTCAGTGTGGCTTTACGTAAAAAAAAAAGAAAAAAGAAAACTGCACATTTGTCCATCTCAACAACTGATACACGAAAGTGAACTTTACGAAAACTGTACGAAACTGTACCAAGGAGTGACGTCGTAGCCTTGGCAGACGTATTGGCGCCGGCGCGCGCGCAGCTATTCGCCTTCGCTGTGCAGTCGCCGTATGACACTGTGCTGGAGCCGCTTGATAGCGCTTATGACTGGCGTTTGCCAGTGTGGTATAGCCATGGAGAAGGAGAGCGCAAATGCTGCTCAACGGCGCAAAAGAGCGGAGAAGCTTAACTCATTGGATCCCGAAGTAGTTGCCTGGTAAAATAAATATACATGTGCCACATAATACGTATACCGTGTGTGTGTCATTGGAGCAGCAGTAAGCATGACAATCAAGCTAATCATAGACAATCAAGAAAGCTAAGAATAATTAGCTGGACCTTTGCTAACACTACGTTATCCTGGCATAGCCGAGCTAAGCCACTGCAACATTTTTTTTTAAAGCTTCCTGCACTCACTTGGTGTTGTACAGACGAAATCAAACTTGTCTAGAGTGGTGGAGCGCATGGGTGTGCACGCTGTTGTTGTCCCTAGCTGCTGCCTCACGTTAGCTTCAAGTCTCCATTCATGCTTGAATTATAGCAGAAGGACCTAGCATGTCACACGACTACGTCTGGTATCATCATAGCATCGGTTTTTGCTTATTTCTGCAGAAAACGGCAGCTAAAGCGGCAGGCCCGGCGCTCTAGACAAGTGTGATTCTGTATGTACCACCTCTGAGATGATCTCACGTTTTGGTACCATTTGTGTTCACACATCCAGATACCCGATTATATAAGGTTTTTGTCTTAACAAAGACACACTTAAAATCACCACAGTGATTGCAAGGAGTGGCACAACATAACATAGAAGCTGAAGGCAAATTGTAATTATAATAATTGTTGGGGTTTTACGAGCCAAAACAAGGCCAGTTGTCGTGATCGGCTTATGCTGAATTGAGCACTCATCACTGAGGCTAAAGCTGTACTGCAAATGTCGGCCAAAGCAGCTAACTGATCTTCTGCAATGCCTAAAAGCAAGCAGCTGGGAGCTGGGAAAGCAAAACCTCAAACTAGAAGAGCAGCTGCTCGAAGATGCTGTTTGAAGGAGACTGTGATGGTGCCATATATATGACGGCGCAACAGACTCGTAAAGAGTGATATCTGCTGTCCAGACAAAGACTACAATGTCAAGCAACACTCGTGCAATGTTTAAAATGGTTGAAGCGTAAACGGATTGGTAGGTATGCATTTAGGAGGTGCATTTAAGACACCCTTTTGCAATATAGGAGGTGTTCACTGTGCACAAATATTTAGGAAAAGGGACACTCCAAGCACTCTTTGCCTGTCCATTTTCCTAAACATATGCATGTGCTCTAAATACCTTCTACATGGAATGCTACTTTTACGGAGTGGTTATCATTGTTTCTGGCTTTGAGGAAACCTAACAGCTTTTCCAGAGTGTTGTGGAACATCCCCTCCCCCCCACCCCTTGTTTCTCTTTTTGTAAAGCAGCATGCCATTGCACAGACACAGTATAAGGGCTCATTAAGGTATGAAGATAACGGAAAATGGGGAGGGGAGCATTGAGGCGCTAAAGCAACAGCACTGCCGTGTCTGCGAGTGACCTCTGTTATTTACTGCAGGAACGGGGAGATGGAAGCTTGCGATGAAAAAATCCGTAAACAGGGGGTGGCTGGAGCACCCACCCCTTGTTTACGGATTTTTTCATCTCTGTTATTTACTGTTACGCGTGTTGTCCTTGGTCTTGAAGCACAGGAGCGTCTGATGGATGAGGAACTCTCAATCATATTAGGGCAAGGCATGCTATGCTACAGCATGGACTGCGTATAGGAGGTGTTTCAAGGTCCCTGAAACTTGTGGCAGTTAGATAAGTTCTGAAAGCAAAAAAGCACTTTTGTATATTTTTTAATCTCTTGTGTGTAACTAAGAGGCTAGACTTCCATGTGAGCCTGTCACTGGATCAGGGATTGCTACAAGTTTGAAAGAACCATTAGTGCTGTGCGGCACTGTGTGCAAAAAGTGACGTGCCTCTCTCTGCCCCCCTCCCACCAGGTGGCGTCGTCGGCATCCCGTGGAAGCGCAGCCACCGAAAGTAGCAACAGTACGCCACGACAGAGCGGACGCGCAACGCGGCAGGCGGGGCCCCGTACGCGGGCCACGCCCGCCGCAGCCGCGGAGGGTGACGCACCAGCCGGCACCACGCCGCAGCGCGCCAGTGGCCGGGGCACCTGGAAACGCAAGAAGTCTGACGCGGAAGAGCTCTCCACATCGGAGCCTGAGATGGAGCACGACGACTCCGATTCTGATCCGGTGTGGGTGCCAGACGCGACGGCAAGCAGCAAAGGTGCGACTGGGGCCGATGCGGACTCGCCAACAGCGGCCAACGACAGCACGGAGCCCGTGGCAAAGGTGGCGCGTCGCGGGAAGCCAGCGAAGGCAACCAAGGCAAAAGCCGGAGCGCGGAAGGGCGCGGCGACGGCAGGGAAGAAACCCAATGGAGCTTCAAAGAGCGAGGCTGGAGCAGGAGGAGGTGCGGCCAAAGGAGGGCGGCGCGGCACTGCGCGCAAGACAGAGCCGGTGCCAAGCATCGACCTGGGCAGCAGCGTTGCATCACCAGATTCACTTCAGCTCAAGGTGGAACTGCCTGGTGATAGCGAAGAGGTCAGTACTTGGCTTTTTTCATGCCACATTATACTTCCTGCACTAATGAAGTTGCTGTTCATTGTGTACCAACCGTGTTCATTGTTTTTGCCAATGTGTACACTCAAACCCTGATATAATGAACACGGATATAATGAATTATTGGTTATAACGAAGCAAATGAAAAACAGTCCTGTCATTAGATACAGTGTTGTGAATGTTTATAATGAATTTTCAGATATAACGAAGTTATTTTCATGTCAGATATGACTGTTATAATGAGGTTATAGTGTACAAGGATGTTCACTCTGAAGAATAGCATCCCGTGAGTAGTAAAGCACCCCAAGCAGCCTAAACTGAGCACGGAGGCCTGCTAATTCGTCTTTCGTTATGCTAGAGTGCTGTATGCTGCTGTATAAAGTGCATGAATAGCCTGCCAACATACGATGAATATCTGATTGCAGTTGTCAGGTCCAAGATACAGTCAAACCTCGTTACAACGAACACCACATTAACGAACATTTCAGATTAACGAACTTTTAAGAAATCCCGTGCTGACTGCTTATAGTTTCAATGTAAAAATATTTCACTACTACGAACTTCAGGATAACGAACATTTCAGAATAACAATCGTTATTTAATTCCCGTGTCATCTTAACAACACCTCAGTACTACGAACTTATATCCCGAAATGCGAGGATTCTTAGATTTCAGTGTATCGGTCATGGCAGTCGGAGCTGTAAGCTAGCAGACGACGCAGCGCGAAGAGCGGACGCCCTCCCGCAACAACCTGAGATGGCACGGGAGGAGAAGGACGCGGGCGGAGAACTCTTTTTTTTTTTTCCCCCTCCGTTGTGTAGGCGACGACGCATCAGGTTTTGTAAGCGGAGTGCCGGGGAACATTGGCTCGGAAAACCTGAGACGGTGCAGGAGAAGAAAAAAAAAATTACAAATAGCCACGACTTTTCTTTTTTCCTGCATCACGTTTCACTTGCTTGCTTTATCAGTTGTTCGCATGCTGTCACCTATATCAGTCTTCTGCGTATTTTATTGTATTGGAAGTGCGTCCAGGCATTCGTGTTGCCCTGAGCTCAACAACTCTTCCTACGGAGAAGAAGCAGAAGCAGTTTTCTTTGAGTGAGAAAGTAGACATTTTTCGTGAAATAGAAGACTGGAAGAAACAAGCCGTCGTGGCTAAAGAACATGGAGTGACGCGGTCGACGATCGCCACGATTCTCAAAGATAAAGGATTGCAGCGATGACATGGACGACGATGTCACGGTAGCACCCGAAGATCGCAACGAGTCCGTGTCGGCCACGGATGCGTTGGACTACTTGAGGAAACTACTCATATTCATAGAAAAAAGCGGCACAGCGACCGAAGCGGCACATAAAAATGCGGGCGGTCTAGAATCGTTCGTGACGCAGAGTTTGTGCTTCACCTGTCAAAAAACGATCACGGTCTATTTCAAATAAACATGCCTTGTCTGACGTTCACGTGTGCATTGTTGTGAGAAACGAATTCAAGGACGTACCGTTGCAAAGATGGGACGTTTGCGTTACTGAAATCCTATTGCTATGGTAAACTTGCGGGCTTTCACTATAACGACCTTTCAGAATAATGAACATTTTTCCGCGGTCCCCTGAAGTTCGTTATACTGAGATTTCACTGTAGTACTCCCTGGAACATGTGCAGCCTGATATTGGGCGCGAGGCCCACCTCTGGAAAAGCTGGCACCACTGTTGGCGTGATGTGCTAGGCAGGTTCAGTGGCAGCGTCGTCTGCTTCGGGAGCACCAATGCGCACTGAAAACGAAATTTTAGAATGCCACCTGTGGCTATAATTCTGATTAAATTGGGAGGCTTTCCCGCTGCGGCTGTGCGTTTGACAACACTTGAAAGCACTGCAATATGCAGTTGTCTTTGAAGACATCTTATATGGTAGTCCAGTACTCAGTGCCGCAGTGCAGAACGTACGCGACAGAGCTCGGTGTGAGCCTTCAGATGTGTTGTCAGGGCAAGAAGCTGCTTGAAGCTTGGATTTTAAAACTTAGAAATGGTGAAGAGCCATCATCTACAACACGCGCGTGCGGCCAAGACTTTCCGCGAGGAAGATTTCTGCTTCGGCATGGGGCTGCGATGTTCGGTGAGTAGCAAAGAGCGTTCACTGAAATACTCGCATGTGCACGCTGGCCGGCTGATCACATCTTTCTCCCCAAGCTGGCCCATTGTTGCTCACCTCCATATCGACCCCAAAATTAGGTTTATTCACTTCCAAATTGAAGGTGGCCCATCTGAATCCTTATTTGTTTTCCGTAGAGCCGTATGTATTCTTGTCGGTAGGAAGCCTCGTCTTTATCTCTGTACAGACGATTTTGCCACCAAAATTGCTGGAGAACTTGCCAAAAGTTTTGTGCGTCAAAATTTTACATTGCAGTCTCTACACCTTGATGTTACCCCGTGTTGCAGCTACTTGCTGCAATTAACTCTTGCTTTTTCACTGCGATTCCGAGCTCATGCGGGTCCTTGTCTTCTGCCATTGTTTGGAGAGCAAGTCCAGTGAACGTTATGTGATACAGTTAAACCTGGATATAACGAAATTGGAAAAAGTTCGGAGGTTTTCGTTACATGCAGTTTTCGAGTAAAGACTAGAGAAACTATTGCAAAAACCAAACGAAGACGCGGCGGATGCCAGTTCGGTGCCACTCACCTCAAATATTTATGTATTTAGCACAAAAAAACTGCGTTATCTTGACTTGTGTCTTCCGTGTCAAAGATGACGTCACGCGGCGGTTCAGAAAAACCAACTCATCCAATGCTGCCTCGTCATCCTGTGAGCCAACGTGACGGCGCAGAACGTCCAGCGCGTCCAAGATCTCCTTCGCGGTAGGCAGCGGCACTGTATCTGCCTCTGACGAACCTTCACCATCACCACGATCTTGGGCAGTTTCTACAAGTGCCACATGCGACATTTCTTCGGTAGATACAGCATCACTGTCAGCGTACAAAAAGTCAAGTCCAACGTCGTCGGGCACTCCACCATTCGCGCAAAGTGCATCCTACGCTTCACTGACGTCGGATGGATTTGAAGGTTCCTGGGGTTCTTCTTCGTCGACTCCAGCCTCTGTAACCGCTGACACCCCGGCTTTCATGAAGCAATTTGCGACTGTGTCAGCTTTTACTTCCTGCCACGAAGCAGCAAGCATCTCGATGGCTTGGTAAATGTCTATCTTAGTCAGCCGTTCAAAGCGTATATCCAAGAGGACCTTCTGAATGACGCGACGACGATAGCAGCACTTAAAGCTGTTGATGATCCCTTTGTCTAACGGCTGTATTAGGGAAGTGCAGTTGTCAGGGAAGTACTGCAGCTCGATGTTCGACAGCTGAAGGCCTTCGATGTGGTTCGCGGAGCAGTTGTCCAGCAACAGACATATTTGGCGACCCTGACGCTTGACATCTTCGTTGAATGCCTTCAGCCATTCAGTAAAGATTTCTCGGCTCATGCAGGCCTTCGAATTGGCCACGTACTTGACTGGCATCCGCTTCGTGCCTTTAAAACACTTTGGCCAGGCATTTTTTCCTATAACTAATGGGATTCTTTTGTTGCTGCCGTCACTGTTTGCGCAAAGCAAGACCGTGACGCCTAGCTTGCTCTGCTTTCCGCCTCGACAATCGTGCCCTTTAAGCTCCAGCGTGCGATTCGGCAACATCTGGTAGAACAACGCCGTTTCATCGGCGTTGTACAAGTCCGCCGCCGCATAGCGGTCCAAGATGCCCGGCAGCTTTTTGGCCACCCACGAGGCAGAGGCATCGCTGTCAGCAGATGCAGACTCGCCGCTAATCACTCGACCGACGACACCGTGCTGGCTCTTGAATCCTTGCAGCCAGCTGTTACTTGTCTTGAAATCGTCATGGCCAAGAATAGACGCAAAATCCTTCGCTTTCTGCTGCAGGATTGCGCCACTTATGGGCATGTTGCGTGCCCGTGTGTCCAGAAAGCAGGTGATGAGACAGCCTTGTCCACATCAGCGTACGTTGACTACTTCAGTCTTTTCTTCGTCGAACCTGTGCCCGACTCCACTGCCTCGCGGATGCTGTCCTTCGCACTCAGTATCGTTGACAGGGAGCTGGCTGGGATATTAAATCGCGCAGCAACGTCCTTCTTTTCCTCATCTGCGGAAACCGTATTTACAATCACAAACTTTTCTTCAAAACACAAAACCTTGCGCTTTCTCGGCACGGAGCTCATTTTCACAGCGAGAGCAGCTGAGAGGCCTAACAAGAGAGGCCTGACAACGGCCTGACGCTCGCACCACCGCTTCGTTCACCCGTTCGGCACAGTAGCGCCACCGGACGTCGCAAGTCGCTAGCAAAAGCTGCATAGCGAGGCCTCGAGATGCGCACCGCATTGCCATCTCGAAGGCTTTGCAACGAGGAAACTCCGTTTGCCGCTAAGCGGCGCAAGCTATTCTAGCGACGCTTGTATCATCATCGCGGCACGCGCTTGCCTGCTGCAATGGTATGCGTTCTACCCACAGCCACCCCTGTGTATTATTAATTTTTGTATTATAAAACTTACGCGTTGTACATACAAGATTTTAGTAATGTTACGACTCAAAATAATAAATGATCAGTGCCGCAAATTCGTTACATTCAGGCCAATTACCGCAACACCTTCGTTACCTGGAGGTAACAAATACATGGGCTTCTATGGGGATGGTATTGGGGATTGAAAAAAAATTCGTTAAATCCAGGAATTCGTTACATGCAGGTTCGTTACATGCAGGTTTAACTGTATTTGTTTGCTTTCACATTGCACGATGCCACATGTTTCACCTCATAGACAGCTTCTCCTTCAAACAGCAGTCGCGAAGCCTATGGACGTTTTGATGCTGTGGATACTGGCAATGGCAACGTTGGGAGTCATGTTAAAAAAGACAGCATGGCATATGCTAATGTTTGTGTTAGTTCCTACCAATTAAAGGGGTCATGAACCGCCCCTTGGTCTTGTTCAGAAAACACATCCTTCGGAAAGCATACACTGCTATGAATAGTTCAGCCAAATCTTGCAGTCGTGCGTGGCAAAAAGAGTTTAGATGTGGAGCACGAAGTTGCCATTTTCTCAGGCACCCTCTTTTCACACAGAGGCCTGTCCCCACTCTCTTTGTTAGGTGGGATGCCTGCTGTGTGACATCACACGAAGACAGCATGCTATTGTCTGACAGCTGACACAAATTGAAAGCGGCATTCGGATCAGATGCGCTTCTTGCCACAGGGTGCCGCCACTTGCCGGCACCACACTCCTCAGTCTGCTAATTTTACACGGTAGCCACACTCGTGCACACGAATCACAGCGGGAGAGAGAGCGATCGTGTTTCATCATGCGCACTGACGTAACTTCTTTCCCCCGTGCCATCCCTCCCTTTGTAGCTTCCAGTGCGTTCGTCGGGACAAGAGAAGAGAGAAAGCGCTCAGAATGTGCGCCAAAGCCCCGTAACTCCACTCGTTCTTGACGGATTCGAGAAACCTCTGCGGCAATCGATTCAGGAGGCAGTAAACTCAGTACTTGGAAAAGTTATTCATGATCCCTTTAATGTACTAGATTTTTTTAAAAAAGCAGCGGGTAATCGCTCACTGCAGAGACCGACAAATGTAGTACGACGCTTATTACTTATAATGATAATGAAGTGTCAAAGAACTTACAAGAAAAAAAAAATATTGCTGACAGCATGCACTAGACTCTGTAAGCACCAATTTCCTTAAAGTTTTTAAAAAATTTTGATAACATTCACACAGCGGTTACTTATGTATACAGTTATAAATGCTCTTATAAGCTGTGGCCATGTGATCGCTTAATGGAGGCTTCATTCTGGTATGCCTCATTTAGTATTTATACAGACAGTCCAATGTAAGAGTGTATGTAACATAGCTCGCCTTATTAATGAAAACTAACAGACAATAATGCCAAGGAAAGTATAGGGGATGTTTTTAGTAGTAAATGTAAGGTAATTGTGAAGAAAGAAAAGTGGACGAAAAGATAGCTTGCCGCGGGCAGGGACCGAACCTGCGACCTTCGAATAACGCGTCCGATGCTCTACCAACTGAGCTACCGCGGCGGCCATCCCCCCGTCCACTTTATAGGGTATATATGTGCATTTAAACGTGGGAGCGTCAGTCAGCGCCGCCAGTAGCCACGAGGGCGAGTGTGGAACACTCTTTTTCTGCCTGTTGGCGTCACGTAGCACGTGAACTTATTACGAGCTGGCAGCTGACCAATAATCCCTCGCATACTACCTGAAAGCATCAAGTCTGCCAGAACGAGACCCTCGCTATGAATGAAGGAAAGAAGTTTAATTTCAAGGGCTCGTTTTCTTTGTTATACACAATATTAATGAAAACTAACAGACAATAATGCCAAGGAAAGTATAGGGGATGTTTTTAGTAGTAAATGTAAGGTAATTGTGAAGAAAGAAAAGTGGACGAAAAGATAGCTTGCCGCGGGCAGGGACCAAACCTGCGACCTTCGAATAATTCTTCCGATGCTCTACCAACTGAGCTACTGCGGCGGCCATCCCCCCGTCCACTTTATAGGGTATATATGTGCATTTAACCTGCCTTTCACGCGAGGAGCAACGTTGGGGTACCCCATCGTTGCGACCGTGTGCATTGTGCGCTCACTGTACATATTCTGTAAACAGCGCTTGTAAACAATTCTATGCTTCATTTGTGGTCCAAGATTATTATTTTCACTACAAGATCTTCTCTCGTTTCAAAAGTATTCACAGAAATGTCCAGGAGGGCTTCTGTGTGGTGTGTTCGTAGAGCACCAACAGCCAAACATAAGAGGAGTGCACCGGTGTTATCCTACCTAGCACGCAAGAGAGGTGCGCCCGATAGAGGGCGACTCCGTAACTTCTCGCCCCCAATAGTATATGCATGTTTGTGTGCTTTGCTATTTAGACTTATGATGTTGGTAGCCCCTTCATTTCGCTGTGTGAGCATGGTCTCACTGCACCTGTGGCCAAGGGGATTTTATGCATGTATGAATAGTACAGCTGTGCGAATAGCAAAATTTCGGGCGCGAAGTGAATTCGAATATTGAAGTGTAAGTGCGAATCGAATCGAATATTTTTCGAATATTTCTAGAATATTTCTCGAATACTTCAAAGCGAAATTGCAGAAAAAAAGGTTGGAGAGGATTCCTACATGGCTTCAGAACGGCACAACAAGGAAGACGAAAAGACGAAAGATCACACAAACACAGGCGCTTGTGTTTGTGTGATCTTTCGTCTTTTCGTCTTCCTTGTTGCGCCGTTCTGAAGCCATGCATCTGTACCAACTCGCCCAATTGTCAGTGCTACTCAGAGGATTCCTAAGCATATTCTTATGAGATAGCAACATGATAGTTTCTTTTTGCTAGGTTGATGAAGCACTGGTGGGGTGGTGTTTCATAGTTGTCTTATCAAGAATGAGGCAATGTAGAGGCCGAATTGTATTTATGTACATGATTTGGTGCAACCAAAGTGTTGCCGACAACACTTTACACGTGATAGGCAAAGATGCCATTTCCTCAGCCTCTCCTCCTCTTTCAACTTCTGTGGAAGCGCGACTAATGTGGTGGACAAGGGTGCGCTCTCTTCAAGTCCGGAGTTCCAAATCTGCCTTGTAGACGTGATATATAAGAACATCTGAAATTTTGGACGCTAAAAAGCTTCGACGTCCGATTTTTCGGACTTCCTGCCCAAATTTCAGGTCCAAAATAGCATTAATAAAGCCCCCAACTCTGCCACATCTTTCATCTCCATGTTGGAACCAGCATTTTTTTTTAGTTAATACATTTGCGACCGTAGCGAAGCTTGAAAGGCAGCTTTGCCGCAATACGGGGCTGTGATGAGGTGAAGCATATTGAAAATCTAAGGGCCACTTCCAATAGGACGTTGACTGTGTCTTGGCTAAGTTCGACCGTAACGGAGTTTGAAAGGCAGCTTTGCCGCAATATGGGGGTGTGATGAGGTGAAGCATATTCAGAAATCTAGGGACTACTTTCAATCGGACGTTGACTGTCTCTTGGCTAAGTTCGACCGTAACGGAGCTTGAAAGGCAGCTTTGCCGCAATACGGCGGTGTGATGAGGTGAAGCATTTTGAAAATCTGAGGGCCACTTTAGCCGGGACGTCATACTGCTAGGTATGATGACCAGGTCTGTGTTGGCCTTCTGCAGGGCTTCCTTGACACCCGGAGCCTCAGTTATTTTTCAAGAGCGTCATGCCTGCCAGTTGCTGGGCCGCGAAAAGCACAAAACGGTTCATTGCGCACGAACAGTCAGTCCCTCTGCTTCCGCCAACCCCTAATCAACTTTTACGTCGAACTCACGCTAAGCGGCACAATTGCTGGAATTTCCGGCAGAAAGTATCACTTGACACTTGAAGTGAGCTGTGTAGCTCTACCGACAGGACATCGTGGCAACCGTGCATATGCAAATGCGAACCATCACATCAGATCGAACAACAAACAAAGAGTGAGTCCTTAGGCCAGTGCCATTGCGGCTGCGTGCCGGCAGGCAGCACGGCTAGGGGGCTAGGAACTTCACGGCCTACCTAGGGAAATCGCAGGTTCCAGCGCAAACATGGCGGAGCGGCTGCATTTCGCGGGGGCTTTGAAAAGTCGGTGTGCAGCTATTGCACGAATAACTTTTTTTTTCTTAGTTACCTAGTCTGAAAAGGGGAACGGGTACGGCCCTTATTCCAGATTTTATGGTATATAATGTGCGTATGTAGCAGGAAGTGCTTGAAGAACAGCGAATATAGGTAGAAATTCTTTGGTCGCGAATATAGGTCGATAGCTGATTATGGGCAACATTTTTGGGGAAAAAAAAGGTCGACCTATATTCGAATAAATACGGTAGAAGCAACCAGATTAGTCTTCAGAATCGTCCAGTTTTGCTGTTTTCAAGCCTTGCGCGGCTTAGCGTAAGCTTCACCAATTTTTTTTTTGCACGTCTCTTTAGTGTCGTAGCTTGGTGTATGTTCATAAATAGTGCTATTATAAACTTAATTGTATATCATCTTTTGGACAAGTGAGCGAAGACGAAGGGAACGAAGTGGCGCGACCGAGGACTCTGAGCTCGTGACCAGGCTACCTGCTTTTCAGTGTTCTGGAAAGACAGTAAAAAGGATGTTATAATGAAACTTCAACTCGAAGTCATGAGTTAGTAAAAGTGTATAAATAATGCAACAAATGAATGAGGAATGTGATAGGGGGAGGGGGCAAGGAAGAAATTCTGCGCTTACTTCCCACCTTGGCTGCGGCATAATCATGCTTGTGCATCCTAAGCCTGTGGGTATTTTTTTTCAATTCCGCAACTACAGCGCTGTGTGTACTGTCTCTTCACTGCTTCTGTATAATGACAAACTTAACTTATGATCTAGAATGAGGGAAATATCTGTTATAACTGGCTCTCAAAGCATGTTCAGAGGTCGATAAGAAAAGGAGGGCTAGGAACCAAACCACCTACTTCGTGATGTCTGCCTTGTTCTTCACTGCAGTATCTCGAGCCGCACCGCATTACACTGGCCCGAGATGATGACCTCTATCATCTGAGCTATTTTGCTAGTCACTGTACCCGGTAGGAGGAGCCTTCCAGACTTTCACCTCCTACTGCTGACTCTTAATATCAAAACGAGCTGCCCTGTTGCTGACCAGTTGGTTTTCTGGTTGAATAGGCGCGGTGGCAACGCTGCGTGCAGGTTGGCATCACTGGCGGGGTCAAGCGGGACTACACACGCCGACCCGTGACCAACGCCAGCGCGTGGAGGACACCGGTGCCCGTTGTGGTGACGGAGCCGGGTGCAGCCAGCACAGGAGAACTGCAACCGGGTGACTACATCATCGCAGTGGCCGACGTGCACCGCGCGCGGCCGCCCATCTGGCGCATTGAGGGACGGTCACTGCTGCAACGCTTCGAGGCTCTCGAGACTGGCGAGGACACCCTCCTTTACCGGAACAGCTCCTCCGTGAGTGCTCGTTGTGGCAGTTATTTGAGAGTTATCTCGTCATCGAAGCACTACATTGAATATCTCGTACTATCATTTATCTATGCCACCATGACTGCATTTCTTCAGTGTTCACATATGAATGATGTGCAGATATTTTCAGACTTTGCCCAGACGATGATGGAGGCATTGTAGCACTTTTTTAACTTGCCCGCCTCTCAAAAGCTTAACAGATGTTCATGCATGCGTTGGCGTTATGTCTGATCATAAGTGGGATTTGACTGTGCTGTGCTTGTAGGAAAGTAGCAATTTCTCTTCACATGAGGGGTCTCTGCCAAATGTTAATGCCCGTGGCACGTGCTGGAATGTTGTCAATGCAGTTTTCAGCGTGGAACCCGCTGGAGCAGTCCAAATATGCCAACATATCCGTGCGGGTGCACTCCAACAGCCGGTCAGCCACCGTTGTCGAAGTGCTCGAGATCCACGCCAATCCGAACTCCAGCCTCGCCAAGTAAGGAATTTCTCTTCGTTCACTGTTTGAACCATTGTTTCGTCTTGGCGTGTTTACTCGAAAATAAGTCTGCTCATGTATATTGACCCCGCTGAGAAAAAAGAAATCCTAATATAGGTCCACCCTAATCTTCACAAAACTCGTGACACATGACATAATGTGAATTGCCAGAAGTGACTAACACATGATGCATAGAGGAAGGGAATTTTCAGGGCTCATTTCTTTGTTTGACACAACCTTAATGAAAACTAGCAGATAATGATCTCAGTTGACAAAAATTTAATCTGGTCCGGGGATTTTCTTGTAGCTTTGTGCTTCTAACGGGTGCTTGTCAATTTGCCCTGGTAACAGTTTGTTATCTGTGTTAGCCACACCGAGTGCCTTGAGAGCTGTGCTGCGTGTGAGCAGCGCAGCTGCCGAGCTCACACATCAGATTGTGAATTTCCTTTTTTGTCGGCAATGCAGAAATGGTGGCACGGAAGCCAGGTCTGCGGCATGTGGAGACCAGCAGCCCAACCTGGAGGAGAAGTTTGAGGTGTACCTGCAGACGCTGCTGAGTCACGTGCTCGATCCTAACTTCCTGGCCGAGGTGCATCGCGAGAATGACGAGTACTTCCTCGCCAACCTGCAGACGGTGGACGGCGAGAACGAGCGCCGCGGCTCCCAAATCCGGCAGCCCCTGTGGGGTCCCGAGCTGTGGTTGGTCATCACCACGCGGCCCGACGTACGGGTCACCGACCTCCGGCCCACTCAGGCCACGGCGGCTGTCAATATTGAAACTGAAAACTCGGCGGGGGGCAACGAGGTCATCGTGATCAAGAAGGAGCCTGTCGACGAAACTCTGTGCGAGGTGGGCTCCCCTTTCAGACGTTATGAATTGGGAACGAGGGATCTTGCCATATCTGAAACAAAGCAATTCGGCTGCAACAGATTCAGGGAGGAAGCTGCTTTTTAAACCTAAATTTGGCAAAAAAAAATTGATTTTTTAGAAACTTTTTGTTTGAAGTCTGGCATTACAGTATAACCTCATTAAACAGGCCTTCATAGTGAAGACGATTTTGGTCTGTTGTAAAGGGAGTATGTAAAATCCAAGTACTCTTACAACAGACTTTTATGTAAACGCTGAATGGGTCTGTTATAACTGGAGAGGATTAGAAGTCACAAACATATTCTTAACGGGGGACCCAAAAATAAATGCAATTTTTGGAAAATCGCATTCTCAGTTTCTGTAGCCCTTTTTCTATCTGATTCCAAAATATATCTACTGAAAACTACGTAGAATTGCTATAAAAAATTTTCTTTGTGTCTGCTTACTTGAACAAAATTGCGGAAATAAGAAAAAAGCAAAACAAAAAAACTGTTTTTCAAAATTATAGCTCAGAAATGGCGCGACTGGGCGCCGCCATTTTCTGCTCATCATAAAGAGCGTTTCTCCGTGGTCAAGTTCTCCATTTCAGCTAGCTCCTCCATTCGGTAACAAGCGTACAAAAAGCACATGTTTGAAGTTCAATTCAAGGCCTCCGATTGGCTGCTTCTGCCGTGATGCTCGCTTCGGGAGCGTCATCTGCTGCTTGTGCGTCGCGAGGTCATGGCTGTCGAAAATTGTGCTACTTAGTGACGCATTCGCACTCATTCTGTGTTCACGGGTCGACGATAATGTTCAATGCTTTAGTTTGGCAGCTGCAAGCGGAAGCTCAATTATCAGATTACGATAGCGCGCCGAACTCGTCGCGAACATCGCAGACGTGCGACAGTAATAGTGTAGACTCGTTGGACCCGCTGTTAGAGGTTCTTCTTGTGAGCACTTCGGAGCTTATGACGAAGACCACCACATGTCTGACAACTCTTTGTACTCACAGTCGAGCATGAAGTACTTTGAAACATCGGGCACTGCAGCCACGCACATCGCAACCGAGCTTTTTAAAGGGGCGCTAAAGGCAAATATTAAGTCGACGTCGATTGTTTAAATAGCAGTCGAGAAACCTCGTAGTGCTACTTTTATGCCAAGGAAGTGCTTATTTTGAAATAAAATCAAGTTTTAGTGGTCCGCATCGCGTTAGCGCACTTCAAATCACCTGCCTGAAATCAATCTTTCACACGTCACTGCTGCCGTGCCCAACGGTGCCTGCCTTTACTGCGCGGCGGCTTGCACTGGCGGCGTGCACCATTCGGGCATCCGGCAATATCACATGTATGCGGCATTTTGTCGAACTTTCTGTCAGAGCGACTTTCACAAGCGTGCAAAACACACGCGGCAGTACGCGATACCGAAACTACCACTGAGACGCGACCGCGTCAGCGAAGCAGGGCGCCGGGCGAAGCGCAGTTCGGTGAAAACGGAACCTTTGAACCACGCGCGCAGTTCCCCATGGCAACACCAAAGAGGTTCTTTTTCTCATGAATCAAACAGAAACGAACAAACAGCATGTTATTACGTCTCCTAATGCACGGAAGGTTCTTTTTGTGGATGCTAGTTTGATTACTAGTGATTAATTGTAGGCAGACTCTCGTACGTCATCGGGACCATTTTGAAAATGTGCCGCTCGTGGCACTCATCGTGCGATACATTTAGCTTAATTTCTCGGTAAGTAGGGCACTGCTGTTGATAATATTGCCGTTTTAGACGTTGTCATACATTGAGCTTTCACTCTGACATAAATTGTTATTTGCCTTTAGTGTCCCTTTAATCGATGTTGTAGCTAGGCGTAACTCCGCTCACGGTGCCAATGTGTGAGACAAATCCGAACTTTGCGGGCCAGAACATCGCGCTAGTGGACATGCGAAAGCAAAGAAGCCGCAATGTCCTTCGTTGCAAGCAACGAATTGCATCGCCCGCTGGCTCCTCAGAACCGCGGATGGGCATTTTGCGCATCGGCAGCGGACCCCCCCGGCTAAGCTCTCCACGCAGCGACCGCTCGGAGAAGTGGTGGCAGCGGCTAGCAATTTTGCGCTTCATCGTCACAAAACGCAACACCAAGCACACTGCACGCCAATTTTTTGTCGCTACAGCCAGGCATAACTGATCATTGAGAGACCGGAGATCGGCGGCCTTCGTTCTTAAATCGGTATACTAACGTATACCTATTGGTTCCATTGGTGACAAATAGATGTCTCCTATTAACCCTTTGAGGGTCGAATTTTTTCGCAAAATCCAGTCCAAAAATGTGTAATTTTTTTATTGCTGAAATAAATTCTTCAGACGATTCTATTTAAGAAAAGAATTGTCTAAAATTTTTTTTCATGACCGTAAAGTGACAAAAAAA
Source organism: Rhipicephalus sanguineus (assembly GCF_013339695.2). Lineage (NCBI taxonomy): Eukaryota > Metazoa > Arthropoda > Arachnida > Ixodida > Ixodidae > Rhipicephalus > Rhipicephalus sanguineus. Next base: position 146,948,425 of record NC_051177.1, on the reverse strand, counting down.
TTATTTTTGTTGTTACATGCACATGGTTTATTCGCAGTAAAATCAAGCAAAATCCTGAAAAAGAAAGCGTAACAGTTTTTTATAAATAAAAATTATGCATTGTATTAAACATAGCTCACAGACATACAAAAATAAGCGCACCAGAGTACTTTTCCGGTTAAGGGGAGACACTGGTCTCGAAACGAAAAGTTTTATTATTGGAGATATTGTAATGAAATTGGGTGTGTATATGTATTTCTTCCTCCTGTTTTCAAAAATATAATTAGTTTTCATGTACTTCAATTAGTTATCAAATTGTGAGAGCATAAGTGAAATCTAATTAGGTAATTTCTTACGGGTCATTAAGACACTTTCCCTCAGTATTTTTAGGTTCTGTTTAAGATGCAGCTGTAGCCAAAGACCTGCCATGTGGAGCTATGCTATTTATATTGTCACTGAGATATATCGTCATATAAGAACTTTCAATTGTATTGACATTGTGTAATCTTGAAATGCAATTAGCTCACATTATTGTTCACAAAATTTCATATGTTCATCTTAGCCACAAAAAAATAGCATAGCTCCACAGTCCTATTTCTTACGAATTCAACGGTATAAAATTTATCAAAATTACCTTACAAAAACATAATGAAAAGATCCGTAAGGCTGGTCAAGTTGGCAAAAAATGTGAAGCTGAGAAAATCGCGTTTGAAGATTGACACGCACTGTATAAATTTCTAAAAGGAACCTTTAACCATAAATTTTATTCACATGTTCCCCATCTGTTTCCCTTCAAAACAAAACAGAAAGTGTCTTGTTCCACCCAAGGAATCATATCTAAAAAAATTTTCCAATGTGCAAAGCATGATCAAAACCCCACCATGACAAGCGGCTGGGGGGTTCTGGAAAAGCCATGGGGTATGAGGCTCAAGCGACTGGCTGCTCATGTCTTTTCAGTCTTTAGGAAGAACCTTCTAGATGTTAGGCAGCATGTTACCCTGGGTAATAGGTTGCTATGCTTGAGAGAATACCTTCAAAGTAGTCCAGGACTGTAATCTTCAGTTGTACCCGTTTTGTGTCTCCTTGCAAGAGTCTTTTTTGTGTTGGTGCTCTTCAGATGAGTTGCATTTGCCTTGCGTAAACGCAGAGAGTCTTTTTCTAGGCTTCGTCGAACAAGGCAATCCCCAGCAATATAGCCCAAACTTGCAGCAATGGACTCGTTGGTTGCCCTTCTTCCTTGGTTGTAGATGGCAACAGCCTCAGCGGCAGCTCGCTTCACACTTTCCAGCGAAGCGTTCCCATTCTTTGAAGTTTGGGTCCAGATGACCGAATGAAGACTCTCACTCGCGTTCTGGGTCTTCCCTTCACAGCACCGTGCCAGCAGGCTCTCATCACTGAGCCTCGCAAAGACTGGCTCCAGAGCAGCCCCAACACAAGCCGGCAGGGCATTCTTGTGTGAAGGTGGACTCTCCCCATTGGCCAAGGCTCTATTGTACTTGCACCGAGAGCTAGCACCCTCGGGGCACTTTGAGTGCTTTGGTGCATCATCTGTCGATGTCATGTGCAGCAGTGTAGCTTCGACTGCCCTCTTCATAGCTGGCACGTCATTGATATTGCTCCTCAGGGCATATCCGTAGTAATTCGCGATCTTCTTGATCTTCTCTTGTGTGAGCTTTCCTCTACCCCCAAGAGACTCACCCTGAGCCTTCTTTTTGTCCACAAGGTTCCGTAAAGCTGCACCCATTCGCTTGTGGACATGGTTGATGCAGTCCTTTTTGTCTATTTGGATAAAGCCGTACACCTCGGCTTCGGACAAGGCATGAAAAGTGCGGCTGTCTCCATCAGAGAGCACAGTCGTGTAGCGCAGACCATGCTTGGCCCAGGACCTCTGAAACATGGTCAGCGCAGCCTCTACTTCCATGCGGCCAGAGTTGCATTCGATGTTTCGTTGGCACTCGTGGGTTGCCAGCCAGTCGGTGTACCCTTCGTCTTGCGGCTGTGGTCCCAGGGCACAGCCGAGACAAAAGTTTGAGTAAACAACATGGTCAATTACAAGGCCAGTGTAGAGCTCAATGATGCAGCCCACACCTATGTGTGAGCTCCGACCTCGCGTCATCCATGAGCCGTCGAACACAACATCGATGTTCCCTATGGGGTTCAGGAAGTCTGTATACAGCTCTTTTATTACTGCCACACTAGCAGCTTCACTTTCAGTCGCTGTGTTTTCGCAGGCTTTCACTAAACTTTTTAGGTGTCCCTGAAACGTCTTGTGGTGCAAGCCTCGGTGCGAAAGGTTCATACACGCACAAAAGTCCGAAAGGGCAGTAACACCTTTGCCTATCATCTGTATCCCCTTCATGGCCCTCATGTTGACTTCGAAGGGAGTGATGGTGGCAGTTCCGCTCACTCTCGGAGAAGAAAATTGCTTCTTCTCGAAATCACAACTGCTGCAAGAAAAAATAAGCTTTACCGCAAGGCCGTACTCCTTGTCCGTTGCCTTCCTCACGCTGAGACTTTTTGCGTCGCATTTGTCGCACTTCGCTTGTGCAAAAAAGTTATTCAAAACTTTCATATCGACGAGCAAAAAATCGGTCCCGGCGTCACCGGTCTGGCACTCCGCGCTTACTCCAAGAAGGTCGAACTTGCGCTGGGTAGCCGACTTTCCAGACAAAACGGTCTTCGTTTGCGCCGATCTCTCAACTCGCTGCGCCTGCTCCGCCGTTGAGTAGTACGCGGCATCAACCCGAAGTGTTTCGCTAGTCGAACTTGGTCCCACGGTGTCGTCAGTTGAAGTTCCCGGCAGGTCCAAAGGGTCCGGCCGCGACTCCAACTCCGCTGCCGACGGTGCACTTGTAGCCGGCGCCTTCTTGTTCCAAGCCCGTTTTTTACGGCTTCCAAAAGCTCGTTGCGTCGATGGTTTCAGACGAGAGTCTCCAGGCATCTCGATCGCGTGGAAAAACTACCGGCACAAAGTAGAGACACGGTCCGTCGAGAAACACGCACGATCGCAAAAGCAGGCGCACACAAACGGACAGCCACGGCGGAGAACCAAACACAAAGAAAAAAAAAATGACGTGTCGGTCGCGCCAGCCAATGGGAGACTCGGAAAGGCGCGCTTGAAAAGCGCGCCGCGTGAGAGCCAATCAGTGGCCTGGAAACGACCTTCAGAAAACCCGCGACGGCGGCCGTTCTGCTTGAGCGACGCCATTTTGAGATGGCGCAAAATGTGCACAAAGAAAACAGCTTCAAATCTAGCCCAAGATGGCGGCGCTCGGCCCGCTGCAACGCTCATGGCGCGCGCGGGAAGTTCGAACAAATTTCGTCCTTTTGGGGACATTTTAGTGCTGCCGGGGTGCTTTGAAAGCCGATTTTATCGCGTTTCCCGACCGAATTTAGCGTTAGCAATTTGAGAGTAGGTGCTCAGAAGTACAAACGCCTCGAAAATAAGCTTTGCGAAAAATCGATTTTTTGACCATTTTTGACCGTTCCAAGACCCGCGTCTCCCCTTAAAAATGTTCGTGCTCTAACACTAAAAACTTTTCAGCGTGTGATAGTCATTGAAGCATGGCTCGCCGCGCACGCTTTTCAGATGTCGCTCTGTGATCGTCATCGGCGTCTAAACTAGTAAAAAAATCCTCGTCTGACAAACTGAAATCCAATTAATCAGATTCTGATTCGGCACTTGGGGAATAGTCCGCATCGGAAGAATCGCTGCTCGACTCACCGGCAGCAGAGCAGCCGGAGCGCGCTTCCATAGCGTAAGCGAACTGCGTCAGTGAGCGCACGGAAGAAAGCTCTATAGTTGTGCGGCCGTCCTGAAAGTAAAACGAGTGAAAAATCTACAGTAATCCTTCGCCTTATCGCCAACAAGACGTAGTTAGTTTTTCCGAGACCCCAAAACAGGAAACGCAATCACGGCGGTGTAGTTTGTGTAATTTAGCGCCGCACGGAAACAGATGTAATCGCGCCCCGGGGTGCAATAAACGAGAGAGTAACAAGTAGTCACCCTTTGAGGGATTAGAAACCAAACAGCCATCAGCTTTGCGGGTGCAAGAAGCGAAAACCACCTGAAGGACGAAATCGGAACCAGCCGCACCGCGTGCGCGCGTTCCGATGCGGAACTGAAAGCCGCCGCGCCACTTTGGAAAGCAAAAAAAAAGAGACGGAGACACATCGGCGCATTAAAAAAAGTTCCACGTATTCTCGAAACGTGGCAGCACATTCCAAGCAAAAGAAATGATTGAAGAAGGCGCGCGTTTGAAACCAACCACTCTGCGGGTGCACTCGGTTGCGCAAGTGATAGCCGGCGCGCCGTTTTGTGAAGCATAAAAAAAGCAACAACGGAGAGACATCGGCGCATGAAAAAAATTCCACGTATTCCCGAAGCGTGGCAGCACATGCAAAGCAAGAGAAATGATCGAAAAAGGCGCGCACTTTAAACCAGCTGCACTGCGAACGTGCTCGGATGGGCAAGCGATAGCCGGCGCGCCGTTTTGGGAAGCAAAATAAAAATACAACGCAGAGACATTGGCGCATGAAAAAAATTCCACGTATTCCTGAAGTGTGGAAGCACAGGCCAAGCGAGAGAAATGATCGGAAAAGGCGCGCGTTTTAAAAATAAACGCTATGCCGTACATGTACGACAAAAACCCTTTGGTACCAGGAAGCTTCTACCGTACATGTACGGCGAAACCCTCAAGGGGTTAAACCCTATTGGTACCAATACGTGTCAATTGGTTCTATGAGTGTCAAATAGTTGCCAGCTATAGGCACCAATAAAAAATTTATTGGTCGTATCGGTGACAATTAGATATCATCAATTGGTCTCTATTGGTGACAATAGAATTCTAATAAGACCTATAAAGCTCCAATAGAGCACTTATACAACAAATGAGATGTTTCTATAAGACCGATAGAAAATTCTATTGGCATTTTTGCTAGGGACACAGCAGCCATGCAATGCCGGACTCAGTTGAGCATCGTGTCAGAAGGTACAGTTGGGCTCCCGGGTAACCACAGAGTGATTCTTTTAGAACTGACTTATTTCATTGGGCTGTAGTTTTCTTACAAGGTATCCTATTTTAATGCACTTTGCGCCAAAGCATTTAGGAAGGATAAAAATTTAATGGCCCTGCCCGTTCTTTTTTTAATGCACAAACCCACAGAAAATGTTTATATAATTGCTATCTCAATTACAGTAGACACGTTAAACGGAACCTGAAGGGACCAGGAAAATGTGTTCCATTTAACAGGAGTTCTTTTTATTGAGAGATGCACCGGGCTGCAGAATCCAAGTCCGAAACGTGTTATTTTACATGCAGTTGTTCCGTTTAAGGGATTATGGTAGCGTAGATTGACCAAAAAAGCGATTTTTTGATTTCATTACTAAAAATTAATACATACTCTGAGGAGTAAAACCCTGCATTGGCGAGCGCGTTGGAGTGCTCCAAGCCCTTTAAAAATGGCGCCAAAGACCGCGCCTCCTAACGTATATGCGGGTGCTTTTCCATCACTGTTTCTGCGTGTATGCATTTATTTAATAATTACTATGGCTAGATCGGTTGAATCCATTCACTTCCAACCATTTTCATACTTTTTGATCGTAAATTTTTCCACCAAAGTGCTTTTTTAGCGTACTTATTGCTGTACATTATGAGCACGTTTCGTGCCTGTTTTTAAACATAAAGTCGTGTTTTTCTTACAGATTTTTGAAAATTTTCCAAACTTGATGTACTTTTTCTGGAAAACTATTAAACCGCTCAGCTACACAAGCATGCTAACAGCGTGCTGTTTGTATACACAACTTACTGTTAGTGGTATGCAGATCTCTGAAGTGCTTCAGTGTGGCAGAGGCTTGTTCACTATCACTCACAAGATGGTGCAAAAGTCCAAAGTACGCGCATTAAAAGGCTACTGATGCCTTTTTTTGAAGACGAGTTTACTCTGCCATACAAATCAGAGACGGCTCTGAGCAAGTGGAAAGCTCAGCAAATGCTGATAAGATATTTTATTTTGATATTGAAGTTAATTTTTCTATGGTGCACCTACTCGACACTAGCTTGATGTCAACCTGCAGTACTAATTCTGGTGACTTCACATAGCAGTCTGGCTAGTTGGGATGATTTCAGGTACCAAAACTTCCAAGATGGCCACTTGTGCATTACCAAAACATTCAAATTGGCCACTTGTGCGTCACCAGTGGAGCCACGGTGCGGAGCGGCCGTGGAAACATCACTATATCTTGAGCGAGCACATGACGAGAGGCTCATACCGTGTTGTGACGTCAGGGTACAGTAGGAACCGAAACTAGCTTTTAAAAACATACTGTAATTACTTTTTCAGGGTGCACTCGCGCTTAGCACTACATTTTCTAGGCTCGTGAGGGCTTGGCCTTTCAGTTGATGCAAAAAAAACAACTGAAAATGTGCGTGTCAGTACCCCTTTAAAAGGTGTTGCAGCCTTTCGCCGGAGTGGGGCTGTGCGCTTTCGGCTCTGTACTTTGACCTACAGGGCATGGTCTCCTGTGCTTGTGTGCTTGTCTCCTGGTGGGGGTTTAACAGATAGCTCATAGCTTTCTACATGTTGTACTTTCATCACAAAGTTTGCGTTGAAGCCGTAGTCCGCACGAAGGTCACTTTGCTCGCTGCAGTGGCCGTGTTTGCTAGAGTGAGCTGCTAGCTTTTCTTCATATGACATTCCAATTTGTTGCTTTCACATTCATTGCTTTACCTTCGCAGCAAAACTATTACTTTTTGTAATCACATGACATCGTCGCTTTACACTGCTTCCGTGATCGGTGCACCGATCAAGGAGGTAGTGCAAATTCATGTGAGGTGCAGAAAGCTTGCAGAGAGGGAGGGGGAGAATCAAGCCGTCGATCGAGAAGAAAAATAACCTGGCTTTCGCCTTGGAGTTTTCTTAGGGGAATGCATTAGGGACAGTGTGGCTCTTTGGCATTGAGGCACTGCTGTCTACCACGTTTGCTGATAACCACATATAGATGTATTTAGAGTTTTATTTCATAACTTGCGATTTTATTTATCCGGTATTCTGTTTATTTGCTAGTGTCGAAAATAATCGCCGAAGAGGTTAATCCAGAACACTCAACTGCATGAGTCCTTATTTTTTGCAGGTTATGGTTGGGTTTCGCATTTACCTACGCGTACATGTTCCGCATAGGAATGTCCGACACCACAGCTTGTGACCACTGCGGAAGTGATGAAACGATTGAGCATATTCTGTGCGACTGTCCACAGTACTGTTCGCAAAGACAGTCGCTTTGCAACGCGCTTGGTAAACTGGACGACCGAACTCTTTCGGAAGAAAGAATCCTGCGCCACCGACAGGACTTAACGTCACAGAAGAAGGCTGTGCAGGCGCTAATGCGCTTTCTGCGTTCAACCGGTCTATCGCAACGGCTCTGATAGGACGTCCTGCATGTGTGTGCATTTTTTGCTTTGTTTTTATTTTATCTCCCTCTCTCTCTGTCCTCTCTCCGACCCCATATCCCCACCCCTGTGCAGGGTAGCAAACAGGTCACTCGCATCAGGTTAACCTCCCTGCCTCTTCCTGTTAATCTATTTCTCTCTCTCTATTTTTTCATTAGCGAGTGAAGTATGGAGTTCTCCTGAGATGATTTTTTTCGTGAGAATTGCAATGATTCCAAATATTTCTAGCCTTCATAAGAGCCCCATAATAATTTTCAGGTGCTTGAATGTTAATGCAATATGCTTCTGTAGTGCACTCCAGGATGTAAAATTTGCTGCTCCAGAGTGCTCCCAGATGCAAAATTATCTGCTCCAAAGTGCTCCAAGATGACAATTTTTCCTGCTCCAAAGTGCTCCAAAACGGAAATTTTGCTGCTCCAAAAATTGCTCCAAATCAGAAGTCCTCGGTAGCATCGCTGATCCACCCTGAAAATACCGTATTTACTCGAATGTAACGAGAGTTTTTTTTCCAGATTTTCACTTTCTGAAGTTGGCCCTTGCCTTACCAGTCGAATACCGAAATTCAAGTTGTCTAAAAAATGCAACGATGCACCCAATTCTAGACGACTACGGTTTTGGCCATTCTGCGACATATGTTGGCAACATGCGCAAGCCAAATGCCATTTGGATCCACTACAAGCCAATAACCGTTCTGTGATGGCATGCACTTTGCGTTTGTTCTTGTGTCGTAGTGTGTGGTGGTCTCGGTAGCTTTCGTTGCCCTCGGATGCTTCGACTCCTCTTCGGCTTCCCTTGCGGTGGAAACGTGTTGTGCTCAATACGACGCCCATTTCCAAGAGGCATGCTATTTTGACGGCGGTAGAAATCAGCTGCTGCCCGAAGCTTTCGCATGAGTGAGGTGCCATTCTGAGAGTGGCGGCTCCAGCAGGGACTTCTTTTTAGGCGCGAGCACGGCCACCACTTTGAATTGGAGCTGCGTGTTGCTGATTTCGTCACAGAAATGTGCAGTCGCTTTACGGCGGTCGGTGTTGAACTGATGCAGTGAAAGCAAGCAATGTCGCTTGGCAGATGGGCATCCTGGGATTGAGTTCAACGTGTCACGTGGGTTGGTGCGAAATACCATGTTTTGAGACAAGTCTTTGAAAAATAAATGTGCCTTTTCATGGCTCTGCCGGCCTCACGTTACATTGGTAGTCTTACATTACAGTCTGATGCATTGAAAAGTTGCCCCTCACGTTACAGTCGTGGTCGCGTTACAATCGAATGAATACAGTATCACTATCTAAGATAGTGATACACCCTGTGTATTTTGAGTTTGTGCTAATTGCTTACTGCAAGAAAAACCTGTTGTGATTGTTCAGTATTCAATTTGATATCGATACTAGGTATTCTTATGAGATACAAACTGAGCAAAAGAACTTTTTCGGTAGTTTTAGTACCATCTTCTTTTTTCACATTTGGGAGGACCATTCAAACCGAGCCGGTCTTTTACGTGGGTGCCGCAGGCGTGTGGGAAGGACGTGGCTTCGCGATTGGCCGAGTTCTCTGGCGGACCTTACGACATGCTGGACCTCTCCTTGGAACCCCGCTGCGACGACAAGCCATGGGCATGCAGCTTCCAGTTGTGCGCCTCCTGTGCTGACCCACTTCCTACCTTCAGTGAGCTGTACCACTACAAGTACCACACTTTCCATCGATGCAGGGAGAAGGTGAGGGAGAAGGAGGAGCCTCCTGCTCTTTTGTGTCTTTCTAGGGTGCAAATATGTGCACGTTCTGTGATAGAACATTCTACTGCGCTGCACAGGATTGGTCGAGGCTTCTCTGACGGTCAGACGTGAGAACCGCAACCAGGACAGGCAGTGCTGTTTAATCATTTGGTTGTCTGCTAGGCAAAGAACGGGCACAGAACGTACGGCAACACCGTTCTGCCCACTAGAACAGATATAGAACATTCTCCGGATGGCTTGGATTGGATCTAAACATAAGCGCTCGTGCTGGACAGAGTTCTTCAATCATACCAGTTGCGAAACTGCATTCCGAAACCCGGGCATGCCCGTGGCCATTTCTGTGGGGGCCTGCAGATTGTCACGCCATCTGGGAGCAGCAATACAAAACACGAAAACGATGCGGCAGTGCCCCCTGCGAGTGCTTCTCGCAAGCTGCTAAATGCCGCACGCAGCGCTGGCGTCGTTGCGAGTGCTTATTAAAGGAGTCCTGACACAGAAATTTTCGCCCCGCGTTTTTTTTGCTGCAGCACGTGACAGATAATTAATTACAAGCTCCTCATTATCGACACAGCCTCAGTTTCGGTTTGACAGAGCTCCAAAAACGACAAGCCGCCGGGTGCAACTATCACCACCTAGCGAGTGAAACGCTTGGTCACGTGAGCACACAGAACAGTGACGCATTTCCGCGCCGTCTGACGTCGTCGGGCTCATCGTCGTCTGATGGCGACGATTTTCTTGCGGCGGGGATGGAAGGAATTTTCGACGTGGCGAATCACTTCAGGTTTGACCCGCTGGCGAGGAGCGATTCGTCGGAAAGCGCGTCAAAACAGAAATGGCGGCTACGACGTCATCATAACTTGTACCGGCTGCAGCGGTTACGTAGGGGAAGTAGGGGGGTCACCTCGGGTCACCTCCGAGGGTGTCAATGCACCAGGTGCGGCCTATAATGCTGGATCGCACTCGCGAACTTCAAAATTCATATAAAATACCTTCCAAGCTTTATTCGCTGTCGACATTTTGCAGATAGTACATGCACGTACACGGCAATCGATCCAGCAGGCTATCTCGGCCGCGAAATTTTGTGTCAGTACCCCTTTAATGTATTTTTTGGTAAACAGATGACGCGAAAATCGGCAGACCCCCGTGATTTCGGCCAATGGCGTGTCCGTATTTCAATACACGGGGCCTATGGGGAGTTTCGCAACTCGTATGATTGAAGAACTCTGGTGCCAGAGAATCGAGTTAGCCTGCTTTGTGCCTGGCTTAATCCAATCCCGCGTCGATAGTTTGCACTAATGGCAACCAGGCCCCCCCAACCAAACATCTCGGGAAATTGTGACACCACCTAGCACCCAATCAAGACATTAACACAAATAAATTGTTACACTCATCACGCTCTTCAATTTCAATTTTGAAAAACAATGCCTCCCAATAATGATATTCAGTTATAATAATTTTATATCTCTTCAAGCGTTAAAAACATTTCTAAATTCCCTCAGCTCGCCTATTGGCTGTTTGCTCCCTCTCGTTCTCTCGTGACGTTGCGTTCTGTTTAGGGGTGTGCGAATATTCGAAATTTCGAATATTTTTCGAATAGTGTTTGCTATTCGATTCGATTCGCACTGAAATTTTACTATTCGAACTATTCGAACTTCCCAAAGACAAATGCAGTCAACATCCGGTTGAAAGTGACCCCTTCAGATTTTCAATATGCTTCACCTCATTACACTATCGTATTGCGGCAAAGCTGCCTTTCAAGCTCCGTTACGGTCGAACTTAGCCAAGAGACAAAGTCCGGTTGGAAGTGGTCCCTAGATTTTCAATATGCTTCACCTCATCACACCCCCGTATTGCGGCAAAGCTGCCTTTTAAGCTCCGTTACGGTCGAACTGAGGCAAGAGACAGTCAACGTCTGATTGGAAGTGGTCCCTAGATTTTCAATATGCTTCACCTCCTCACACCTCCGTATTGCGGCAAAGCTGCCTTTCAAGGTCCGTTACGGTTGAACTTAGCCAAGAGACAGTCAACGTCCGTTTGGAAGTGGTCCCTAGATTTTCAATATGCTTCACCTCATCACACCCCCGTATTGCGGCAAAGCTGCCTTTCAAGCTCCGCTGCGGTCGCAAATGTATCTCTAATATGGAGATGAAAGATGTGGCAGAGTTGGGGGCTCAATTAATGCTGTTTTGGACCTGAAATTTGGGCAGGAAGTCCGAAAAATCGGACGCCTAAGCTTTTTAGCATCCAAAATTTGAGATGTTCTTATATATTGATGTGTACGAGGCAGATTTGGAACTCTGGACTTGAAGGGCGCACACCCTTGTCTGCCACATCAGTTGGGCTTCCACAGAAGTTGAAAGAGAAGGAGAGGCTGAGGAAATGGCATCTCTGCCTATCACGTGTAAAGTGTTGTCGGCAACACTTTGGTTGCACCAAATCATGTACATAAATACAATTCGGCCTCCACATTGCCTCATTCTTGGTAAGAAAGACAACTATGAAATATGACCCCACCAGCGCTTCCTCAACCTAGCGAAAAGAAACACTTTCATGTTGCTATCTCACAAGAACATACTTAGGGATTCTCTGCAACTTTTTCTGTAATTTCACTTCGAATTATTCGAAAAATGGTTGAGAAATATTCGAAAATTATTCGAAATTATTCGATTCGATTCGCACTCAATCTTTATTATTCGAATTCGCTTCGCACCCAAAATTTTGCTATTCGCACAGCTCTAGTTCTGTTCTGTTCTGTTACAGAACGTGTACAAGATTGCGCCGCTAGTGCCCCATAAAGCGAAAGAAGGGGAACTCTTTGAAGTTCTCGTTTCTTCGCTTGGCGCAACCAAAGGAATCCAACAGACTATTAGGCCAAAGAAAGCATAGGACACATTACTTCATGTCACTTTTATTTCCAGGCCCCCTCAAGGGGGGGGGGGGGGGGTGCTATTACATAAGGGGTGGGTTTACAATTGGTTGACATATATACATAATAATAATATATACACAATTATACATACACAAAAATTATACATAAACAATAATATATACATTCATAAAATATACACAATAACCACATATGCATATAACAAGTAGCCACATATAAACATAAGCAGTGATTCCACTCCTGCGCCAACTGCGCCAAAGTGCGCCAAATTGTATTTACTGCGCCATCCTGATAATATCGACGAAATTTGCGCCAAACTGCGCCAAAGTCTCGGGTTTGAAGGCGTCTATCACCAGCAATCGCACCGCCGGCGCGTCAGAACATGTGCAGCTCGATCTTGGGGCTGCCAATAAAGTCGCAATCATGGACCAAGAATTATTCCACTGAATAAATAGCGCTCGTGCGTGCGTTCCGAGTAAGCCACGATGCCATGCACGGTGCCGACGCAGCTTCTGTTCTGCAATTCGGCCCGACAGCAAAACGCGCTCTCCGCAGAGGCTCGTGACGTCTAGGCCTATCGGTAGCGAGAAAGTGCGACGGCGATTCATCGGCGGACGTCGTCTGTTCCAGAAACGCTGCTGATAGCTCGTTTCAAGCGTCGCACGGCACGTAAGGAAAGCAATGTTCAGTAATAACTACATGAGTGCCGCTAAAATGTCTGTAACTTCTGTTTCCGGACATCGCGGAATGAAATCTGGGATCGCTCGCAGTAGATATATGGGACAATATCGAATTTTCCTTGCTTCGCGTTTATGGAAGAGCACGCGAACGGTGGAAACGCGTTGACACTTTTCCTCAGATATACTTTATCTATGGATCTTCATCCAGAACAGCCTTTTCGTAATTCCTTCCGCCAGCACGTCCGAGTTTGTATTCACTCTGCGGTAAATACCCCCTAAAAGGCCCTGCCATTTCGAGCTCACGTGCTAGGGTTCCAATTCGAATTTTTTGCTTGCTTTTTTAAAAATGTCATCTCATTAGTAAAGTCATATCTCCTGGTCGGAGCAGCCGCAAATGCGCAGCTGTCAGTAGCGGGCCCGTCGCTGACGGCCCACAGTGAAGCGGCTACGCCATGTACACGTCCGCCCCTCGCTTTCGGGGGTCAATAGCTAACGGTTAAAAAAACTCAGTTTCGCTTAAGAGTGAAGCAATGAATGCGATACCAAAAAATTGTATTGTGAAACGAAGTAAGACTAGCAGCTAACTCTTTTGGATCCGATCTCGCGTAACTCAACAAAACGCTGGTTTAAGGGAATATGGCCCCTCCAGGAACCGAAGCGTTTCCTTGCTCTGAGTTCTCTAAACGCGAAGTAAGCGTTGAGAGCACAGCAAGTTTACGAGCCGTCTCCTGATGCCTCGAGATAGCGCGCGCGCAAGCGACTGCGCCCTTCGAACGATGCGCCCCCCCCCCCCCCTCCGCTCCCCTGGCGTCCCTTCATGCTCCTTACGAAAGACGGGCAGGGCATTTCCTCTAGTGATGCAGAACTATCGATGGTACTATCGATAGTATCGATAGTTGAGTCACTATCGAACTATCGATCGTAAAAGATACTATCGATAGTGCTATCGATAGTAAGTACTATCGCTAGTTTAAAATCAACAGCGCGAACTCATTGCAGAAAAAAATTACATCACCTCCCACTAAAGGGACCCATGTGGGGATGCAAAGCAGTGCATGGGTCGACTTAAAGTTCCGTTCATCACAGGCACCTTGCCCGATGTTAACGCGTCCTTGCAAGTGGAGCACACTGTGAAATCACTGTTGTTGCTGTTGCTGTTACTCGTCCCGAACTCTTGTTGGAGCACGCCACGCGGGTTCATCACGCGTCTGCAGAATCTCGTTCCCCGACGCCATCACGTGATTGCTGAGAGAGTGTAAGGGGGAGAGGCCACAGCGTCTTACATAGCCCCTTACACAGGCCCGAACGCGCTAGCGCGTGCCAGTACACATGGTTTTGTCTGCGTTACGCCAAGCTAGGGCAGCATACGGCAGCCCGGGCCCTTAAAGCGCTCTGCACGTATCATCGTCAAGGCGGTCGAAGAACAAGAGGAGGAATACTTCTCCTTGGCGCAAGCGCGCGCTCAGATGGCTGTGCTAGGTGGTACAAAGCGGATGGTCGCCAATGGAACTACGGACACAGCCCCGAGCAACAGCTGCTTCGCATCTAATAAATTTGGTTCGCCGCGCGCGTGGTACATAGTGGAGCCGGAAGAGCAGGCTGTAGCGGAAAGGAAGCCGTTACATGGGGTAGAACTGCGCGGCTTGAGCTTTATATTGCATTTGATGATTTCAATATAAAAAAATAATCAAGAACTAAGTTTGTTAATTGTAAGTTCTAACTGGTTGCTTTTAAATATTAATTTATTGGTGGATATATGCCGCCATTTTCACTGCGCAAATAATTTCTCTCCATAAAAGTTTCCTTATAAATTAAGCGAAGCTGATACTAGGCTATCGCGAATATTCTGGCAATTTGGCCAGCCAGCAACACCATCGTTATTCGCACCACTATGGATAGTTTGTCACGTGGTTGTGACAGTGAAGAATTCTGCAGCAAGACTGGGCAATACGAAGCTCTTTTTTTTTTTTGTCGTACTTGTGCCCATAAAATCAAAACTCATAATACAAGCGATACACGCTGCGCACTGATTGCGGCGAGAACAGTCGCCGGCCGTCGAGTAATCTGATGACCGGTGGAACGCTTCGTCTTTTATACATCAGTCATCAAGCGCTCCAGCGTTATCGCTGGTGCTCGCGTAAGCTCTCGAATAAACTTGAATATTCGTGCCCGGCGTGTAATCTTAAAATGCCAAACAATCGCGAAGCTTCTCAAACATTGCGGCGCGGTCTGCGTCAAACGCCGCTAACAGTCTGTGGGTGAAACCCGAATACATCAAAACAAAGCAATAAACACGCCTGGCAATATTATCGCTAGTAATATTACCGATGGTACTACCGATTCGACTATCGATAGTTTGTCTACACTATCGATAGTTTCAAAGAAACTATCGATACTATCGATAGTCAATTTACCGATAGTTTTGCATCACTAGTTTCCTCTCTGTTTGATGAGCAATCGACGGCAGGCCCGCACGCGGGAAGATGTTATCGCATGCACTGTCCGTGCGGCGGGTACAGACGGCCGGCTAGTTTAATCTCCGCTTCAGCCGCATTCGTCGCCAGCGCTCGTGAGCTTTTACCCGCGGCTAGAATGCGCGTGGTGATGTTATTAATTTGGACTTTATACGGAAAATTACGGCAACGGCGACGGCAAAAATCCGCCGAGAGTGTCCATATAATTGAAGGGTCAATGTACGGGGCTGATTTTGCGCCCCCCCTCTTAGGTGATTAAGGGGGGGGGCGCCCCCCCCCTGCCCCCCCTGTGCGCACGCCTATGCTCCTGGGATGATTTTTTCCATGAGATTTGCAATGAATCGAAATATTTCTAGCCTTCATAAGAGCCCCATAATAATACTGAGGTGCTTGAATGTTAATGCAATATGCTTCTGTATTGCACTCCAGGATGTAAAATTCGCTGCTCCAAAGTGCTCCTAGATGCAAAATTATCTGCTCCAAAGTGCTCCAAGATGAAAATTTTGCTGCTCCAAAAATTGCTCCAAATCAGAAGTCCTCGGTAGCATCACTGCATAAGAATAAATTAGTGCTTAAGCTTTTCAGCAAATAATGATGGGCAAATGATATCAGCGATAGGACGGCGCAGGCCGTTCCACTCAGTCGATGAACGGCAAAAAAAAGGAGGCCGAGAAGGTAGTAGTGCGGCCGCGTGGACAAGTTACTTGTAAGTGATGCCCAGTCCGAAGGGAAAGGCGTGGGGGTGGGGCCAAGATGTATGGTGTCTGATGAAGCGAGCTGTAATAGAACTTGTGAAAAAGGATGAGTGAATCAATGCGGCGCCGGGATGACAATGAATCTAAGCCGGATCGTGGCCTTCAGTAGTGATATGCTTGTGTGATAAGAGTATGATGAATGAATTAATCTTTCCGCGCGATTTTGGACTGATTCAAGTGCATTGATGAGATATGCTTGATGTGGGGACCATATCGGGATGCGTACTAAGTTTCGGACGTACAAGTGTTTTAAATGCTAGTAGTTTGACATGAGGGGGTGCATGACGTAAATGGCGTTTTAAGAATCCCAAGGTTCGGTTAGCTGAGGCAGTAATGCGTGACACATGAACAGACCAATCTAAATCATATGAGAGGGTGACACCAAGGAGGGAGTATTGCTGATGTTATAGGGAATATAGGAGGGCTGATGGCGGCGAGTGAAACACATTACTTTACATTTATTGGGGTTAAGGGTCATGAGCCAGTCGTTACACCAGTTTGCATAATCGAGAAAAATAGCGTGAACCTGGGTGTTTCTGTCGAGGTTAATGTGCAAGTCATGGGTGAAGATGGCAAGTTGCGTTTTGCATGATAAGCCTTTGCGAAAGCCATGTTGGGCAGGGTGAAAGAAGTTAGCGGTGTCTAGGAAGCGCATGATTTGGGTGTAGATTACGTGTTCCATTATCTTGCAGGGTACACTTGTAAGAGAGATTGGCCGGTAGTTAAGAGGTGAATTTTTATTCCCTGATTTGTAAATCAGAACGACCTGTCTGCTCTTCCAGTCAATGGGAATACTGGAGGATGATAAAGACTCAGCGAAGATTAGTTTCAAGTAAGATGCGCACACGTTTTCTATTTTTCAAAAGTTTAGAATTGAGACCATCAATCCCGTATGTTGATAACTTTAGTTTTTCTATAATTACCATTATGCCATGTTCGGTGAATTCGATGGGTGGCATGACAGACTGTAAATGTGCAGGCGGTAACAGGCCGTAATTATTGCATTTAACAGTGAAATAGTTATGACGTAAATTGGAATGAATTAAAGTGGGCGAAAAACGCCTTTTCTGTCAGTGGGAACGTTGCGAGTTCGGATCCCACCAACAGAAAGGGTGTTTCTTCGTCCACATTGATTCTTTTTAGTTTACATCATAGCTACTACACTGCGGTTAAGCGAACAATGAAAGTCCCCCTATGCTTTTCTTGGCCTATTAGTTTGTTGGATTCAATTAGTTGTGCCCCATAGGGTTTCTCACAGCAGAAGAGTCCCCTGTGTGTGTCTAGTGCCCTGCAGTTTTTCACGATAAATCGTATAGTCAGATACAACTTGAGAAGTCCGTGGCATTTCCTCTTCAAGGGCGGTTGCACACAAGCCTGCACTAAGGGGCGCGCACTCTGGACTTGCATCATGAGCCAGACTGTCGGTGACCCCACCTTCAGAGAACATTGCCAAGTGCATGAGTGGAACTATATTTCTTCAGCCGCGGAGGCGATCGGCTATAGAGGAAAAACTGCCACCATAGTCTATGCGAGTTTCCTAACAAGCCTTGTGCCATCATTCGAATGACAGTGCAGTTAAATCTCTATTCAACGAAGTCAGTAAAGTCGGCAATTGACTTCGTTACAACGAAACATCGTTAGATTGTAATTGACATTGTATGCAAAGTAGTCACTGAAGGATTCATTTTTACACGGGTAGTGTCACTTGCACGAGGATTCACAAACATGAGAAATGAGCAGTGTCAGCCCATGGCATGCATGGAAGCACCTTCGATGATTATGAGCCCATGCCAACATGACAGCTCTAGGCAAAAGACACAGATCTGGAAGGCTTTACTTTTGCTAACTACGTGCGCCATTTATTTGTTTTGAAGTAAGTCATTTTTATGCAGATCTCTGAGGTTGTGCTTTCGGCCACAGGAATCTGAAAACTTCATGGGTGTTGCGCGCCAAGTTTAGGACGCGATTGTTATGCGGCAAAGAATGTGTTTTTGACGGCGAAATTTAGGGGTGCTATCATTGCATGAGTGCGATCGTTATACAGTCGAACCCGTTTATGGCAAACTCAAAAGTGCCACGAAAAGTGGTCACTATATCAGTAGTTTGTTGCATGTCTACTCGCCCTTAAAAACGTGCACTTAGCGACCAAGCCATTTTTCTTTCTGCTGTGCATTTTTATTTAAAAGTATTAACGACCCTTCCGGTCACAAGTAAGCCTCTTGGCATTGTGAAGCAATACCCATTGTGTGCTCACCAGTGTTAAACCGCGTTTGCAATGAACTGACGCAGTTTCGCTGAAGTGCGATACCGCCTTGTGAAGCCGATTATACATGGGTAATTGCGTGCAGCACAGCAGCAGTTTTCGACGTCGGGCAATGTTCTCGTTGAGTATCGTCATTTTCACCACCGCTATCAACACTCGGGCGAGTCCATTCATGACTTTGTTGCCGCCCTATGGGAGCTAGCGTCACACTATTCGTTCGTTTCTCAAGATGATGCTCTGCGGGATCAATTCGTTGCCGGCATAGTTTCCAACCGCATACGTGAGCGGTTATTGCTTGAGGGCCCCTCACTTTCGTTCAAGAGGTCAGTGTGAATTGCGCTTCAGTTTGAGCAAGCAGCTCACGAGCTAAAGGAATTTTCTCTTTCGATTGAGCCAGTTTCGTTGCTGTGTCATCGTATGCAACCCTCGCATTCATCGAAAAAGGGCAATTCACAGCCTGCAGCCCACAGCCCATTTTCAGCAAATGTCAACAAAGAGCGCGAGCGGCTCACATGCGCCGCAGCGGAACCGTCCCCCTGAATGAAACCAAGAACACAGTAGGCGCTCTGCGTCGCCGCACTGTTTCCAATGCAGCTCGTGGGACCACTTGGCATCAGAGTCGCAGTGCCCAGCGCATGGGAAAAGTTGTTTGTTTTGTGGTCACAAGGGCCACTTTCAGAATGTATGCAACCGCAAGGGAACGCAAGTGCAAGGCAGTATCCGTGAAGTTTATTGTGATGACAGTGTTTCATCGTGTAGCAGTGCTGAGCAAGTCTTGACTGTGCAACGTCCCGCTCGTAGGGGAATCCACATTGAAATGCTAGTTGCGAACGTTAGGCTTACACTTCTTGTTGATTCAGGGTCATCTGTCTCAATTTTGTCAGTGCAAGAATTCCGTCAACATTTTCAGAGCATTTCGCTTCTGCCTGCTCCGCACGTCACTCTGTTTGATTATTCCCAACGTCCCATTTGCATGCTAGGTTGTTTCAAGGCAGACGTACAGTTTAAAGGCCGCACCACGTCACTCTGTTTTTATGTTGTTCGCCAAGGAACTTCTCTTCTCGACCTTGACGGCATTAAAACCTCAAGTCTTCGCATTGAAGGTTCTGCTCTCGAGTGCTCACATACGTCTGTTGCTTCGCTGACACGTGTCAATGACCCGGTACCTCTTTCGATTTCCACGCTGTCCAAACGCAGCCCGGTCAGGGAAACCTTCCACTAGCCTTGGCATAAACTTCTCAGAAATTCCTGTGCCACCACCGTCCTGGCTATAACTGCCTCAGCATCCTTCAACTTGCGTGCTTACACTGAAATATGGAAGTCTGTGGGCATCAAACCTGCAGCCTCACCTTCAAAGATCTGGCAAAAATTACCAACAAAGAGAAAAAAAAAACACACAGTGCAGAAAGAAATAAAAGTGCAAGGGCTTAGGAAAACCCCTTCAAGCAAGGACACTAAATATTATAGCACAGGGACATTTTGATGGACATGTAGTGACTGCGCAACTTTAGTGCCAGTTTTCTCAGAAGGTGTGTTGACCCAACTTGTCACGCTTCCAGAAAGCATAGCACAACTATGGCTTGATGGATTTTCATGAAGTCTGCTGCATTGTATTCCTTGGTCAATTGTGTACGCAGTGACATTCCTATTTTTTTTAATTACTATCTCATTTTTTTCTCCTTAGGTAATATGACATAATGATAATGAGTGCATTATGCAAACATGAATGTAATGTTCCCTGTAAAAAAATTCAGGGTGATAAAAACATTTGTAGAATGTCACGGCATGAATCATTTCTAGGGCTAACATATGAAAGTAACTGCGGGCTTCTACTGTGTTTTTTTGTGACACCAGGCTCTGTGGAAGTTTGGTACAGCAGTGATGGAAGTAAAAATTTATAATGTCGAAACTACTGGAGGTATCATAATAAAACTTTGTTATTAATCATTCAGTGCACTTCCCAGTAAGCATGGACCTGCATGAACCGGCACTTCCCTGCATTGGACCTTAAGCTCCTTCTAAATAAATCATTAAGAGCACACTGGCAGTGTTTGTGGGATAGAGAAACCAAAAAAAAAAAACATGGCTAATTCCTCTGTCATAGGAATCGGTATAACACGAAAGTAAAACGTGTCTTCACAGACGTAGTTGAGCGTTTGTTGTGCATTGTTTTGCCCCGAGGGCGAAGGAATGAACGCTGTAGCAACAAGTTGTAATGTCACACGAAGAACGGCAAGCAGCTTGAAACTTGCAACGCGCTGCTCAAGCAGAAAGGACGCACGGAACGAACATACACAGTATGAGTGCGAACTAACAACTGTCACAGCTCTACAGTTAAAGCGCGCTGGTCAAATACAAAAGAGAACGCATGAAACGAACGCACAAGTATACACAGGATGAGCGCGAACTGTCACAGTTGTAACTTATTTGTTTGTGAGCAGCGCGCTTCTTTCGCAAAAGCGACCGCTGGAGTAAGCGAAGTGACCTTCGTGCTCTCTCTAACTTCAGCGCAAACTTGCAGTGACAGCGCAAGACGTACAAGATAAGCGCGCGCGCAGGAGCGACCACGCCCTGTAGAGGCGCACGGTCATGTCAACACGTGGGGCGACGCACGCCGTTCGAGCCCTTCGCGCCATCTCGCTAGTGATAACGAAAACACGCTGATGTACCGCGATCTCTGAGTACAGCCACCGGCAATTGGTGTACATAAATAGCACGCCGTTAGCATGTCGAAGAACGTGCCGTCTGTGGCGGAGTCGTTTCGCGCTGCGCGCTGGGGATCGAGGGGTCGTAAGTTCGACTCCCGGTGACGGAACTTTTTCTTCTAATTTTTTTCTTTGCCATATGTTAGTCTTTATATTTTACAACGTCATAACCGGAATGGAAATGCGTCAGTGGAGCCGTGGTGGACCCCGGCATAAAACACTTTTCGTGTTAAAATAAATTGTTCGTCATCAAGCCGCATCTAGGCGGCTGGTCACCAGTGTTAGTCACGCTATACAGAAGTCACACTTTGTAGAATCAGAATAGGACACACACAGTACACACGCACACATTTTGTCCGGTGATGACCCACCCATGTGTGAGAAATGCAGCACGCCACTCACTGTACTCCACATCCTCCTTCAATGCACCCATCTTGGTGCCATCAGAGAAAAGCATTTTCTGTCATACTGCCAACACCTCCCACTCCATCCTGCAATGTTCATAGGCAGTGAACATGTTTTTAAAGGGACCCACAACTGGGCGGAACGTGTGATTAGATCATGGTAGAAATGAAAAGACCTTGAAATATAGTGACAGATTCTAGCATCCTTTTGGCGTTGTGAGTAGAATTTATGTTTTTAAATCGTGCTTAAAAGTAACAAAAATCGGTATGTCACGCAGCCTAGCGGAAGAGCTTTGAAGCAGGATTATGAAGTCAGTCACTTTGCTGTACGTAGTCACGTAGTCTGATGCTGTCATGCACGCCATAATTGGCCCTCAAAGTTAGAGTATGTATATCATTATCTATCCTCACTCTGTTCTGTGCTGCCTACAAGGTAAAAGGAGTTGCACGGTGAGAAGCGGCACTGCCTTCGCAGCCGCCAGTGGCCCATGTCGAGCCTCGGCGCATGGGCGTAGAGTGCACACATGCGCACTAAACCGCCGAGCTCGAACACAAACCGCTCTCGCGCTCACTGTTTGCAGCATGTGTGGTCAAGTGTGTTTAAGACTTCATATTCGACGCAGATAGAAAAATTCTGATTAAAAATGTTTCACGGCGTTTTCCACGTTACTATCCATGAGTAGACACTCTGACCAATTAGCTTTTTGTTGCGCTAAAGAAAATAGGTGCCCTAAAAATTTGCTGTCAGTCCCTTTAAATATGATTCACCTCTCAGTTTCCTCAAATATTTTGAGACATGCAGGCTCTGTACGCACATTTCACATTACTCATGATTTTAATACAAATATGTTTTGACAAAAATTACTTAGCGCAATGAAAAACATGGCACACAAGGAAGGCACACAAGGGACAAGCGCCAAGTAATTTTTGTCAGTATGCACCAACTAGGCCCAAAAAGTCCTATTAAGTCATATATGTTTTATCCGCCTTTAGTGCATGGAATTTTAAGGCCCTTATACAGCCATTTACCATAATCATTGTTCACATCGTTTTGTCCCATGACCTGGCACTCTTTGGCCATAAAATGGCCCTTGTGCCGTAAAACATCCTATATCATCATCCCAATAAGCATGCCAGATTTCATTGCTCTACTACAAAAAATAATTTCACCTCTGATCCCCACCTCTGCCCTTAAAGGGAACCTGAAGGGACCGGGAAAATGTGTTCCATTTAAAGGTTTACTAAACAAGACGTTTACTGCCAAGATTTTCAGCCCAATTGAAAGCTTGGGTGCTGAAATTGGTTGACACAACCTTGTTTTCGGGCAGAAACTAGCGGAAAATAATGGATTTAATGCGTTTGTCACAAACTGTCATGTTTGTCACAAACAAACCCACTGAAAATGGTTGTGCCAACCATGCCAGCCATCACCCGCGTCTCTCAACTCGTTCCGCTCCCACTATGGTTCCTAGAACCAGTACCAATGCACCGGCAGCGAACAGTACTCCTGGGTATAGCACATCTCAGTTCCTTGGTGGAAAGGGGAGTGGGATGTAGAGGAGAGATGGAGAAATGGATGTAGCAAGACGGGAAAGTGCGCACCCTGCTTCCGGTGTGCAGCTCCGTGTGTGCTTGGTGTGCAGCCGCCGCGTGCTCACAATCCTCTGAGAACACAGCCATCTTTTAAAATGATGTGAAATAAACTTTTTATCAGCACATTCGCGACTTCTGAGTGGAAATTCAATGCATTTGTCATTTTTTCATGCATTTGTTCAGTATCCCTTTAACAGGAGCTCCATTTGCTGATAGATGCATACGGATTTGGATTTCAAATACAAGACCAACCATATGAAAGGCAGTTCCACTTAAGCAGCCATTCTGTTTAAGCAATTTCCATTTACTGAGTGTTTACTGTACTGAGTGTAGGTACGCTATGTTTGTGCAGATCGAGCGCTTGAAACAGGAGCAGAATGTAACCGAGTCGCATATCATCCTTGAGCGTTGCCTGCAGGACGACACATGGGTCAACCAGGTGAGTGTTGTCATTCTTGTTAGCAGAGACTGGAGGGTCCTTAAACTGTGCACACAGTCTTCTACAGACAAGTTTTGCCAGTTTCCCTCAAAAGGTGAAGAGGTGTTCATGTTGATTGCAATGCTTCGGACAACTAGATACAGTGAAGCTTGGCCCTCTGAGATGTCAATGTACTTGATTTTTACCGATTAGGAACTACGTGGATCCCAGTAGACACCGTCAGAATCTATGGCGTCACGGTGTTTGTTCCACGATTTTCAGGGTGAGGTCGGCACCCACATTTTCTTTTTGCGTGTTTTCTCACTTACCAAGACTCTTGTCGCAGTGAGCGGGGTCATTATGCAATTTTGATAATACTCGACTAATAATTGACTGATAATAGAAGAATTGTTTTTTTCTTTAGTGTCCCTTCAAGTGGGTTCCTCATGTGTTGCGCGTACATATACGTTTCACATTTTATCTGGATAAAACTGTTCTTTTTTGTTTATGTGGGGGCAAGCTTTTTGGAGAAGGTTTATGAGCGACACGTACTGATCTTCTTTTGCTTCATGCATGTGGGGCTACTTGATTTATCCGAAACGGGCGAGCTAAAAGAAAATAGACCAGGCCCCTATATAGTTAACATCTCGCTACTCCTGGCTTTATTTGCATTCGTTATTATTTTATATCTCAAATATTATTCTGTAATCGTAGTAATAAATGTAATATAATAAATTTATGCCTATAACTTATCATCGCAAGTGCGATCACGGAAACCCAAAAGTGGGGAAACGTTCTTGCAAGTTCCAGCCCTCCACTAAAACGAAAAGACTGTGCGGAGTCTCGTTGCATAAAATCCTTATAAAAACATTCTTTTTCCGCGGCTCCGTCTAGGCTCCCAGAGGTCATGTGACGCGAGATGGACATGCCCAGCCTGCTTTGTGCAATGTGGGCTGTTCTTTGCACAGCCCACATTGAACATCTGAGTGTTCGTCTTGTTCCGCTATATCAGGGGTCTCAAACTCGCGTCTGCTAATGGGCCGCATTCACGAGAATTTACTTCTGCAAGGGCCAGGACAGTGACGAAGGTAGGAGTGGAGGGGTGGGGTGGGGTTGAAGAATAGGTTCTACCAGATTTCAGCTAACGTTGCTATTTTTAAAGATTTTTTAAGACCTTTTTAAGATTTCATATATGGGGCATTTCTGAAGGGTATTTGGCGGCAAGTTTCCACCAATATATCGATACCTATGTCCAAAATGACTAAAATCTGGGTGCTAATTCTGCAATATGGAGTTTTGTTTCACAGTTATATATCAACACATGGTGGCTGCAGGCGGTGCCTCACGAAAATAAAGGCTTTAGACCTGTCATGCCTGTGTAGCTCAAGAACGTACAAGAACGTAAAGAACGTATGGTGCCCTCACAGCCAGCGCCGAATGCCGCGCCGACGACAACGAAACGCGGCAGATACAGTCAACTGCTGATTTTTCGGACGCCCGATTTTCCGGACATGCTCGAAAATTCAGACGCTTTCACGGTACCGTCACCAGCCCCATAGACGTCAGTGGTCAAGAACGTCTGAAATTTCGGACGCTAAAACGTTTCGGCGTCCGATTTTTCGGACTTTCTGCCCAAATTGCAGGTCCGAAAGGCAATAATTGAAGCCCCCGCTTCTGCCACGTCTATCATCTCGTAGGTTCGAACCAGCGCTTTCGCTAATCGACCCGTTTGCGACAGTAGCAGAGTCCGAAAGTTGGCTTTGTCGCGATGCCGAAGTGTTATGGGGTGAAGCGGACCGGAAATTCAAAGGGGCCGCTATCACGGCGCCGTGCGCCGATGTCTTTACGTATAAGCAGTGGAAATGCACGGAGGCGTGATGGCGGCAGGTGGCAAACGCGCCAGTACGGCTCAATCGCTGACAAGCCTTACGATCAGCATCTTCAGTCAACTGCTCGATAGTGCATGTGGCCTGGTGCAGTTGCATGCGTAGTGCACGCATTTAATACGGGAGAACCGAAACGCGCTGCGCCGCCATTCATGCTGCCTCTCTGTGCGACCCCTAAGTGCGCCGCACAGACGCGTTGCCTTCACGAACGAAACCAGCTCGTCATCGTACAGTGATCACATCACACTGGCGAAGATACAGGCGGACTTCGTCGCACGTAAGCGGAAGTGCGGGTAGCAACGCATTGACAACTTTTTTCAGCCACCGGGACCCTCAAGTGTCAGTAAGAGCATTTTTTTTTCTGACGCATTCGTTTTTTCGGACATTCGATAATTCGGACTTATTTACGTTCCCCGTGGAGTCCGAATTCTCGGTCGTCGCCTGTAATGCGAGTGTTACATGAGCCACAACAGCGTTGGAATGTGCGGGAATAGCATAAGTCCATTAAACATGTATATTCATGTTTAAAGGCAAAGCATATTAGCTTGATGAAATATCTGGCTTGAAATAAGAATCACAAATTCCATGTCGGGGGTATGTCCCCTTTGTCCCCTTACCTTGAATCATATGCATCCAATGAGTGAGCGTCGAGAAGCTTATTCGCACCTTTATTACCAAACTGGAATGAACCCTGAAAATAGATCGCAATCACTTCGTCCACCTATTGCCAGTCTTACCAGTGTAGTCTTACCAGCATAGGCCACCTTCTACCGGTGCAACATCGTTAGGGAAACATGCACCATTATAATATGGAAAAAAAAGAGCCCTGTGCAAGCTGTGCATAACAAACACTGCTGAAAAGTGCGAGGAGAAGCCCTCAGAGGCATTTACAGATTATATTCAAGATTGGCACATCGTTCGGGAACAAGAGAAATGAAGGAATCGGCTGGGCAGCTATTTTCATTCTGCAGAGGTCCTAAAAGACATCCCAAATTTGCTCCAGTAGTGGAAGTCAAGAACTACGACTGCCAACACCTTCACATTTCTCAACGCGGATGTGCACCCCGATGGCCAGTGCAAGCAGTGCAAGAAACTTTAGCGCGGCAGGAGATGTGATGCAACGGCGCATGGTGTACATATAGCGGAATATCTTTATAATTAGATTTTTTGTACAATAACATGCAAACAAATAAACGATCAAATATGCCACAAAAACTTATAGACTGTATGTAATAGCAGTGGTGGGATATATGAAAAGAATGCTATGACAAATAGTTGCTTTTTTTTTTTTCATTCGGCTTCTTATATGTATTTCCAAAGTGCACGTGGTGCGCGCGGTTCATTGTAATTTTTATCTAGGTTAGTGCATTTACAACAAATGTAATAAATTTCACTTTTTTCTCTATTTCTCTTGATGTGGCAAGGTGCTACTATGATGAAGATATATATATTTCACGACCTCCTCTATAAACTTCCGACCTGCTCATGCCGCCGCTCCCCGTGTCGCCAGATTTGCTTTTGCTTGTTTGCTTTTTTTTAGTTCTCCAAAGTGCCACAGCACGCCTTGGCGCCACAACTTACCCCCATCGCTGCAGCCGCCAAGCTGCTGTTCTGCTTGGTGCGTGCGTGCGTTCGCTTGATGTTGTGTCACTCGAAGGCTATCGCTTGTCACATCTATCTTTAATAGAAAAAACGTAGAGCTGGCCAGGCAACGTAGTGCACAGGACCTATAACCAACGTGTAGCGAGAGCGACGGAGTGGATATCGAAGGATGGCTAGCGCAGCCGAGGTAAACAGCCGAGTTAGGTGGCTTGATGAAATTCAAAAATTGATAATTCAGGGATAAAACCGAATTGGCGTGTGCAAGACGGGGCAAGAGATCATTGCGAGAGGTCTTTACCCTGCAGTGGACACAGAATAGTCGGGTCATGATAGTGACATCGGATATTTCGCCCCTGCATTGAGATATTTGAAAGTTGTTGGATATCTGGGAGATTTTGTCTGGTCCCAAAAGCAGTGTTTACTGGATCCTCTGGCAGTATTTTGCTTTGAGCAGGGCTGAATTTTAGTTCTGCCTCCCTGCCCTCCCTCTGCGCACGCCTATGATGATGTGAAGGAAACAATTGGCAGCTGAAGCCTCAGGCAGCATCAGGAATAGTACATTATTGGTGGGAAATACCATGTGGGTATATGCTAAAAGTTCGTGGAATATAACAGGGACAGTGCAAAGTGATTTAGCCATTTAAAAAGCATGCTCTAGATTATAAATGAAACTCGCGTTTCTATACATCGTTATGCCTATGATGGAAATAGAGCACGCAAGAGCTGTTGTCTCGTAACGCTGTGTGAATGCTCCAGCAGTAAAAGCGTGGTCGCATTGCCGCAGCAATGCCAGCGACGCTCGAACAGAGGCCATAACTGCAATAAACTGTGTTTGATAATATTTGTATGTGCGAGAAATTGCTTTAACAACGTTATGATAATCCGCCGGTTTTGTCGCACGCTTCCATCATTAGACGCGTTCGCTAGACCCAAAGCACCCAGACGATAGTACAACTGCGCCCTTCTGTCGTCATCCGTGCACAGTATGACAACGATATACTTGAAGGGCGACGGGCAGGTCACGAAAACTTACACGGGTCATCACATGCATCGTTCGTACCGCATGTCGTCTTCATTTGCGTCGTAGAAACTTCGGTTTCAACTTGTTACAAGATCGCACCGTATCGCCCACGAACGAATTATTTTTGCGGCTGCTAGACAGCGGTTTAAGGCGCCGCTGCACAAAATAAAGTGAGGAAATAAGGCCTACGTTCTCTGGGTTATGTGTCGCATTTTGCTTTCGTTTGCCTGCACTTAGTTGGGGACGCAAAAGCGCTCGCGCAGAGGTTGAAATCCGGTAACGAACTTCCCGGAGCCATCCACCACGGTGCGTCTCACAGCCAGAATGTTGCTTCGAGATGTTAAATCAGTGGATTGCTCGATCCACGCGTTAGAGACTAGAAAAACAATGAGAGGAACGCGCACACACGAGTGCACCACAACGGTTGTGCGTCGTCTGCTATGGGGGAAAGTTGTGGCGGCACCTGGCGGTACCTCCGGTCCCTACACGCCAATTTTTAGCTCCACACGCCTCCGTAGGGATGGCGCCGGTGAGCAGGTCGTAAGTTTATAGAGGAGGTCGTGATATATGTATATATAGGTGCTACATATCCGGAAGGGTGCACGGTTGGTTTTGTCGTTACAGCATGCTTTAAAGGGGCACTAAAGGGAAAAACAATTTTTGTCGTATTATTAGTAAATTACTCTTTCACAATTCCAAAATAACCACACCTGCCGCGAGAAGACGCATGGGAAGCGCAAAAACGCGCAAAAAGAAATTACGGCTGGTGACGCCACTTCGGAATTCACGCATCAAAGGCATCATAGATTTTGACCGTGTATGCTAGGTCCTGCACAGTTCCTAATCAGTAAAAATGAAGCGCCTTGTCTTCCAAGGGGAGGCCATAGGCTTAACATATTAAGCTTCAGGAAATTTCGACAAGCCAAAGTTGCCAAAATACGAAAAATCCGTGTTGAAGTCCGTGTTGTCACGTGTGGACATTTTGGCGCGAAATTTAAAAATGAAACCTTGACCTTGATTTTCTCCTTTATTAATGCATCTGTGTTGGTGAAACTAACAACATTGGATTTCTCAGAGTACAGTTTATCAATCTAAGCAGATTCATTGTTTCACTTTCGTGTCCATTTAAATTTCAATATGAAGAGAGCGTTCTGTTCTCTGTCCCCTGTGTTTTTATTGCGCTCCTTATCGAACCCGGACTCATGCTGCAAATCACTTTTCTTCCTCAATATCTGCTACAAAACGCTCTTGATGATCTCGATTGTATTCCTAGAAAATTAGGTACTGTGTACCACTGCCGAACAAACATTCATCGTACCCAGTATGCCCGCTCAAGTGTTTCCACGGTGAGCCAGCCCCTTTTTACAAGAAAGTACCGTAGGTTAAAGTATGAGGGTTATTCAAAAAGTAAGGGCCGTTTGGTCCCCAGAAAATAAATATACGTTAGTAAAAGTTTTTATTGGCTGGTTTAGTTCGACTAGTTCACTTTTTTACATAATCACTGTTAAATTCTAAGCACTTTTCGTCCCAGTGCACCAGTTTCTTTAGTCCCTCTGCATAGAAGTTCGCCTCCTGGGAATTCTTTGTTGTTTGAGTTGGTTGGTAAGCATCTTTGGTACCCACTTTGCACATACTGTGATATCTGGGCTTTTCAGTTACAGTTGTGCAAATTGTAGTGCGGCTGACATGTCAAATTCATCCGACAGACAACTAACTGTCAGTCGTCGATCTAATCGCAATGCCCGGTCCACTTGTTGAACAGTTTCATTGGTCTGGATTCTGGCCTTTCCACTCCGCTCTTAGTTGTGCACATTTGTGCGGCCATTTGTGAAGTCTCGACACGATTTTATGACATTTTCTTGACTTATAACTTGATGTGCATAAACTAGGCACAATTCCACATAAATTTGAGAAGCTGATGATCCTTGTGCAAGCAAAAAATGAACTACAGCTCGCACTTCACAACAGGTGCGAGCAACGATTTTCGCAGACATTGTCATTTACATTCCCCGATAAGCAGACGACTTCTGAGTCAGAACAGTAACTTCAGTACCTGCGTGAAGAAGTAACAGATGGCGCTGCACAATTAAATCTTTATTCTAATGTGTAAATATTTAAATATTAGCAAACGGCCCTTACTTTTTGAATAGCCCTCGTATATTTGCTAGCAAAGCATGCGCCAAGCATGCGTAGATATTTGTCACTTAAAATGCTCTTGCGGTTGATTCTATCTT
This sequence comes from Rhipicephalus sanguineus, assembly GCF_013339695.2. Classification (NCBI taxonomy): domain Eukaryota; kingdom Metazoa; phylum Arthropoda; class Arachnida; order Ixodida; family Ixodidae; genus Rhipicephalus; species Rhipicephalus sanguineus. Next base: position 146,918,349 of record NC_051177.1, on the reverse strand, counting down.
CGGGCAACGCCACCTAGATTACTGGCTCGGGCCCCTGTCGGGCCCAATCCGTGGTCTGGCCGGGCTGAGCCGGGTAGGCAAAATTTTTTCTCAGGTTCGGGCCGGGCCCGGGTCTCGCTTTGAGTCGTCGGGCCGGGCTCGGGTAGGTAAATTTGAACAAGTCCCGGGCCTGGCCCAGGCTTGAGCTGTGATTCACGGCCCGTGCAGTGCTTTACTCAGCACTGCCCCAGAATTTAAAGGGCCGCCTGGCTGCCAAACATGTTCAACCCTCGCCCAGACAGAAGGAAAGGTTCACTGCACTCGAACTAAAAAAATTAAGGCAGCTTTACAATAGTGGTGCCAAGCCTGAAGGGAAGTGAGGAGCTGGGTGGCGTGCCTTGTTTCTCTTTATTGTTCTCTTTTATTGCGATAGCAATTATATGGACAGTCTCGACGGGTTTTTGCCGTCGCCGTTGCCGTCATGTCCTTCCGGTATGAAGTCCAAATTGATAAGATCCCCCTGCGCATTGTATGTTCTACCGCAGGTAAAAGGACGTGAGCGAGGGCGACGAACGCGGCCGAAGCAGAGTTCAAACGAGCCATCTCATTTCCGTCGCTCGGAGGGTGCATGCGATAACATCACCCCGCTTGGGAGGCCTGTGTGAAGCAGACAGGAAACGCACTGCCCATCTTTAACGAGCCTTAAAAGACGCGAGGGGGGGTGGAGTGTCGCGCGAGGAGCACCTTTGAACTTTGAATCTAAGGGCGTGATCGCTGGTGCCTTCCTTTCAGCTCTAATGGCGTAGTTTTTTTTCTAGTTTCAGTATCAGAAATAGCGTTCAGTAAGACAGATAACTGGGCAAGTTGGTATGGATGCATAATTTAAACTTTTTTAGTGCGCACAAAAGACAAGGACAAGCAAGAGACACACGAGCTGTCCTTGTCTTTTGTGCGCGCTAAAAAAGTTTAAATTATGGAAAAATAGTGTTGTTTGTAAGTTTTTTTTCTTGGGTAACCATTTGCATTTCGAAAGTGACATCTGGCAGGTAGCGTTATCTACTGCAAGACTGCCTGCAAATCTGCTTTTTGAGGTGTGCAAAATTTCTTTGCAGTTGGCCTGCAGCCTGCAACAAATCCCTCTAACTCCTCTCGTACTTCATAGATTGGAAAAGTTTTTACGGCAGTCGATTCGTGAGCCAATTACACAGATACTGAGGTATTAGTCTTAGGGGAATGCATTAGGGACATTGTAACTATTTAGCTTTGAGGCACTGTTTTACGTCACGGCATTTGTCTACCACGTCTGCTGATAACCACATATATGTTTTTAGATTGTTAATATTATTGATCCAGTATTCTGTGTATTGGATATTTTCGAAAATAATCACTGAAGAGATTATTCCGGAACACTCAACTGCACGACACCCATATTTTTGTATTATAGAGTGAAATATGGAGTGCTCTGGAGATGATTTTCCCCATGAGGTTTGGAATGAATCGAAATACTTCTAGCTCTTCATAAGAGCCCCATAATAATTATTCAGGGCTTGAATGTAAATGCAACTTGCTTCTCCGGTGTACTCCAGGATGGGAAATAGCATCTCCGTAGTGCTCCCAGATGCAAAATTATCCGCTCAAAAGTGCTCAAAAATGGAAATATTTGCTGCTCCAAATTGCTCCAAAATGAAAGTTTTGCTTCTCCAAAAGTTGCTCCAAATCAGAAGTCCTCGTAACATCACTGCATGTTAACCTGGTTTTGAGCATTGCTAGCCTTTTTATGGCCTGTATTGAGCGTTTTACTACGAGCGTGATCACACCACATGAGATGCATGGATGGACGAAAAGCCGGCCCCCTAAAGTGCTCCGCACTTAAAAAGGATGGAGTAGAAAAAGAGCGTAGTGTCAGCGCTCTTTTATTGTGATAGCAATTATATAGACAATTTTGGCGGGTTTTTGCCATCACTGTCGCCGGCGCTGTCATGTTCTGTATAGGTATATGTGTGTGTGTGTGCGTGTGCCTATCACCTGACTTGGTGTGAGCACAGAAGCTTCGACAGTATCCGGATCATTCGCATCTTCAGACTCCCCTCGTGCACCAGAAACAAGCTGCACTATCTCCTCATCTTCGAGAACTTCTCTTGTGTCACTGTCTGCGTCTGCATCAGTGTTCACGAAGTCGTCGAAGATCTCATCTATGGCCACCTCATCACGCTGACGAAGCTCTTCCCAACAACTGGGTGATGCCTCTTCCTCCCTCCTCGTGTTGGGGGCTTGTGGAGCCCGATGCAGCCTCAGAAGTAGAAGTGTGGAAGCCAGCATGCCGGAAACAATTCACAACGATTGAATGCCTGGTTGCTCTCCACGATGCTGCAACCATCTCGATCGACATGTACACATCGATCTTGGTTTCATGTTTGATGATTTCCAAGTTCAGCAGGAGCTTCTCAATGAACCTACGCTTATATGTGTACCAGTCATGGTGACTGACCGAGTGAAGGACGCAAGTTCGTGCTGAGGAAAAGAACCCCCTAATCACTTTATTGCATTGTATTTAAAGCCACACTGAGGGAGAAGGTTAGTCTGAAAAGAAAGGGAAGCAAGATAGTACAAAATTAAACATTGGCACGTTTGTGCTCCAAATGAGAGATAAGGGCTTACTAAAGCAGATATGATACGTCCCTCTCGTCAACAAATAGTTTGCTTTAAGAAACACTTCACAGTCACTTGCTGATCTGTTGAAAGTTTCTTGTGTAGCCTAAACGTTCGGGTGGCCTAACTTGCCGCTGCGATATTAAGATTGGTGAAGGTTGCCGCAATGCTGTCGTTTGTGGTGCCACGTTCGCTGATGACGGTACCATGTTTGCTGATGGCGGTGCCTCGTACGCTGATGTGTGTCTCCTCGTCAGAGTTGTCGCTCATTTCATCTTCTGATGGTTCGTGGTGCAGATACTCTTTCGTCTTCAGCAAAAGTTGGCGGTTTCGCCGTACCATCCTATTGTCTCCCATCTTGACAAAATAGGGCCTCGGCCCTGCTGGTGCTATCACTGTGCCTTTTCGTGGCCATGAACGCTTCTTTATGCGCACCACATCATCCTTTTGAAGAGGTGAGAGAGATGGATGATAGATGCTTGTCTGCTTGTGCTTCTTCACCTCCACTGTTCGCTGTTCCCTAAAGTCAGGCGGTGGGGTCCGCAGGCAGCGTTCTTGAAGCAGCTCTCCGGGGGACCGACCGTCCTCCAGGGGACTTGCGCTGTAAGCCAGAATACCAAGCCAAAAGTCCTTCTTATCCTCAGAAGTTTTCTTTAGAATTTGTTTGACAATTTGACCTCCTTTTTCAGCTAGACCGTTTGACCTTGGGAAGTATGGACTTGACGTGATGTGAAGGAAGTCGTGCACTTTCGAGAACTGAGCGAATTTGCGACTGGAAAACAGGGGCCCGTTATCTGTGCATACTTCTACGGGAATACCATATCTTGAAAAAATTGCCCTGAGCTTATCGATGACCACAGGGGCCATGGTTCCGTGCAGCAACTCTACTTCGGGAAAGTTAGACGTCGCATCGTACGCACACAGGCAGTAACTTCCTGCGTACTGGAATATGTCGACTCCAATTCGAAACCATGCACTAGTCGGCGTTGGATGCATCATTAGCGGCTTGGACGGTTGACTGTATGCATGCTTTCTACAAACTGGGCATTTTCAATCAGAGCTTCAATATCATTGTCTAGACCTGGCCAGTATATCAGCCGTCTTGCTCTTGATTTGCACTTAGTTGTACCGAGATAAGCCTCATGCACACGCTTTCAGGCCATATGCATGTAGGGATCACTACCTTTGCCCCTTTCAATAATACGCCCTTTATTACTGAGAGCTCATAAGCCACGGGTTTAAGCTGGCCTGTGACGGGTTTTCCTTCCATAATGTGCTCGAGCACAGCCTGAAGGTACGCATCAGAGGCGGTCTCACGCACTATTCGAACTGCAGTCATTTCACTCGCGATTGCTGCCACGACGCTGGTAGCGTGAACTTCGACGTCGCCATTGTCCACGGCCATCAAGTCGCCAGTGCACGGTGCTCTTGACACCATGTCCGCCAGCTCCATCTATTTTCCGGGAACAAACATCAAGTTGTAGTCGTACTTCAGAAGTCTTAAAAAGAAACGTTGTGCCCTAGGCGGCATATCGGCAATTGGCTTCGAAATATCAGTGAGTGGCTTGTGGTCGCTTTCAAGTAGCAGTGGATGACGGTATGTAAAATGAGAGAACTTCAGACAACCCAAATACCAGAGCAAAAGCCTCTTTCTCTATCTGGGAATAGCGTTGCTCTGTGTCGGTCAAAGCTCTTGATGCGTAAGCTATTGGCCTCTAACCGTCTTCGTAACTCTGCAAAAGGGCGGATCCAATACTGTTCTGGGAGGCGTCTGAGGCTACCTTAGTTTGCTTGCATGGGTCGAAAACGGCAAGTAGTGGTTTTTTGCCTAATGCTTTGCATATGTCCCTCGAATCTTTATCGTGTTTCTGTGTCCATTCAAACACTACGTCTTGCTTGATAACAGAACGCAAAGCAGCTGTTTTCTGGGCCAGCAATGGCAAGTATATACTGAAATAATTTACCACGTCTAGCAACCTTTGGATTGCGAGCTTGTTATCAGGCCTTGGCATCTACACTATACTGGCGACTAAGGCTGGATTGGGGCTGATTCCTTTGTCGCTGATGATATTGCCCAGAAATTCTATTTCTTGCACTCCGAACTTGCATTTCTGTGCGTTGAACGTCAAGCCTGCGAAATGTGCCGCTCTAAGCGCGCTACGAAGATGTATGTCATGCTCCTCCTTGTCACTTCCCCAAATTAGCACGTTATCCACATACACGCGCACTACACCTGGCATGTCCTCAAATACCTCATTTAGTGCCTTCTGAAATACTTTGCTAGCCAACGAGATGCCGAACGGCAGCCGGAGGAAGCGGTAGCGACCAAATGGTGTTCCAAACGTGCATATTTTTGATGAATGTTGGTCTAGCTGAATCTGATGGAAGCTGGCATTGGCGTCCAGCCGAGAGAAAAATTTCGCACCTGCCAGCTTAGCCTCAGTATCTTCCTGACAGGGCATTTGATAATGTTCCCTCTTGAGCGATGAATTGATTGTTCTTGGGTCCATGCAAACCCGTAGTTTGCCATCTTTTTTCCGCAAAATAACGAGAGGGCTTACCCAGTCTTTTGGCTCGCTGACTTTTTCAATGATGTGTGCTTGCTCCATACGCATCAGCTCGTCCCGAAGTGGCTGCTGCAACGCCAAGGGAACCCTTCATGCCGGCTGGATGGTGGGGACAGCATCTTCTTGCAACACTATCTTGTACTCGCGGTTGATCTGGCCAGTTCCCTGGAAAAGCTGTGGAAATTTGTTAACAACTTCATTAACAGTGCATGCTGCTATGGTGCCGATTTCTCGCTGGAATAGCCCAAGGCGTTCACTTGCATTTAATCTCAGGATCGCCTGGTAATCCTTCTTTACCACGAAGAAGTTTGCGCAGATTTTTCTGTCGCCAATGAGGACAGGTAGAGAGACTGTGCCACAGTGCTTGATGATGCCCCCATTGTACGAGCGCAGAGTTGCCATACTAGTCTTGAGGGGTCTGATGTTCAGTTTTCTGTACATTGATAGCGGTACTAGGTTCGCTTGGGATCCTGTGTCAGCTTTCATTGACACCTCTTTTTTCCCGATCGTTGCTTTGACGAGCCAGTCACGGTCCGTGTCAACTGCGCTGATTGAGACGTCGAAAACGTCACAGTCATCTTTGTGCTGTACTTCCGCGACCAGAGTCCTTGATCTGAAACATACGGCAAAGTGGTTCAGTCCGCAGCATGTACGACAAATTTTTCCGAAGGCTGGGCACCACCGAGGGGCATGCAATCTTCCACACCTGGAACATTCGGTACCCTGTTGAGATGGGCGCCATGTCCAGGTCGAAGTGACAGCTTGAACTTAGGTGTCACTTTCTCTTGACCCAATGCACTTTGGCGCACAGAGGTCTTGGCTGCTTTGCACGTAGTGATTGCTTTCGCGGGGGTTAAATTCTTCTCTCTCAGCAGCTTTTCCCTCAGCTTTGTCGTGTTCAGGCCAAATACTATCTGGTCTTGAGCCATTTCATCTACCAGGCTTCCAAAATTTCAGTGCCTAGCTTGCTTTTGTAGATCCCACACAAAATTCTCGAATGGCTCTGCTTCTGTCTGTACACGGGCGCGGAACACATATCTTTCATGAACCTCGTTCTGCTGATCGACACAGTATTCTTCAAAACTTGGTGACGACTGTGGTGTCGTCTTCTTGGTCCTCTTCCTTGGCAAATACAAAGTTGTTGAAAATCTCGATCGCGTCCTCGCCGGCCACACTCGGGAACAACGTTGTTTTTGCCGCTTCGGTTCGTACCTTGCCGGTGCATTCTGTCGCCTTCAGCAACTGTTCAAATCGCTGTCTGAAAAGAGCTTCCAACTTTTCCTACCGTCTCCAGCTATGCGTAGTGGCTCTGGTGGCTTGACACTTTCCGTGGTGGTTCCGCAGTGGTCAGGGCCGATGTGATGGTTCAAGTAGATGCCCACTTCTGACACAATGTATCAGTCATGGCGACGGACTGAGTGAAGAACGCAAGCTCGTGCCCCTAATCGCTTTATCGCATCGTATTTAGAGCCACACTGAGCGAGAAGGTTAGTGTGAAAAGAAAGGGAAGCAAGATAGTAGAAAATGAAACACTGGCACGTTTGTGCTCAAAATGAAAATGAGGGCGCGCACAAGCAGATATGATACAATACGTGCATTGCACACTGTTGATGATCCCGTGATCCTAGGGGCTGGATGATGGAAGTCCAGGGTGTCTACCGACCGGGAAAACCGGGAATTCTCAGGGATTTTGGGTAGTCTGGAAATTCTCAGGGAAAACTCAGGGAAATTGTGCTCCCATCAGGGAAAATTCACAGTAACTTTATTGAAAGGCAAGGTAAGTCGCGGTAGCGCTGGCTCGATATTTTGTGAACGCATTTTTCAAATCAAACGGCCGCTGCGGCTGCGGGGAAGTGGAGCACCTCGATGCTGTCATCGCCTTCGGAGCGGTGGAGTGGGAGAGAATCAGGCTAATGCGCGGCATGCGGGAACCATGAACCACGACACATCGTATCGTGCAATGTTGTCAGGGTGGACTACGCGGTGTAGTTCTGTATTCTTTCTTGCGCGTGCTGTGCGTTAGCGCCCGATATGGTGTTTCTGTTATCGCCGCGTGTCAAGTAACAAGCATGATTCAGGAAGCGGATGTCTTCGACAAGCCATCCCGATCTGGCAAGCCATCCCGATCGGCGAGAAAAAAGACGACGCTTGTTGGCTGTTATCGGAGAGCTCACTCGCTCGGATCCCGAGCTTCAAAGATGCTATTTAGGACTCCGTGAAGAATAGAATAAATTTCCAGGCAAGAGCTAGCGTAACTCACAGCAAGTGAAAGCTTTTTTGTTTTCTTTTTTCCCCGATGAGGGCACATGCTAAAACAAGTTTTAGGCAGTCGACCGATATTTTGGGGAGCTGCAGCTCGCAATTACCAGCCACACCACGTGGATGTTTGCTACAAAGCCGAATTACAAAAATTCGCGACCCCAGCACGGGTCCCATTGGCTTGATTCGGCGCGCAATGTCGGAAAACAGTAACGTTTCCACCATAATCGGATGTGCCTTAATTCAGGCTGTTACCGTGCTTTCATGAGATCTTAGCCCGCAGCTATATTGCTTTTTTTTGCGATAGCAATTGTATAGACACTCCGACGGGAATTTTATGCCTTCGCCGTGATCTTCCTTATCAAGTCCAAATCGCGATTACATCACCCCGCGCGTCGTATGCTCCATGCGCGAGTGAGAGTGCGCGAGCGCTGCCGACAAACGGTGCTTAAGCAGAGATGAAACGAGCCGACCGTCTCGTTCGCGCGATGGGCACATGGAGATAGGAGCCGGCGGGTTGGGGGGGGGGGGGGGGGCGGCGTGAGTCCGACAGGAAGTGCGTACTTTGTACCAGCGGGCGTGGTCGCGTGTGCCGCGGTATCTTTAGTGGGAATCAGCAGACGGCTCATACCTTTGCGGATGCACGGCCGGTCTAGAGGCGCGCGCTCGCTCCTTCCCTTACGGCCTGAGCAGCCGCCGGGAGTACAATGGAACTTTTAAGTGCGAATGCACTTTATAAGCGACCCTGAATCCGCCGTCCCATAGCAACGGCGCGAGGAGCGGAGAGGAGCGTCTGTAGCAACGGCGCAGCGACGTCAGGCCCCACGTGACTGCGCGCGCTCCGCCCTCCGCTCCGTGGCTGCGCGCGCCCCGCGCATTGCCTGTGGCGATGAAGGCCGGCGGCGAGACGCCGAACGAAAGCGTGCGAAGCGAGCCGAGCACCCCGAAGCCGATCTGGCGCGGGGACGCGCGATGCGTGAGCGAGCGCGGGCCCTCGAATTCGATCGGCCGGACGCGCGCTTCAAGCGAGACTTCCTGGACCGCAGCTTCGGATATAGCTGCGCGGTGTGCGATCGACTGTGGTTCGACAACAACCTGAGCCCCATCTCGGGCGTGCGCAACGCCGCCAACAAGTTGAACGCGTTGCGGGTTCTTTGGAACGAGTTCGGAAGACAGATCATCATCATCAGTAAAAGTGCTTTGCACTTAAAAACGGCCAGACCTCCGTGGGTCGGCTGGCGCGTGCTCTCTCGCTGCCGTCTCTTTCGCTCGGCTCTGCAGGTTAGAGTCACTGTATATGCTACCTTTAGGTAGCAGAGTTGCGCATAGGTCCGGCTAGCAACCACGGCTATGCGGTGAAGTCGCACTTCGTTTTTGCAGGCGACATGCCTACCGTGTCACCGATTAACCTGTCTGGCGTGTCAAAGACCGGCGATAAGCATTGGCTGTCGATGGCAAGTGTTAATTCAGTTCGCTGCAGCGGCGGCGTCGAGAAATAAAAAAAAATTGGCCCAAGCGGCAGCTTCTCCGCAATGCATGGTTGCTAGCGGCGTTGGAAGACAGATGCGCAACTCTGCTACCTAAAGGTAGCATATACAGTAACTCTACTGCAGGTTAGTCGCGCGCGCCCCCTCATAGCATCAGCCCGTGCTTCGCACTTCCTCATACTCCCCTTCGGGGAAATGCGGGGTTTTTTTTTCTATACAGTCACGACGGCGCGCTCCGCGTGAGGGCGTCGCGAGCCAACCGCCCAAAGCGCGTTTCGCCGCATGCGCTTCGTGTTTTAAACCAGCGGTGCCCAGCCAATTTCTCGTGCTAATTACTTCTTTCGGTTGTAGCAAGCGGTGAAGGAAGTACAGGTGCGTGTGGGGACATTCTGCCTTTCTCGGCACTCGGCAATAGAAGACGCACACACAGCGCTACTAGCAACAACAATATTTTTTAAGACCCGACCACCTTATATTCGATGGAGGCGAAAATGCCTGAGGCCCGTGTGCTTAGATTTAGGTGCACGTTAGAGAACCACAGCTGCCACAGCAGAGCATGTTTGGTGAGCCACGCATATTTACAACGTCACAGAGGGGAGCCGTCACAGCTGCTTTGACCTACATTGTCACGGAAAAGGCGCTACCTTCAAAAGACATGGGCATTTGCGACGAAAACATTGAAGAAGCGGCGGTGCCTATTCCGGAAGATGTTATTGAGGAACTTGAAGCTGTGCGAGAACCTCCTCGCAAACCACCGAACTCTGTTGCCTATTCAGGCTTGGTGCATGTAGGTGGTTACATTGCCAAACTCATCACTGATGTCGGTTGCGAAACATGCGCCGTGCTAGTGACGACAAACAAAACGAGCAGTCCTTGTATCATATTCTCCGTCAGCAAGAAGCCTATGATCTACATTACACAAAGCCAGAGTTACTCTCAATGCTGGATACAATTGTGACGTTCTTCGAGAAAGCAGTCAAATATCTTCCTCGAACGAAAATCCTCGAGACTCTGCAATTGACTGTTGAGCCATACCTTGAAGATTCGCCACTTCTCGACTGTACGGAAGGTGTGGACAAGAGTCACGCGAGAGTGCTGGCTCATATTATTTCTGAGAAGTTTCTCCGGATTCTTCTTATTAACTACACAAAAAAGTTAACAGATCAGAATGACAGGCCTTTCGGTTTTATTCACAAGCCCACGGGGAAGCATATCAGGCTGTGACAGACTTGACTCCTTTAAACTGTGATCGTCACTACAGTGTTTTACCAGCAGTGATTTTTTTTCAGTTCTCCATGCGCATATTGTAGTACCAAGGAAAACATTCTGTTTCCCATTGACAGTATTCTCTGAAAGTTTTTTATGTTTCCTCTTCGTCTTCAGCGTGGCCGTCCCCATTATGCAGTGACTTTCACTTTTTTGGAGTATTTGTTTCAATATTAAAGCGCGAATTAAGATGCCTCCAACAAAAAATGTGCAATTTTGTTATTTTCAAGTACAGCGACGGCCGGCACATACATTTGAAATAAATATTTCCTAAACCATGATTAAACCGTTTCCTCAACCAAATGCAATGTTCATCCTCTTACTTACTCTCGAAGTTACAGAAACCAAAAAAACAAAAAACAAAGCTGTGTTATAACCGCACCGATGCTTTGCCGAGCAACAGAGGCGGGCTGAGCGGCATGCGCCACCACTTCTGTAAAGCGGAATTTACCAGAGTCATCATATATACTTGCTACCATGTTTCTATGGCATTGGTACCATGAATACCATATAGAGTAACTTCAGAAAGCGCCACGGTAAGTCGGAAGCCGAGCACTCCCTGCGCGCGCTAGCCTCCGCAACAGCCGGGAGTGAGTTAGGGAGCAGTTGGCTCGGAGCGCCCCCACGAAATTGCGGCCATAGGTAGCAACAGCCCCCCCGTGCGCAGGCCGTAAAGGAAGGAGCGAACGCGCGCCTCTAGACCGGCCGTGGCGGGTGTTGTGCTTTAATTGCAAAACTTCCGTTGAAGCCATAGCAGTGGCGGATACAAGGGGGGGGGGGGCGTAGCGGCGATCGCCCTCCCCCCCCTTAAGCCAGCCCCCGCCCCCTCCCTTCAGTGCCTGTCGTCCACCTCCTTTGTCAGCTTATAAGTGTGGAGGCCTGGGCTAGTTGGTTAGTGTTCATAATTGCAGGGTTTTGCAGTGCGCGAACATAGGAAAAATGGACAGAGTAGACAGAAAGAGCGCTGACTTCCAACTGACTTTATTTTGCAAAGTGGCAAAATATATGCGAGGGATGTTTGCTTTTATCTTCCTTTCCCTCGCATATATTTTGCCACTTTGCAAAATAAAGTCAGTTGGAAGTCAGCGCTCTTTCTGTCTACTCTGTCCTTTTTTCCTATGTTCGCGCGCTGCAAAACCCTGCAATTATGAATCCTTTGTCAGGCTGCCTGTTGAGTTTGCCCCCTTTTTCAGGTTGCTTTGCCTGCCACTGCCCAAAAGGGGTAAAGAGAATTTTGTCTCTGCTCTCTACCTCTCTCATCGCTCTACTTTTTCCTGCTTCCCTATGCACATTTACAACGAAGGCTTCTTACGCACCGCCATAATCCCCTCTGGGCTGTTGTAAATATGCGTGACCCACCAAAATGCACTGCTAAGCGGGGGCTTCAGCCTTTGTAACCCCCCCCCCCCCCTTTTAGGTACCTGAATCCGCCCCTGAGCCATAGATAGGGCACTTCTCTCAGTGCAGCGGCTGCGTTTTCTGAAGGAGCAAGCTGCCAGCCTATATTCACATAAAATTCCTCTTTGTTGCTATCGGATTTACTGTTTTGCTCTCGTGGTGAAACTGTGACTCTTTTTTTCTAACGTGGGATGGTTTTCGATGTTTTGCATTCGTGGAGAGCAAATGGTTCGGCTGGGCAACATCGTAGCAAAGGCGTTGCATTGCTCTGGGCAACGCGCGAGGATTTGACAACAACCCACAGCAGCAGAACAAGCGCAATTCCACAGTGCATTAAACCCGCATTTGTTTCGTATATACATGTGACACTCGGCAAGGCATTTAACTGTGATTGCTGCACTTCAGGCTCAACAAAATTGATTTTTTTTTCACGCAAAAAAATAAAAAGTTTTTTCATGTTGCCATATTAGCCGAGCATTCTTGTGGCATTTTCAGTTTAAGATTAATCCTTCAGTAACTATGCCTTGCATGAAAGGTCAAATTTCAGTTTAACGAAGTTTCGATATAACGAAGTGAGTTGCCGCTTTTACCAACTTTGCTATATTGAGGTTTAACTGTTCTATGTACTATTCAAATGGGATTAAGTCGTTTTTATTTTCTAACATGCGTATTAGAGAGTGACATCACCGAGCGATATTGTCTCTACCCATCTTGACCTAAAACAAAGTTCTGCTTCGCTCAGGGAATTTTAGCAAAAACACTCAGGGAAAACCTGGAAAACTCAGGGAATTTAGAAAAGTCAACTCGGTAGACACCCTGAAGTCACATTGGGGGGGAAAGAACTGCAATTCCGCATTCCTCATGTGAAGCTCTGGGATGTGGTATGCCGGGCAATTGTCCAACAGCAGACACATTCCTCTTTTGGCGAACCATGTCGTCATCGAAGCTTTTTAGCCACTCCGAGAAGATCGCAGGCTCATTGTTGATGTTCGAGACGTACTGAGCCAATAGTTTTTTAACTCCTTTGAAGCACCGAGGATTCTCGGCCTTTCCAATGATGAGTGGATCACGCTTATCACTGCCATCCATGTTGACGCACAGTAAAAGTCTAAGTCACTTGTTACTCTGCTTGCTGCCATGGCAAGGCTCCCCTTTCCGAGCAAGTGTCTTGCTCGGCAGCATCTGATAAAAGAGACCGCTGTCATCCGCGTTGTAGATGTTTTACACGGCGTACCTCCCCAGGATCTCCGGCACATGCTCTGACAACTACTCGTCGGCTCCTTGCTTGTTCACGCTCGACGACACCCCATTCGACACTTTGCCAACAATCCCGTCGCGCTCTTTGTAGCGCGAGAGCCAGCTGGGACTTGCCTTGAGCTCATCAAAGCCGAGCAAACATGCGCATTTGTGTGCTTTCTGCTGCACCCCTTCCCTGCTGAGTGGAATGTTTCTGGCTCGCATATCGTTAAACCACATAAAAAGGGCTTCCTCCAGCTTCTCGTGCGGGGTCGTCTTCAGGTGGTTTTTCTTGGATGTGTTCCAAGAGGAAGTCACAAGGATGATGGTGTCCTTCGCCTTCAAGATGGTCAAAAACATGCTCGCCGGGACTCCTTGTTCCGCGACAGCACGGAATATGTTGTCCTTTTCTTCAAGGGTCACCACTTTTTGTCTTCTTCTTCGGAGGCTCCATCATTTGGCGACGCAGAATGTGCATAGCAGAAGAAAGAAAAATAATGTGAGCACGCGAGAATAACGCATGCGAGATCAAGCGCCGCTTTCGCCATCTGGTGGAACTGACCCAAAGCCTGGAAAGAAATGTGCAGTCTGTTGTTCCATGCAGTTTCAGTTTGTAGTTTCGTAAGAAGCAAAACGAGAATGCCTCCGCTGCGTCAGTTGTACTGCTCCTATGCTGGCAGCGCACTGCCAGACATTCGAGACAGCATAAATTTGGAAAAACTCTTTTTCCTTGCATCTTTTTTCCCGGAATGCTTTGTTAAATATGGTTTGGCGGTGATGTTTATCTCGAGTTCATAAAAGCATTAAGCCTACGGGCAGCTGGGGGGGGGGGATCCGAATTTATGCAATAAAATGGGAAATTCGTAAAAACGGGTTTCGTAAAATCAAGTTTCAACTGTATATATAAAAGCCACAGAGAAAAATAATTCATAAGAAATATTTTCTGAGGCGAGCAACCGGAGATTCGAACCTTCGACCCCTCGCTACGCAGTGTGCCGCGTTAGACAACTTGGCCACACAGCGGACATCCTCCAGCATATTAACAGCGAGTTATTTATGTACACCATTCACCACTGGCGGTACACAGAGCTCGAAGGTGCTTCAGTGTGTGCACTATCACCCTCAAGATGGCGCGAAGGGCATACGCCTCCTACCTGTACTTTAACGTACAGGGCGTAGTTGCCCGTGCTTGCACGCTTATCTCGTGAAGGGGGAGGTTTGTACGTCTTGTGCTTTCACCGCAAAGTTTGCTTTGAAGCTATAGACCGCATGAAGGTCACTTCGCTCGCTTCAACGGCCACATTTGTGAAAGGAGTGGGTTGCTAGTTAGAAGAGCCAAGGTAGGGGCTAGTTGGTTGTGCATAGTCGACACTTACAGCGCACTGCTCAAACACAAAGAAGTAACAGCTGTGACAGTTTTAGTTTGCGCTCATCCTGTGTATACCTGGGTGTTCTTTTTGTGCGTCCTTTGTGTTTGAGCAGCGCGCTGCAAGTGTTGAGCTGTGGCAGTTGTTAGTTCGCGCTCGTCCTGTGTGTGATCTTTTCGTGCGTCTTTTGTGCTTGAACAGCACGCTGCGAGTTTTGAGCTGCTTGTCGTTCTTTGTGTGACATTCCAATTTGTTTCTATCACATTCATTGCTTTGCCCTTGCGTCGAAACTGTGACTTTTTTTTTAACTGTGTCCTATTTTCCTATGTTCATGCGCTGTGCTATACGCCTTCACGAGCTAGAGCAAGCTTTGCCTCAGAATGTTCCTGTGCCAATGGCTTTTGTGACTGCTCACAAGAAACTTTTTTTTTTGTGCACTTTTCTACAGATGTATAGCAACCTGCAGAAGCTGTGGCGGACATGCACACTCGGGTCCAGTTGACCGGCTTATTCATCCACCAGCTACGGCCGGCCACTCTGGATTTCCCTGTTTGGTGTTATCATCGCTCCCAAAGCCTGCTCCTTCAACCACAGCGCACACGCTTTATGTGTACAGTCATTTACGTTTATTTTTATTTTTTTCTTTCTTCGTCTCTTAACTCTTCTCATGCCTCCCACCTTTTCCCCGCGAAACGGGGAAAGCTTTCCCCTGGACCTGCCCTTGCCTCCCTAAACCATTGGCTTTGTTGTCCCCACTGTCATCCAGGCAAGCATCACTGTCCCTTCGCTTAGTGTAAGCAACACTTCAGTTATTCTTGTATGCCCCTCATGCGTTTTCATTAGTGAAGCAGGGTGCAAAGTAACACACTCGTGAGTGAAGGTAAAGCAGAGTAGAATCTTCAAGTCAGCACTTTACTTGCGCCGTTGGGCTCGATCGTATCGGGATATTTGGCTTTTGGTTTCGAGCCAGCATATGCAATGGACGGACTCCAAGTTATGTGGTGATGGCCCCGTTCGCTTGGGTGCATGCTGTAGTCTTCCCCTGGGGATATATTGCAGAAACCAGCTTGGTTTGGCCTTCCTTTGTTGCCCCATAATGCTTGCAGTGTGCTCTTTGTGCTGCATGCTTATGACACGTCGTGTTTGGTCTAGACGCGATGTGTTGGGCGGTGGTGTGTTGTGAATTTTGCGTGTATGGTTCGTGTGTTCCTCGTGGTCTTTGTTGCACAAAGACTGTAGGGCGCGGTAACACTAGGAAGCGACTTGCGAGGTGTCACTCTTCTTTAATGGGTTGGTGGATGGCCAGAATAATGTGTTATAATGAAAAGAAATACAAAACAAAGGGGCCAGTATGAATGCAATCTTGTAGGGTATTTAAAACACAAAATCCAGTTTAAGCCATCAGCGCTTCACTGACCAGTTCTGAAAAAACAGTGCAACTTCACTGCTTCTTTCACCACCGGCAGAAAAGTGAAATGCAGATTTTGCAAAAACAATTCTCTACTTTCGGGCAGCAGTGTGGTTCTTGCGCAAGCTGGATGCACCAGCCTCGTTATGTATCAACGTAACTGCAATGCTGTAACTGCAGCAAACCAATGAATCAAGTTCAGAGGCTGTATTTTATAATGATTATTTGCATGGGGCCACCTTGCTTTTGCAAAATGCTGCATCTAGCACGCTTCATGAAAGCAACAGTCCTTGTATCATCTTTTTCACAGCCTCCATGATTAGGTAGCCTCGCAAAGCCATTCTCAGTTGCGCCACCATTCTCAGAGGCCATGGCTGGCTTTACCTGGTAAATGCGCGCACCACAGATGATGTGCCCCAAAAGCAAAAGAGCCCAAGCACACTAGGGCAACCCACATCCATTTTTTCAGCCTCCTGGTTGGCGCCAGCTTGCAACAGACTTGGTTAGATTCTCCCAGGGTGTTTGACATCAGACGTGTGTGCCATAATTGATAGAGGGTTTGTACATGCAGGCATTACTGGAACAGTGTAGTATCTCACCACCTCAACCCCGTTTAGAGTATGCAAGGACCAGTGAACTTCCAGTGGTCCACCTACCGCAGTTGTTTCCGACAACCCAAGATCAACTGCCCTGCCCAGCTTTCTTCACCATGCAAATCTCTCCGCCGTCCTTTCTCCTCCTCTTGCAAAGTTGTTTTTGATACGGCAATACAGCAGAACTGTATTGCCCTATAGACCGATTTTTGCAGCTACCGGCATGGAAAAAGAAAAGCACACGAACAAAAGTAAAATAAGAATGAAAATTTCAAAAGCTTTTGCAGTGCTCTTGTGACTTACTGTAAAAGAACAAAGGGAAGAATGAATCATGTTCTTCTCGCAGTGATCATAGCATTTAGGGAATGAGCAAGGACTGTAGGCACACCGCATCGTGCAGTACTGCAGTATGAAATTCTAAGGTAATGGTGGGATCTGCTCCACTGACATATCATTGTCCAGTGCAAACTGGCTTCTCGGCATTGCATTCCTAACATTCAGGTTTGAAAATAATTAGGTGTGCGATGGGGCATCGTTCCGCGCTACTGTTCATTCATTCCTCCTGCAGAATGGGTTTGACATTGTTTCGCCACTGATCACGTTGCTGTGGTCTCTCCATCATGTAACATGTCACCATTCGACTCCTTTAAGTGGCTGCTTAACGGGAGTTTTCATGGATCTGATTTAATTGGGTTAAAAAATGGCAGCTTAGGTATTGCATCACTGGTGTGGTTTTGTCAGGCTGGCTTTGGCTTCCATACCTGAATTTCTTCCCCGTTATGCCACTCCGCGATCATTATCATCAATGTAGGTGGTTACAACCTGGCAAAATTTATCATGGTGGGTGGCCGATTGTCTTCTATATAATGTACAAAGCATACACCTATACCTTCTTTTAAAGCGAAGTCGCATTAGCTACAAAGGTAATTTCATTATATGCGATAAGTACGTATTTGTTATCTGCTGATCTCGGCAAGAAAGGAATTTATGTTCGTTTAATCCCACAATTTGTTATATCTACACTGAATGTTATGTACTGATTTCCACTGGGGATTTTTTTTTATGCTTTGATCGTGCTCTTAGTTTGAACGTGCTCTCCCGTGTGGTGCATTTAGACGAAGCTTTATTTATTTATTGAGAAGCGGGACATTTTGGAACCTTAAATTTTGGCACTTTCACTTTCTTGGTGGCTTGCGATTGCAAACGGATGGTCTTTATACTCTCTATTACTGGGGTTTTCTGAAAGCATGCTTCTGACTGTTAGCAGGGCCTATTATAACCGACAACCGCTGTGGTTAATGTTCGCTCGATAAACTAATCACCTTTTTTAAAGAGACGCTACTGGGGAAACTGATCAGGTGTGGCTTATAAGTTTTCTGCATGGCCTAATCAATATATCTGACAACGACATTACAATGAAACCTAAACTTCTTCCCTAGTTGGATTTTGTGCCCATTCGCTGATCTCTTGGTGCTTTAATGTGTTAGGTGGATATTGTGTGACCTAAGGTGCCTACAGATGTTGCTGGTTAATATTACCAGCTTCATTTTGGAACATGAAGCAATTCATTCAACTTCAGTTTGTACCTTGCCTTACTTGCTGAAAAGATCAACGGATTTCCTTAAAATCGCATACTCAAAATTCTGCCAGTTCAGATAGATTACTTTCATCCTATTTATATGCGTGCCAGGTAACTGTGTATAACAAATGAATGAAGACTGCCGATCAGCTTTTCTGGCTTTTTTTTTAGCTGAAGCAGTTTTGTTATTGTCACCAGGTTTATTGGCATTTCATTAATTTCGTCACATTCTTCCAAAGAAAATCAGTGCGAAGAAGGGGAGTTGAGTTGCCCGGTTTCTGTTAGTAACTACTACTTGCATGAATCCACCAGATTAAAAAACCCTGGCTTCGTTATCTGTCGGTTTTATATGGCTGTCTTAAGGAGAGAGCATCGTAGGGAAATAACGCAGCATGCACAGTGTTCACACATTTTGGATGCGTATATCCATAACCGGTGCTAGCCATAGGAATTATAACATGCTTTGAACATTGGCTGGCTTTGTTTTTGCTTCTTTAAGTGGCATGTCCCCTGGGGTTAATTGTAAAAAGTTGATTAAAAAATTTTGTGCACCTTATGATTCTCATGGCATCGTGTGAACCATTTTTTTACACGTTAGCTTGACCTAACGGTTTCCCCTGGTGTCCCTTTAACGTACCGCTTCCGTGTTGTGGTGTTGCTTTTAGTGTTGTGGGGTGAAACATCGTTCTGTCAAGAGATGAGACTGTTATCTGTACCTGTGTGCTTGTAGATAGCCTTTTGACAATGCTTCGAGCCAACCAGCTGTGGTTTTCACGAAAATTTTGCATGGAGCAGTATTATATTGCCTGATGTGGTACATTGTTTGTGTGCGTCATTTCATTCACGGCAGTTAAACTGCAGAAGAGAACTCGCAAGGCAGGCTCCTATTTTAGAGTGCTGGCATTTTGTTGTGAACTTTATTTCAATGGCTGTTTCGTTCTTCATAAGCAGTGGCTGTTTGTCCGGAGTCTCATTCAAAGGCATGTGAACGGCTTTTCAGTTGCGCAAGTGCGTTAAGTTTTTGTACTACCACTATTTGATGTTCATTTTGAGGGAATGAGCTGCTTTAGTGGCCTAAGTAGTAGTGTGCATTTTGGAAAATTCGTTATGACGGTAATGATATAAACTTTCTGCACATTTACTGCATGGTTTCATGCCCTTCACGAAAGAAACACTGCCGACACTCGTTAATTACGCCAAGTTTTTCTCTTGAACCTGTTCCATTGGTGTCATGCACGCAACTGTGTGTGCGTGGAGCAGTTTGCAGTGCAGCTCGCTTGGTTAGCGCTGTTGCAAAATGAACAGGCTGGACAGACGCTGTGAAATAATATGCTCCTTAATGCAATCTGCACTGCATGCTATTGTGGATGCACGCGCACATAGCAGTAAAGTATTTGGGCATATGGCTATTACTATGTTTCGGTCTTTCGCCAGCTGTACTGGTGCGTGCACCGCGCAACTTATCTTGGCAAACACAATGCTGTAAAGTTGTATAGGCAGTGACAGTGGTGTACTAAAACTCCCTGATATATGTTGCATTGCATTGATGCGTGGCACGTTGCGTTTGGAAGATTGGGGACTTTGAATATACTGCTACTCTTTGTCAGTTCTTGCTATCTGTCTGATCCTTAATATTTGTTGCTTGATTAGTTTTTATCTTGTTATATTATATTGTTGTTTTAGATATTTAGTTTTTTTTTTTGGAATGGCAATGCACATGTCAATCGCACAATGATTGGACTGGACATCTCTGATCTGTATTGTATTTTTTCTGTCAGCTTTAGCCACAATGCAGAGGAGGTTTGTGGAGCAGCTGGTTTTGTTTGTGCAGTGTACAAAGGGATAGCTGTGCGACTGTAATGTTTGGCTGAGTGTTGCTAGGCTCCTCTGGTATTGTGGTAAAGTATAGCTCGCAGTGTGCAAGTCAGGGAAGTGACCTGCACAGCCATTGTCCGAGATGCTTGGTGCACTCTCATATGCTCCTGTGTCTGATCTTTTTATGCATATTCACATTGTGTGTGTGTGCGTGTGGCTAAACACGTCTCCAGAGTGTCAAACGCAGAGACGGTTGAACAAAAAATGTTTTAATATGTTGTGCACACGGTGGCCAAAGGACGGGACAGATGACAATGCTTCTGTGAGATTACACTTGGTTGTTTTAACTGCTTTTCCATAACATTGAACCTCCACCTTCCACAGAGTGTGATCCTTCGGTGGGGAAATTATTCTGTACAGTCTCATGTCGGAGTTACTGAATTTGTCTGCTAAGCAGTAAGGTAAGGTCTTGTTTCGAGGCACATTTCGAAGCTCTAATATATTGAGAAGTTTGCAGTAACTGCTACCTACCAGTTACATTCGTCCTGGGTGAGGCTTTTGTTCAAAAATTAGATTAAATCAGGTAAAACACTGCTTACTGCCTTCAAACCAGCTGACGTCCCTGTCTCGGCTAAAGGAACATGCTAGCAACGCATTAGACTATTGTTTCCTGCCTCACTGGCATCATGTTTGGACGCAAACTTGTAGTTATGTGCGTGTGTCAGTTTTTCTAGGTTGGGTCAGTGGCCATGCTTTCAAAGTAAGGCATGAAACTGCGGTTCAGTAGTGGATGCAAGTTTTAGCGAGTGCCTGCAGCCTAAAACTTTGTATCACTGAGTGAAAGCTCTGAAAGAAGAAAGTGACCCGAAAGACACCATGTGATGCATGGTCACATTCTCGCAATTGGGCCGCGTTAGTTACGGCCTACCACATTGGCAACGTCTGTCCTGTCTTTTTGCCGTTTTTGCGCTCTCGTTATTCTCGGCTTTCTTTATCGTTTTTTCTCTCGCTCCACCATACTCCACAACTTAGCCACTTCCCAACCGCACGGTTGGTGCTGCTGCGCGAGTTACGCTGTAGCTTGATATGATCACACTTCCATACCCACGTGTTTGTGACTTAGCACCAATCGTGTCGCAAGCCTGGATGTTTCTTGCAAGAGTCCTATGCATGTCAGTGGGACATTGTGTATATACGAGTGGCGGGAGTCATTTGTAAGCTTTGGTTTTCGCAGCATCCTTCTCTTTTGGCTGCCATTTAATAGTGATTTAACTTTATCCGCAACGGCTGCACAGCTTCGATTGTCTGGGGACCTCCTTGTGGAAAAATGAAATATGCATAAGGGCATTCTGTGCAGCATTGACTCCTTGCCTGCAAAGGCTGGCTGTAGTTGCGCTTCATTTGCACTAATGAGGGCGATTTTATTTTGCTTGTTTTCATTTACTGCATTCTCTCAGTTGACAACATGCAGCAATTGCACCAACTGCTATACAAGTCTTTTTTTTTTTCGCTAGTAGTTTCACCGCAACACTGCATCAAACCTGCTGGAAGGCATTGCACTTAAAGAGCTGCGTTGTAGACAGGTCTTATGTGCTCTATGTAATTTTATCGATTGTAGTGTTGTACGAATTTTTATGCAAGCACTGCTTTATTTCTCGTGATTGCTGTATTGCTCGCAGCATCTGCCTGTTTTGCACTGCCGTGTTTGCAAAGGGAGTGCTTTCTTTAACGTCCCACTACTCTTTCTTTTTTTTTGTTGGTTTCGCCATGCCTGACCTTGGCTTCACTGCCCTTGGTGCTCTTTTCTTTTCTATCTCTTCGGAAACTGACAGTTCAGGATGACCTGCCTCACCCCGTTACGACAACTCTGGGTACTGTCGAAGGTGCCAGCGAGCAACCCAGTTGTCTGTATTCCTCTTCACCAACTTTGTTCTGCATCTTAGCCTTGCAGAAGCATCTATGTCACACCATGGTCGAGAGTGTATTTGTACAAGCGATTCTACTGTTCATTTTTTAACCATGCTGTACTTTTTTTTTTCGTAGCCAGTAGTGGTCAGGGGAAATAAAGCATGTCACATAGTCCCATCACTGCTTTGATGCATTTTGCCTCCTGTATAATCGATCATTCGCAAGAATTGCTGTTCTTGAGTTGAGTGTGTATCGATTCAATGACCTCAACATTCAGCCTGATGTATCAGGTTTAAGTGCCGAGTGTATTTGAAATAAGCAGTACTGGAACCCTTTCCTCACTGGGTTGCTATCACAAAAACAGCTGAATTTGAATGTATAAGTGTTGTTGTTCAAGTACCCTGGCAAATTTATGTGCATAGCATAATGTCTTATAATTTAAAAAATTGATGATTGTACAATTTGTGTTATCGGATAATTAGAACACTCAAATGAGGATAACTTGCACTTTTAGGGTGGCCCTTAAAATAAGACTCTCATAGAAATTACACAGGGCTCCGTGGAATCAGATGAAAAGCAGTGAATGTCTCAAACTCGTGACTTACTGATGTGCTCAGACCGTAACCTCGAAGCTTCCAGATGTGTGGGATATTGGACAATCGACCTCTCAAGGAGAGTTGGATGTTCAGTAAGTAAGGTACTGAAGCCTCAATGTCTGAAATATGACACTGATATGCATCGAATTGACTGGGAGCCATGGGAAAGAAAAAAGAGAACACAACAAAACCTGTTGTCATTTTATAACTACATAAGATGTCCGAGAATTTCTGCGCCTCCTAGAATTTCTCGTGTTACTAGTAGATTTTACTCGTGGCAATGTCATTCTTTGCGATGAACTCGCAGTGTAATGTTGTCCTGGCAACACGCCAGGCCCTGCAATTCATTCGCGATAAGCACTGCTAGCAATGCGACGAGCCTGTTTGCCTTATTAATAAAATTGTGCGCATTATCCTAATGTGGTCGCATTCACGTACCAGAGATTCCTTCCAATATGGCCGTGTTACCGTTCCCCTTGCACTAATTCAGGGAAAAACAAGTGCAAAGCAAAGAACTGTACTCTTTTTCCAAACATGTATGTTCCTGTATTGTCTGTAGCATTGGCGTAGCCGGGTGGGAGGGGGAGGGCGAGTTAATCCCCCCACCCACGAGGATTTTCAGTGTCGCATGTGTGTATGTATATATATATATATATATATATATATATATATATATATATATATATTATATGCACATACTAACTCACGCAAGAACACATGAAATAGGGTTGACCCCCAATCCGCCACCCCACCCCCTCCCCGAAAAAAATATTCTGGTTACGGCCCTCGTCTGTAGCGTTGCGATAATCTTAACGACCGCCACGTTGGATGTACTGCCACACCACCTATGCGCCGTGCAAGCTGCGCATAACGTCAGAGGAAGGCTCACATTTAAAGAGGACCTGAACCACTTTTCCAAGTAGTAATGGAAGGGCCTCACCGGAAATTATCGCCTCACGAATTGATTGCCGCAAAAGTTCCTAGAATCTATCAAGAACGAGCGGAGCTACAGGTATATGTCGCGCGCATTAGGCGCTTCTTTCGTCCCGACGAGCACGCTGGAAGCTACGCAGGGAAGTTACGTAAGCGCGCGTGATGAAACGCGATCGCTCTCTTGTTGCGATTCCTGTGCTCGAGTGTGGCTCACTGTGTAATGTTCGCAGACTACGGAGCTCGGCGCCGAGACGTGGCGACACCCCGTGGAAAGAAGCACATCTGGTCCAAACACTGCTCTTGATTTATATTTATCGGCTGTTGGCCAATAGCAGGCTATCTGTTGCTCGGCGTCCATATGCAGGCACATGCAGCTCAGAGGGAGAGAGAGTGAGATCAGGTTTCAATATGAACAGAAGGCGCCTGAGAAAATAGCAACTTCGCCCTCCTCTTGTAAACTCGTTGGCGCGCAATACTGCAAGATTTAGCTGAGCTGTTCATAACAATGTCTGCTGTCCGCAGGATGTTCTCACCGAGCCCGAGGTGTGGTTCAACTGAGAAATCCTCTGAATACATTAAATCACTTTATTTGGCTTTCATAGACTCCGAAAAGGCATTCTATTCAATAGATGTACCTGCTGTCTCGGAAGCATCGCGTTGTCAAGCACTGGAAACAGATGTGAGCACCTGAACCAACGTCTGCGAAGACCTCGCCTTTTCATAAGAAAGACAAAAAGAAAAGCGATAATGAAAGGGGTCAAGCAAGGAGAAACAATCTCTCCAAAGTTCTTTACAACATGATTACAACAAGTATTCAAACGTCTTGATCGGAAGAAGCAGGAATAAACATTTTCGGAGAATGTTTCAGCCGCTTGCCGTTTCAACGTCACATTACAGGGTTTTTTTTTCTTGGTACTAAGGACGGTAAATATTAATAAATGATTGAAGACATCAACCATTAATGTGTTGGAGATGAATATGCAAGAGGCATTGACAACGCTCAATAGCCTGTCGAGAAAACAAGAGGTCACGTCTTGCAGAAGGACCATAGAATCTGCATGCGTGTATCTAGGACAGTTCCTGATCCTGCAGCCGGCACTGCGGCCTTTCAACGACACCTGAAGAGATTGGTACCTGAAGATCCTTACAAATAAGATCAGCAGCGCGGACAACATGGTGGAAATTTTCAGACATGATCTACCAAGGGCCAACTGTGGCTTCTCAATTGACGCCAGGAAAGTGTTTTATTCCGTTACCCACGACAAGTTGTTCGTGGCGGTCCGCAACTGCATTGAACGTTCAGGGTTAGTGGCCTTCCAGAACACGTGTGGGATCTCAGTAGATGGATTTCTGGAATTACTGAAACTGCATCTTTCTTCTGTTGTTGGCTTTCGGGACAAGTTCTACGTCCAACAACGCGGCATATGTATAGGTTCAAGCGTGGCGCCTGTTCTCACAGATCTTTTTGGCTGAATAGGACGTTTTGCTCTCAGGTATCCTTACTGATGACCGCACTAGAGTCTACTAGAACTGTCGAGTGGCGTGAACGCGCCTCGCCGCCTGATGCCTTCCGCGTCAAATATAAAAATGAAAATATAAAAATGAAAATGGGTTGATACCGACCGTGAAGATTCACGATCTCGGTGTAATTGAACCGAACTCATTGCTGGGCTAGTTACATTACTGTCAATTAACTAGACTCCGAACGACCGCCAAAAGAAAGAGAGAGGAAACAGAAAGGGCGTGCCTTATTCTGATTTCTTCTGTTTTAATGCTTTCTTCTGGTGGTGATTCGGCGTCTAGTTTATTCAGAGTAACTGAGCTGCCCTATTGGAATTTAACAGTCTTCAGAAAGCTGTGTGCTGATATTGTGCCGCAAGCACGCCGAACATTTACCGCGCGTTGGCGAAGCTGTGTGTCGGTGCGTATCTTTACAAATGCCCTGTGTAAATGTGACTTTTTCGACATTACGAGGGCTCAAAGGTATTGGAAGTCGATGGTAACTCGACCGGTACAAATAACGGTCGTCTTCAGGGACGTCGCATGGATATTGTTATTGGCGCCGGGTGGGAAGGTGAGACTTTACTGCCCGTATTTGTGCGTGTGAATATATATGCACATATATATAAAAACATAATATCACAAAGCGTAGAGCACCACCGCCCCTCCTGGCTTGGCTTTTGACACTTTACAGATAAAGCAACGAAAAAACATGCATTGTGAAACAGAAGATTTTGCAATGGCATTGATAGGTCAGGACAAGTGCAATATAAGCTGTCCATTGAAAATGAGAACTGGTTGTAGTGAATTTAGGCAGAATAAACGGCGGGCTATATTTAAATCTGCGCATTTTAAGATGCTTGAGATAAGCCCTGATGCACGAAGTTTGTGCCTCGGAGCGCGCCTTCGGCTCGGCTCCTGCAGCTGGCTCGGCTTCCTGGTCGCATAACCGATGCATAGTAACCGCGGAAGCGTAGGCGTGCTCAAGGGGGGGGGGGGGGGGGGGGCAGGGGGGCGGCCGCCCCCCTAGTCACCTAAGAGGGGGGAGGGGGCGCAAGCAAAGTCTGCCCCATACATTGACTTAATAGGGGTGGGGGGGCGCTGCGACGAACATTCGCCCGACTTCGCCCCCCCCCCCCTGAAGGGGGACCCTGCGCACGCCTATGCGCGGAAGCACGCGGTTGAAAAAAGATAGCCTTTCGGCATTAAAGAAACAGAGCAAAACTGGTAGAATTTAGCCGTCACTAATATAAATGTTGTGCTAGAGTTATTTGTACTCAGGTTACTCATGAAACAGTCGAGCGCATTGCTCTGGATATCGTAGAGACTGCCGGCAGAAGAATGGTAGGCTTTCGTCGATGGTTTCTTATTTCTTCGTAGTCACTTATAGTGTAGCGCGGCTCAAAGTGTTGATTGCAAACCGCACAGCAATCAGTGAGCAGCTAGGTCCAAAATCCCATTGTCGCCTTCTTTGGGGGCCGGCAGGCTCCAGAAACAGGGAATATCTCGGAGCAATTTTGGCACGCCTGCATATTCACTCGTGCACCACGGCGCGTAGCAGGCGTTGAGACACCGATTAAAGCTGAGTAATGTATTAAACGCGCCCAAAACGCGCAATTACACGCTTTCGTAGGCTGCGACGCGCGCGCGCCAAGCGCAGACGCTCTCCACAGCTTCAGTACAAAGCATAGAGTTAAGTATATTAACTCTATGGTACAAAGTGACTACAGCGCCGCCGTTACGATCGCCCGTCGGAGCATCACCCGTGATGCGGCGCGGCCTCTTCGTTCGTTCCACTGCCCCCTTCTAGTACACTGTAACCGCACCACGCGTGTGTTTAAATACATGGATGATTTCTTAGTCCTTTTAAATATTAACCCAGACGATAACCTAGAAGTGGTTGCCAGTGAAATGTTTGGTCCTTAAAGGAGCACTGACACAAAAATTTTGAAGGCGAGATAATGAGTGAAATAGATGTATGTGGAGCCATACACAACGTCTACGAAATATCAAGGGCCAATATAGCCTGGAACATATTTAACATCAATTTTAAAGTGCATGCCGCGCGCCTGAGCGAGATGCGAGCACCTCGCGACGCCGACATCAACGCGGCGGATATGTAAACAAACCTACGTCACGAGTTTGTGTTGTCTGGTTGCTGGTTGTGCTCTTGCGCTTGTGCGCTTGTGCTACCTGCCATTTCTTCCTCCGTGCCTGCGTCTTTGCGTGTGCTGGTTGTGCTCCCTTCCGCTGTTCGTTCGTTGTGCCATTTGGCAGATGTTATAGCCCGCTCACGCTAGCGGCAAGCCTGCCGCAACGGCGTGGTGCCGCAGAACATCGGCCGTCGCCGCACGCGCGAGAGCTGTCCAACGTGCACGGCAAGCTTCGCCGGCGAGGCATTCGCGCCTCCGAAAAACATGGCCGCACTGTCAAAAGCGGTTGTCGTCCACTTCGAATCTATCAAGTGGCCGCCGTGCGCTCTGTAGCATGTAAGCTCTGAACTGATGCTTCCATTTGCTTTAGATTCATGTCCTTAAGCTTCGACAGCAATGTATTCGTTCCGATTCGGCGCCGTTTTTGAGAGCCATGGTCAAATAATCGATGCTGTAGGGTTAACGAGTCGAAATGGGCGCTTCCGAATGCTCGGAGGACATAGATTACGCGTTTGTTAGTTGTTTCTAATCCTCCATAGCTGGCGCCACTTGACCTAGTGCCACCTTGGGGACATTTTATTTGGTTTTACGCGACGCCTTTTTTAATGCCGGACAGACTAAAACGCTCTATTGACTGCTCGAACCATGCCTGGCAACGACACGGACGACGTCCGCACTTCTAGCGTGGAAAACGCGGATCAAAAAGCAAGCAGCTAGAAGCGTCCCGCGTCAGACGAACTGGCGTAGCAGACGAACCGCAAGTGCGGCGTCCGCCGCACCCTCCCTCGCGCGTCGGTTACGTCACAATATTGCGTGGTCACGTGGCCAGCTGTGTTTACCCGTCCTTCGGAAGTAGTGCTGCCTAGCTCGGTGCTCTTTGAAACCGAAACTGCGACTGGGCGCTCTAAATAACCGTCGCGCACTCGCGCAAACGAGGTTTGCAGCCGTGATAAGTGGATCATAAGCTATCTATTGAAAAAAAAAAAAAAACCAAGGTGCAAAATGTTTGTGTCAGTGCTCCTTTAAAATCGATGGTGTCCAATTTGAATTTCACCTACGAACTACCCGAAAGCTCCCGTTTACAGTTTTTAGACCTGAAATTGTTTTTAATGGTGAAGACCACTTGTGTTGGGCATACCTTCCTACATCAAAAAAGGCTCTTCTACCTCATGATTCATGTCGCCCCAAGCTTGTCAAGCGAGAAATCGCATCCGCGTGCCTTAGATCCTCCCTTCTCAAGTCCTGTCTGCACGTGGTGCGGTTTAGTTTTGCCAGTCAAGTGGATAGGCTTCGTACTGCCGGGTTTCCTCCCGCTCTTCTCCATTAAGGCTGCCACAGAATCGTTGTTGAAGACCCTTAGGGTCAATACAAAGAAAGTAGAGCTCGAGGAAAGCGAGAGGCAGAGATTCTTCCTTATGTGCACAAGATCTCGCACGGCCTGAAGAGAGTGGGAAGGAAATTTGATGTGAATGTTCACTTTTCTGCGCCATGTAAATTGCCCCGTCTTTGCTCATTAACAAATAACAAAAACTTTCGAATGAAAGAAGGCTGTGGAATCGGTCAGAGAGCTAAGTATGTGCCCTGCAAAACAAGTTGTCTAGGAGATCCCACTCAGCTGCGGTTCAGTATGCGTCGGGAAGACGGGACGCTGCATTAATAAGCGTCTTCAGGAGCACAGTAATTCTTCGAGTCAACATAGTGGGATCCACCTGCCTTGGCACTGTCAGTCGTGTAAAACGACAGAAAAAGGAAAATGCGTGCCGCTTTTCAGGCACGCGAACATCGACCGCGCGAAAGACAGAAAGGCACGTGAAATAACGGAAGCCTAGCATATAATACGATACGGACCTAATAAGTGTGTCAGTGAAGCTTCTTTACGCCTGTAGAAGAAAGAACTGCACTTTCTTAATTGTTAAGTCGTTATCCAGGATGTAAGTACGGTTATGTTTGATTGTTGCGCGTGCGCTTTGCTGTTCTGGGGAAGAGGCGTCATCCTAATAAATCATTTGTTAGTCTGCGCTGGTCCCGTCCACTTTCTTGTGTCCTGTTCCTAGACGTAGTTTTATGTTAACCATGTCTTACCAACTAGCCCCCCACCGCACGCTCCTGATGAAGGTTGTTTCTATGTTGCTTCTAGGTCGTTGCTAGGCTTTAGCTAGGTGATACTAGGTTGTTTCTACGCTGATTCTTAGCGCAGGGAGGTTCGAGTTAAACCACACACAGTCACAGACACGACACGGATGTCCAACTCCAGAGACAGAAACTCGCACTGAAACCAAGCGTTCGCTCATCCAGATACGACATGGATGTCCAACGAGAGAGAAGCTCGCGCTGAAACAACCAAGCGTTCTCACCTCTCATAGATCTACGGGCACGTCGTCGTTGGCGTGTCCTTCGATCGCTTCGGGGTCTTCGCGCAGCCGCTGTTGCCTTTCCCTAGTGTTGGGGTAACCGTTGCCTTCTTCCTTTTTAGTAGACCAGTGATGAGTAGTGGGATTTACCCTATTTCTGTGGCACATACCCGTTTACGATGACAGTTTCTGATAGGCCGCACAAATTTCTGTGGCGCATACCCGTTTTTTGGGTTAACTGTTGTCTTCATTTTCAGTGGACCACTGGTCAGTAGTGGGATTTACCCAATTTCTGTGGCACATTCTGGCGATATGACCTCTTGAGTATAACAATGATAACGAAACGTCCAATTTCTGTGGCACATGCCCGCTAGGCTAATTACAGACAGCTTCACTTTTTAGTGGACCGGAGGTGAGTAGTGGCCCAATACCTATGGCACATACCCGCTGGGAGCTGCTCAATCGACACATACCAGCTAGGCTTGTTATGGACAGCTTCTTCATTTTTAGTAAACCGGAGGTGAGTAGTGGGGCTTGCCCAATTTCTGTGTCTCTGGCACATACCCGCTAGCAGGGCCGTAACTTGGGCGGTTGAGGGGGTTCTGACACACCCCGAAATTTTTTCATGCTGTAACTTTTCGGGTGATACTAAAACACTTGCACGCCTTCACCAGGTGCCAAAGTTAGCCGTTCTACGCAGAAACACCCCCCGAAAAAAACTCCTGGGTACGGCCATGCCCGCTAGGCCCTTGAGTCCCGGCTATGGAGAATTGTCCAATAGATTGGACAACTCGTTGTCGTCTGCTCCAACCCCAGCACCCACTATTTGCCGTTAAAAACTATTTTTTAGTTTTTTCATCGTCTACTAGCGCCCTCTCTCAATTGTGGGGAAAATCAATGCAGCGGCGCGCCTGGAAACTAGTCCAAAATAGTAGCGTTCAGCATTGGCGTCTTCTACGGCCGCTCTCGTGAAACTAGGTATTTAGTCAAGTACATCTGCCTTGCATTTCTGAAGTTTCTTTGCTTGTTTATCATTTTAAGCACTTGAGGCACGTTCCGACGTTATTTTCGCCATGTTATTTCGTCCTGATGTCCAATATATTGGACATTGCACCACATACAAACCCCAAATTTTACTAAACTAAGCTTTAACACTTTTTGCCTACGTGGTCTATTCGAGCTATACTGAACTTTCTGAAAAATTTCGTGCACCTAATTTTAACCCGGAACTCAGGAGGATATACAGTGTAAAGGTATTTGATGGCACTCGGCGACGATGCGCTATGGCGACAGTCAAGCAGGGCTGGGCAAAGATACTTTGAAATTGTATCGCGATACGATACAAGATACCGAGGCAAAAAGTATTTGAGATACAGATACAAGATACCACAACAGTGATTGTATCCGATACGATACATTCTAGTTGTATCTTAAGATACTTCGATACATTCGCAAATTTGTTATTATATATCTAGATAATGTACCACTGAACGCCTGTGTACAAAAATGTTCGCTTGAAAATTTGTTAACCGTGAACAATTTTCTTTCATTTGAATGAAATGTCTGTTAGTATATCAAAAACTTTGTATTTCTTGCTTCAGGCATATTAGTTTCATTCCGAAACAACTTATTGGCGTTGCTTTAGCTGCTAACCATGACAGCTCTTCATACATTTCGCTGATTGTGGTTTTTGCTTGTCGCTTGTGTAATTGGTGGCAGTCGCTACTCTGCTTGCCGACGAGCTCGCGGGTTGCCATCTAATCACAAGAACTTCAATATGAAGCCTCCGCACGATGGTGCAAACAGCGCTGGGGAGTCCTACCTTGCCCGTAGACGTATTACGCTTTTCGCAATACCGGATCGCCAGGCAGGTGTACAGCAGTAAGAACGCAGGCAGAGACATCCTTTGCTACGCATCGTGTTTACGTAGAGGACACAAAGGTGCAATGGCTTATACATTCTACTTATCTCCTGGCGTAGAGCGTTCGTTAGCGACGTACTCAGTAATGCGCAATTTTTCAACAATTCCTATTCTACGAGAGAATATGTGCAGCCCAGAAATGTCTCAGACGTAGTGTATATTTCCACAAAGTACCGCAGAACACCGCCGCTATTTCCACTATATTGCCACTTATAGCTCCAATTACCTGGTCATTATTACTGCAAAAATATTTAGGAAGCCTAAAAAAGGAACACAAATATATCTAAGTAAAATAGAAAAGCGTTTCCGTATCAAACACAATGAATATGAAAACCACAATAGGGTTATGAGAGACGCCTAGTGGAGGACTCGGGAAATTTCGACAACCTCGAGTTATAAAACCTAAATATAAGCACACGGGCCTCTAGCATATTTTCTCCATCGAAATGCGGCTTCCGCGACCTTCGGGTCAGCAGTTAAACACCTTAACCACTAGACCACCGCGGTGCGTAACCCCTAATAGCTGTGACAATTAAGCGTTTAAGGTAAGGCCACAGAAAATTCACTGCCAATGGAAAACAGCGCGAAACCACTCGTTGGGACGCTCATGAGAAGAAGGGATTATTTTGTAGGACAATGTTTCTCCAGTCCTAATAATTTACGTTATTATAACTGAATTTCGCTATTTTACTATGAAGTAAGCAGAATGTTTGCTACTGTATAATCTAGGCTCGCGCAGATTATTATATATTTGTCCGCAACGTCGCCTTGACACAACGGTAAGCTCAAGGAATGAAGGAAAGTAGAAGACTTTTAAGGACTCGTTTTTCTTTGTTAGACACAATATTAATGAGAACTAACAGACCATAGTGCTATGGAAAGTATAGGGGACGTTATTTGTAATAATTAGAATACAAATGTGAAGAAAGTAAAGTGTACGAAAAGATAACGTGCCGCCGGCAGGGACCGGCACGTTATCCTTACGTCCACATTACTTTCTTTACATTTATATTTTAACTATTACAAATAACGTCCCCTGTACTTTCCATGACACTATGGCATAATGACACTACGAGTCCTTAAAAGTCATCTACTTTCCTTCATTCATATAGCGAGGGTCTCGTTCTGTCAGACTTGATGCGTTCAGGTAGTATGCGAAGGATTATTGGTCAGTTGCCACCTCGTAAAAAGGTCACGTGCTACGTGACGCCAACAGGCAGAAAAACAGTGTTCCACGCTCGCCCCATGGCTGCGATCGGCGCAGACTAACACTCCCAAGTTTAAATGCACATATACACCCCATAAAGTGGACGGGAGGATGACCACCGCCGTAGCTCAGTGGTAGAGCATCGGACGCGTTATTCAAAGGTCGCAGGTTCGGTCCCTGTCGGTGGCATGTTATCTTTTCGTCCACTTTACTTTCTTCACATTTATATTTCAATTATTACAAATAACGTTCCCTATACTTTCCCTGGCATTTTGGTCTGTTAGTTCTCATTAGTAAGGTGAAGGGGAATATATGTACGAAAACAGTAGCAGAAATGACGCTAAAAGTAAAGCAGAGAGCTTACCTTGGCAGCACGTTAAAGACATATTGCAGTAAGCAGACGGGAAAAAACAATACAGATACAAAGGTAATATATTGGATGGAAAAGAACGACATCTTAGAGCTTGTACTAATAATCAAATTATGATTCTGTCACAAATTAGCGGGTTATAGACGTCAGACTCTGCCCAGGCGGCGCTGCGAAAAACACCGCCACCAGCGCCCTCATCGTAGCCCTGGCACTAACTGGGTAGTGCAAAGAGAGCCGCCCGCAAGCGAATGTGCATAGGCCGCAATATAACCCTCCTCTTTCGTTGGTGTCGAGGCGCGGTTTCCTGAAAATCAAGGACCTGGAAAGCTTCTTCCGCCAATCCACGCTTCAGAAACAAAGGAAGCTGATCAAAGCGAACTGCGAGTACAATGCAAAATAAGTTTTAGTTATTCCCGCGCGCTGCAACTCGCAAGTACAAGCGAGCATCACACGACACCGAGTTCGAGGTAAGCCCTCCGACATCCGTTCTCTAGAGCCTGAATGCGTTAAAATCGGGTATATACGTATGCCACAGCGATAAAGTACCTACATACACGATCATTTTACTTAGCTATGCATCTTACGATCAGTGGTGCAAAACTCGGTTCATCAGGGGCGAATGGCTCCGGCGATTTTCGCCTTTTCAGTTGCATTCTCCCTTAATTCATCTCTCGCTTCCTGTGCATTGGAGTGTTTTATTACGCATCCTCAAATGGTCTCTTGATGGTCGTCTTCCGTTTGTATGTACTGCAAATGGGGATACGTGCGTGTCCACTTTCGCGGGGTACAACCAAGGAGGTTAAAAAAAATTGCTGGAGTGGCGATTATTGCGCAGCAGTGAAGCCGTGCCCACCAAAAGATGGCGGCTGCGGCCGCCATCTTAGTAGGGGCACGATAAATCATCGGCGTTTGGCGAAGGAAAGCGAGCGTTTTCCACGCACGCCAGACGAGTTTAATATGGCAACTTTTACGGGTCAGATAATGCTCCAAGCCTGTCTTTGTGTTACTAGTTTTCATCAGTAAGCCTCAAAGTCATGGCAAATTTCATTGGAGATCAATCCCCAATACTCCACTCGACAGGTTACTTTTGTCGGCAACAACTATCTTTTATTTCATAATTAACGTAGTATTTATACTAACAGATCAAAGCCATTTGATCTCTTAGTAGGCACCACCAGAAAAGAGCATGTTTCCGAGCTCTTTGGTGGGCAGAAGCTGGCTTCACTTGTGCTGGCAAGGCGTTGCGAGAGCTTCCACTCCAGAATTTTTTTTAAACCTCCTTGGGTACAACCAAAGGCAAAACCGTGGCCTCCGAGATAGCTACGGCAACCGCGGAGGACACGGGCGAAACAAACCTGAAGGGGGTCACGACCAACATTCTGCGATTTACTTGTGTGACGCACGTGGTGTTAGCTAGTTAGAACCAGAACTCTGACCCTTCAAAACGTACCTACGTCCGCGATGCTGTGTCGTGACGACCAACTCGTCGCGGTGTGCGTATCACGCGTCTCGAGTCTGCCTCTAGCTGCTCACTTCGTGTTACACGACAAGCAACCACGGTTTTGCATCAGGGCTACGCAAAACAACAGCAGAGCCACACATTCATGCCACCGGCTGTGGAGAACGCGGGTACTTCGCTTTCCCAACACGCTCGCAACATCCCATATCCAGCGATCTCGCCTTTCTTCTTCGTACGACAACTATGGAAATCAGTAAAACTGAACGTTGTTATTCAGTCTTTTACGTCCGTGGCAATTCACAACGCAACAGTGCGTCTTTTGCGGAGTTTCTTCGTAGCGTGCGGAGGGCTCTCGTCTGCTGCTGTTTTCGCCGTCGTTCAGGCGAGTGATCCAGCAAGCACTTCACGACGGCTCGGTGGCGCGTTCGACTAGCAGAGAACAATTCACAGCTCTCGTTCTGAGTGCTAAATGCGCAAACACACGCGATATTAAGCTCAATCGTTGTTTCGCACTCGCTAGTTGCACCTGGTCCCATAGCAAACTGTGCGAGAGAGTCGGTCTATGCACTACTCAATACTTCTCCGACAGGTGGCGCCACAGATCTTGGAAATTCTGCCGTAAAGGGCACAGAACGAAGCTGAAAACTTAAGGTTTTTTTTTGTCTTCTGGAGTAAAATAGTTTTAATTGAAGTAAAGACACTAGGCCAACGCTAAAAAAAAGGAAAAAGAGAGTAAAGGTTTTCTTTTTTTTTTTTCGAGCCTGGTGGCACACTTGTCACCGCCCCGTTATAAAGGGGACGCTCATAGCATCCATCCATCCATCCACTCCAGAGTCTGACGTCTATAAAGCGCGCGCGAGGCCGCTTTCAAACTGCTACGAGACAGAACGGCGCGACCCGCTCGCCAAGAAGCGCGAAAAGACGAAAAAACAAGCACCAAAAGACGCCGGCGCGCCGCATCCTCCTCACCCAATCGAGCCAGGTGCAGACGACGCGATCAAACGCCCGGCAAATCCTGGATGTTTCTAGAAGGAAGGGGGGACGCATCCGCGAGCGATGCCGCCGCGATTCGAACCTACGAGAAAGCTCTCGCCCTTTCCCCAGGCTTAGCTGTACTGCACGCAGAAGAAACATCCCGACGCTTCTAGAACCCGGGGGAGAAGGGATAAAAGCGTGCAATCGACGGTAGTGCAGTCAGTGAGACAGTCAGCGAAGGAGTGAGCGAGTCAGTTGGCCCGGTGATGGGGAAGTTACGCTAAGTGTGGCTTCGTTAGCCAAAGAAGACGTGTTTATGATGGTGTGCGGTCGGCCGATCGTCAATTTGGAAGAATTGGATGACGACGCCGTGTGAGCCGTGACAAGTCACTACGACGGTTGAGCTACGACGATCAACGCTGGAGCTGGCGTGAGTGTTTCCTTGAAGAGAAGCATTCGATTATCGTCCAAGTATTGTGGACTGGATACGCCATTGTTTATTCTGGACTTCAACTGTCCTTGAATAGTTGTAATGCATGCGATTGCATTTGTAGCGTGCGATCTGTTTGTTTAGCTCCCGTTGTGTAAACACCATCTGAGTTATATTGTGAAGTTGTAACTGGTACCAGCCGAGTGTGCATGTGTTTGTGTTATCTGTCTTGCCTTAACTGAGAATATATTTCGTTTTCGTTTGTGTTATCGACTCTCGGCTCTGACTCGGTTTTTGGACCACAACCGGCGTTCGCTGGCGCACCAAAGGACCAACTCTAAATTGTCCGCGCTTTCGTGGTGCGTTTTCGGAGGGCCGTGACGCCAGCCCTTAGAATCCGCCCGGCGATTGCCGTCCCCATTAACGGGATCAGTGACAATTATTCTGGCGTCCGCGACACAGGACCTTTTTGGTGCAAAGTGTGTCCAAAGTAGGGAGAAAGAGCCTTGAGACGTTGATAGTGCTTGCGAACGATTTTTGTGTGTTGCACCGCGTTCTCGCTAACCTGTGTGCAGAGAGTGCTTTGGAATTCGAAGTTAGGCAGAGGTATTGTGCACGCGGCTAGGTTTTGTTTGACGGGCATCATGGATCTCGAGAAATTAGTTGCCCTTGGTGAGAAGATGGGTCTTTCTGGGGCCGAACTTCGAAAGTGGGTGAGCCAAAAGGAAAAGGAGGCGGTTGAAAGAGAGAAGTTGGCGGCTGAGAGGGCGAAAGAAGAAAGAGAGCAACAGTTGAAACTATAGAGCTTGAAAGAGAGAGGCTAGCAGCTGAGAGGGAGAAAGAAGAGCGAAAGGCGAAGGAGCGTCAGTTGAAGGAAGAAAGAGAGGCGCAAGAGAGACAGATGCAAGCTGAGATGGCTGAGAGAGAAAGGCAACGGCAGCACGAATTGGAAATCGAACGGCTCCGTTTGCAGCAGCGCATAGAGACTCCCGTGCAAGCTAGAGTGGAGAGCAGCGAAAGGGAAGATCATAGCTTCCGTTTGAACCCAAGCAAACTGCTTGTGGCGTTTGATGAAAGGAAAGATGACCTTGATGCATACCTGCACAGGTTTGAGACGATAGCTAGAAGCCAAAATTGGCCGGAACAGCAATGGGCAACTGCTTTGAGCACTTGTTTGAGTGGCGAAGCGCTCAGTGTGTACGGTAGGCTGACACCTACCGATGCAGCTAATTACACGAAAGTAAAAGCTGCTTTGCTGAAGCGATTTAGATTCACCGTGGAAGGCTTCCGAGATCGGTTCCGTACGGGAAGGCCAGCTGATGGCGAGACGGCAACGCAGTATGCCGCGCGGCTCAGCCATTATTTTGACAGGTGGATCGAACTTTCAGAGACGGCACAGGAGTACGGTGAGCTTAGAGAGCTTCTAATCAGAGAGCAAATTCTCACCAGTTGCCACCCGAGCCTGTCGCTGTATCTGAAAGAGAGGAAAGCTAAATCGCTTGACGACATGCTTGAGTTGGCCGACCAATTCTTGGAAGCGCAAGGTGGCATGAATCTGGCCAAAGTAAAAAAGGAGGTTCACGAGGAGTCGAAGAAATCGGCACCTGACGAAAAGAAGCGTGCACCGGAGAGTGTTCCGCGATGCTTTCTGTGTAACCGGGTGGGCCATCGCGCTAACAGTTGTCGGACTAACTTCTCACGCCCCAGTGTGATGAAGTGTTTTAAATGTGGTCAGACTGGGCACAAAGCAGACGCATGTCGAAACGATGCTAGCAAAGACCACCAAGCAGCTTGTGCGTATGCCCCGCCAAACGAGGAAACAGAAGCGATCAAAGATGAATTGGCCGATGTGAAAAGCGGGAAGAAGATGGATTTCATTGGTGCTGCGGTGACAACGGACACAAAGAAAGAAATGCCGACAGTTAAGGGGAAAGTTGGTGGAAAGGAAGCCACGGTATTAAGAGATAGTGGATGCACTACTGTGATCGTACGAAAGAAATTGGTCCGAGAGAGCGAATTCACAGGCAATACCCAACCTGTTCGCTTGCTTGATAGTTCCATTCGAATGCTTCCCGAAGCCAAGATTGAGGTTGAGACCCCTTACTTCAGCGGGAGAGTTACTGCCCTGTGCATGAATAACCCCCTGTTTGACCTAATCGTGGGAAACATCGACGGAGCTCGAGGGCCATACGATCCTGAACGTTTGGGAGAAGCCCCGAAGATGGAGCCCTCGTCATTTCGGGAACCGCGACAAAAAGGAAGCGCGGAAGGGAATCCTATGAAGGATGCCGCCCGGGCTCAAATTGAGGCCGAGGTATCACGGAATATCAGTGATGGAGCACCAACGGTAGCTGTACCGCCCGTGAAGACGCGCCGAGCAGGTGATGTTGCCACCAAGCGGCCACCACCACCGGTGAGTGGAATGATGACGAAGGTGGTCGTTCAAGCAAAACACCACGACGCGCAGAAATTGGCGAAGCACCGCGAACGTTCTAACCAACGCGACCACGCCTTGCCGATGTCGAATGTGTCGACGGCAGCAGAGACGCCCCCTCCGGCACGGTCAAATGGAACGGCTCGCAAGAAAAAGAAGAGAAACAAAAAGAGAGCGGGCGAGCACCGAAAGAAGGGGCGCAAGCGCGGCACGATTTAAACATTACAGGGTGTTGGAATTGAATCTGTTTGAAGTGTTTTGAGTTTGAAAGTGTTTGAAGTGTTATTATTCCCTGTGTCATGTGTGTATGGCTAGTGAGCCCGAGTGTCGTTTACTTAACATTATGTGTACAATGCTATTGATATAATTGTATATGCATTATAATTGCAGAGCTTCGTGCGTTCGCATTGTTTATATGAAAGCTATGCTGGTGTTTTGTACTTATGTACTTGTGTTTATATTTCGACATTGAAATGCCCTGTGAATTGTATTGAGAGTTCTATAGACGTCAGACTCTGGAGTTTCCAAGATGTGTGGCGCCACCTGTAGGAGAAGTATTGAGTAGTGCATAGACCGACTCTCTCGCATAGTTTGCTATGGGACCAGGTGCAACTAGCGAGTGCGAAACAACGATTGAGCTTAATATCGCGTGTGCTTGCGCATTTAGCACTCAGAACGAGAGCTGTGAATTGCTCTCCGCTAGTCGGACGCGCCACCGAACCGTCGTGAAGTGCTTGCTGGATGATTCGCCTGAACGACGGCGAAAACAGCAGCAGACGAGAGCCCTCCGCACGCTACGAAGAAACTCCGCAAAAGACGCACTGTTGCGTTGTGAATTGCCACGGACGTAAAAGACTGAATAACAACGTTCAGTTTTACCGATTTCCATAGTTGTCGTACGAAGAAGAAAGGCGAGAGCGCTGGATACGGGCCGTTGCGAGCGTGTTCGGTAAGCGAAGTACCCGCGTTCTCCACAGCCGGTGGCATGAATGTGTGGCTCTGCTGTTGTTTTGCGTAGCCCTGATGC
The DNA here is from genome assembly GCF_013339695.2 of Rhipicephalus sanguineus. Classification (NCBI taxonomy): domain Eukaryota; kingdom Metazoa; phylum Arthropoda; class Arachnida; order Ixodida; family Ixodidae; genus Rhipicephalus; species Rhipicephalus sanguineus. The sequence goes on along the minus strand of NC_051177.1, from coordinate 146,879,482 downwards.
AAAACCGTGGTAACCTTGACTATGAAGCTCAGCAGAGGCTCTTACCGCGGTGCTTGTCGTGTAACACGAAGTGAGCAGCTAGAGGCAGACTGGAGACGCGTGATACGCACACCGCGACGAGTTGGTCGTCACAACACAGCATCGCAGACGTATGTACGTTTTGAAGGCTCAGAGTTCTGGTTCTAACTAGCTAACACCACGTGCGTCATACAAGTAAATCGCAGAATGTTGGTCGTGACCCCCTTCAGGTTTGTTTCGCCCGTGTCCTCCGCGGTTGCCGTAGCTATCTCGGAGGCCACGGTTTTGCCTTTGGTTGTACCCCGCGAAAGTGAACACGCATGTATCCTCATTTGCAGTACATACAAACGGAAGACGACCATCAAGAGACCATTTGAGGATGCGTAATAAAACACTCCAATGCACAGGAAGCGAGAGATGAATTAAGGGAGAATGCAACTGAAAAGGCGAAAATCGCCGGGGCCATTCGCCCCTGATGAACCGAGTTTTGTACCACTGATCGTAAGATGCATAGCTAAGTAAATTGATCGTGTATGTAGGTACTTTATCGCTGTGGCATACATATATACCCGATTTTAACGCATTTAGGCTCTAGAGAACGGATGTCGGAGGGCTTGCCTCGAACTCGGTGTCGTGTGATGCTCGCTTGTACTTGCGAGTTGCAGCGCGCGGGAATAACTAAAACTTATTTTGTTGTACTCGCAGTTCGCTTTGATCAGCTTCCTTTGTTTCTGAAGCGTGGATTGGCGGAAGAAGCTTTCCAGGTCCTTGATTTTCAGGAAACCGCGCCTCGACACCAACGAAAGAGGAGGGTTATATTGCGGCCTATGCACATTCGCTTGCGGGCGGCTCTCTTTGCACTACCCAGTTAGGGCCAGGGCTACGATGAGGGCGCTGGTGGCGGTGTTTTTCGCAGCGCCGCCTGGGCAGAGTCTGACGTCTATTGTGAATGTGACGCGCATTTTGGGTGGACTGAGTCGTGGATTCTGTATGTGGGACATTCTTGGTCATGTGTATGTGCGCGCTAATTTGTGTTGTTTGAATATTATGTGATAATATTGTTGAAGTGGGGGGCAGTGTCACGAATTAGCGGGTTATAAAGCGCGCGCGAGGCCGCTTTCAAACTGCTACGAGACAGAACGGCGCGACCCGCTCGCCAAGAAGCGCGAAAAGACGAAAAAACAAGCACCAAAAGACGCCGGCGCGCCGCATCCTCCTCACCCAATCGAGCCAGGTGCAGACGACGCGATCAAACGCCCGGCAAATCCTGGATGTTTCTAGAAGGAAGGGGGGACGCATCCGCGAGCGATGCCGCCGCGATTCGAACCTACGAGAAAGCTCTCGCCCTTTCCCCAGGCTTAGCTGTACTGCACGCAGAAGAAACATCCCGACGCTTCTAGAACCCGGGGGAGAAGGGATAAAAGCGTGCAATCGACGGTAGTGCAGTCAGTGAGACAGTCAGCGAAGGAGTGAGCGAGTCAGTTGGCCCGGTGATGGGGAAGTTACGCTAAGTGTGGCTTCGTTAGCCAAAGAAGACGTGTTTATGATGGTGTGCGGTCGGCCGATCGTCAATTTGGAAGAATTGGATGACGACGCCGTGTGAGCCGTGACAAGTCACTACGACGGTTGAGCTACGACGATCAACGCTGGAGCTGGCGTGAGTGTTTCCTTGAAGAGAAGCATTCGATTATCGTCCAAGTATTGTGGACTGGATACGCCATTGTTTATTCTGGACTTCAACTGTCCTTGAATAGTTGTAATGCATGCGATTGCATTTGTAGCGTGCGATCTGTTTGTTTAGCTCCCGTTGTGTAAACACCATCTGAGTTATATTGTGAAGTTGTAACTGGTACCAGCCGAGTGTGCATGTGTTTGTGTTATCTGTCTTGCCTTAACTGAGAATATATTTCGTTTTCGTTTGTGTTATCGACTCTCGGCTCTGACTCGGTTTTTGGACCACAACCGGCGTTCGCTGGCGCACCAAAGGACCAACTCTAAATTGTCCGCGCTTTCGTGGTGCGTTTTCGGAGGGCCGTGACGCCAGCCCTTAGAATCCGCCCGGCGATTGCCGTCCCCATTAACGGGATCAGTGACAATTATTCTGGCGTCCGCGACACAGGACCTTTTTGGTGCAAAGTGTGTCCAAAGTAGGGAGAAAGAGCCTTGAGACGTTGATAGTGCTTGCGAACGATTTTTGTGTGTTGCACCGCGTTCTCGCTAACCTGTGTGCAGAGAGTGCTTTGGAATTCGAAGTTAGGCAGAGGTATTGTGCACGCGGCTAGGTTTTGTTTGACGGGCATCATGGATCTCGAGAAATTAGTTGCCCTTGGTGAGAAGATGGGTCTTTCTGGGGCCGAACTTCGAAAGTGGGTGAGCCAAAAGGAAAAGGAGGCGGTTGAAAGAGAGAAGTTGGCGGCTGAGAGGGCGAAAGAAGAAAGAGAGCAACAGTTGAAACTATAGAGCTTGAAAGAGAGAGGCTAGCAGCTGAGAGGGAGAAAGAAGAGCGAAAGGCGAAGGAGCGTCAGTTGAAGGAAGAAAGAGAGGCGCAAGAGAGACAGATGCAAGCTGAGATGGCTGAGAGAGAAAGGCAACGGCAGCACGAATTGGAAATCGAACGGCTCCGTTTGCAGCAGCGCATAGAGACTCCCGTGCAAGCTAGAGTGGAGAGCAGCGAAAGGGAAGATCATAGCTTCCGTTTGAACCCAAGCAAACTGCTTGTGGCGTTTGATGAAAGGAAAGATGACCTTGATGCATACCTGCACAGGTTTGAGACGATAGCTAGAAGCCAAAATTGGCCGGAACAGCAATGGGCAACTGCTTTGAGCACTTGTTTGAGTGGCGAAGCGCTCAGTGTGTACGGTAGGCTGACACCTACCGATGCAGCTAATTACACGAAAGTAAAAGCTGCTTTGCTGAAGCGATTTAGATTCACCGTGGAAGGCTTCCGAGATCGGTTCCGTACGGGAAGGCCAGCTGATGGCGAGACGGCAACGCAGTATGCCGCGCGGCTCAGCCATTATTTTGACAGGTGGATCGAACTTTCAGAGACGGCACAGGAGTACGGTGAGCTTAGAGAGCTTCTAATCAGAGAGCAAATTCTCACCAGTTGCCACCCGAGCCTGTCGCTGTATCTGAAAGAGAGGAAAGCTAAATCGCTTGACGACATGCTTGAGTTGGCCGACCAATTCTTGGAAGCGCAAGGTGGCATGAATCTGGCCAAAGTAAAAAAGGAGGTTCACGAGGAGTCGAAGAAATCGGCACCTGACGAAAAGAAGCGTGCACCGGAGAGTGTTCCGCGATGCTTTCTGTGTAACCGGGTGGGCCATCGCGCTAACAGTTGTCGGACTAACTTCTCACGCCCCAGTGTGATGAAGTGTTTTAAATGTGGTCAGACTGGGCACAAAGCAGACGCATGTCGAAACGATGCTAGCAAAGACCACCAAGCAGCTTGTGCGTATGCCCCGCCAAACGAGGAAACAGAAGCGATCAAAGATGAATTGGCCGATGTGAAAAGCGGGAAGAAGATGGATTTCATTGGTGCTGCGGTGACAACGGACACAAAGAAAGAAATGCCGACAGTTAAGGGGAAAGTTGGTGGAAAGGAAGCCACGGTATTAAGAGATAGTGGATGCACTACTGTGATCGTACGAAAGAAATTGGTCCGAGAGAGCGAATTCACAGGCAATACCCAACCTGTTCGCTTGCTTGATAGTTCCATTCGAATGCTTCCCGAAGCCAAGATTGAGGTTGAGACCCCTTACTTCAGCGGGAGAGTTACTGCCCTGTGCATGAATAACCCCCTGTTTGACCTAATCGTGGGAAACATCGACGGAGCTCGAGGGCCATACGATCCTGAACGTTTGGGAGAAGCCCCGAAGATGGAGCCCTCGTCATTTCGGGAACCGCGACAAAAAGGAAGCGCGGAAGGGAATCCTATGAAGGATGCCGCCCGGGCTCAAATTGAGGCCGAGGTATCACGGAATATCAGTGATGGAGCACCAACGGTAGCTGTACCGCCCGTGAAGACGCGCCGAGCAGGTGATGTTGCCACCAAGCGGCCACACCACCGGTGAGTGGAATGATGACGAAGGTGGTCGTTCAAGCAAAACACCACGACGCGCAGAAATTGGCGAAGCACCGCGAACGTTCTAACCAACGCGACCACGCCTTGCCGATGTCGAATGTGTCGACGGCAGCAGAGACGCCCCCTCCGGCACGGTCAAATGGAACGGCTCGCAAGAAAAAGAAGAGAAACAAAAAGAGAGCGGGCGAGCACCGAAAGAAGGGGCGCAAGCGCGGCACGATTTAAACATTACAGGGTGTTGGAATTGAATCTGTTTGAAGTGTTTTGAGTTTGAAAGTGTTTGAAGTGTTATTATTCCCTGTGTCATGTGTGTATGGCTAGTGAGCCCGAGTGTCGTTTACTTAACATTATGTGTACAATGCTATTGATATAATTGTATATGCATTATAATTGCAGAGCTTCGTGCGTTCGCATTGTTTATATGAAAGCTATGCTGGTGTTTTGTACTTATGTACTTGTGTTTATATTTCGACATTGAAATGCCCTGTGAATTGTATTGAGAGTTCTATAGACGTCAGACTCTGGAGTTTCCAAGATGTGTGGCGCCACCTGTAGGAGAAGTATTGAGTAGTGCATAGACCGACTCTCTCGCATAGTTTGCTATGGGACCAGGTGCAACTAGCGAGTGCGAAACAACGATTGAGCTTAATATCGCGTGTGCTTGCGCATTTAGCACTCAGAACGAGAGCTGTGAATTGCTCTCCGCTAGTCGGACGCGCCACCGAACCGTCGTGAAGTGCTTGCTGGATGATTCGCCTGAACGACGGCGAAAACAGCAGCAGACGAGAGCCCTCCGCACGCTACGAAGAAACTCCGCAAAAGACGCACTGTTGCGTTGTGAATTGCCACGGACGTAAAAGACTGAATAACAACGTTCAGTTTTACCGATTTCCATAGTTGTCGTACGAAGAAGAAAGGCGAGAGCGCTGGATACGGGCCGTTGCGAGCGTGTTCGGTAAGCGAAGTACCCGCGTTCTCCACAGCCGGTGGCATGAATGTGTGGCTCTGCTGTTGTTTTGCGTAGCCCTGATGCAAAACCGTGGTAACCTTGACTATGAAGCTCAGCAGAGGCTCTTACCGCGGTGCTTGTCGTGTAACACGAAGTGAGCAGCTAGAGGCAGACTGGAGACGCGTGATACGCACACCGCGACGAGTTGGTCGTCACAACACAGCATCGCAGACGTATGTACGTTTTGAAGGCTCAGAGTTCTGGTTCTAACTAGCTAACACCACGTGCGTCATACAAGTAAATCGCAGAATGTTGGTCGTGACCCCCTTCAGGTTTGTTTCGCCCGTGTCCTCCGCGGTTGCCGTAGCTATCTCGGAGGCCACGGTTTTGCCTTTGGTTGTACCCCGCGAAAGTGAACACGCATGTATCCTCATTTGCAGTACATACAAACGGAAGACGACCATCAAGAGACCATTTGAGGATGCGTAATAAAACACTCCAATGCACAGGAAGCGAGAGATGAATTAAGGGAGAATGCAACTGAAAAGGCGAAAATCGCCGGGGCCATTCGCCCCTGATGAACCGAGTTTTGTACCACTGATCGTAAGATGCATAGCTAAGTAAATTGATCGTGTATGTAGGTACTTTATCGCTGTGGCATACATATATACCCGATTTTAACGCATTTAGGCTCTAGAGAACGGATGTCGGAGGGCTTGCCTCGAACTCGGTGTCGTGTGATGCTCGCTTGTACTTGCGAGTTGCAGCGCGCGGGAATAACTAAAACTTATTTTGTTGTACTCGCAGTTCGCTTTGATCAGCTTCCTTTGTTTCTGAAGCGTGGATTGGCGGAAGAAGCTTTCCAGGTCCTTGATTTTCAGGAAACCGCGCCTCGACACCAACGAAAGAGGAGGGTTATATTGCGGCCTATGCACATTCGCTTGCGGGCGGCTCTCTTTGCACTACCCAGTTAGGGCCAGGGCTACGATGAGGGCGCTGGTGGCGGTGTTTTTCGCAGCGCCGCCTGGGCAGAGTCTGACGTCTATTGTGAATGTGACGCGCATTTTGGGTGGACTGAGTCGTGGATTCTGTATGTGGGACATTCTTGGTCATGTGTATGTGCGCGCTAATTTGTGTTGTTTGAATATTATGTGATAATATTGTTGAAGTGGGGGGCAGTGTCACGAATTAGCGGGTTATAAAGCGCGCGCGAGGCCGCTTTCAAACTGCTACGAGACAGAACGGCGCGACCCGCTCGCCAAGAAGCGCGAAAAGACGAAAAAACAAGCACCAAAAGACGCCGGCGCGCCGCATCCTCCTCACCCAATCGAGCCAGGTGCAGACGACGCGATCAAACGCCCGGCAAATCCTGGATGTTTCTAGAAGGAAGGGGGGACGCATCCGCGAGCGATGCCGCCGCGATTCGAACCTACGAGAAAGCTCTCGCCCTTTCCCCAGGCTTAGCTGTACTGCACGCAGAAGAAACATCCCGACGCTTCTAGAACCCGGGGGAGAAGGGATAAAAGCGTGCAATCGACGGTAGTGCAGTCAGTGAGACAGTCAGCGAAGGAGTGAGCGAGTCAGTTGGCCCGGTGATGGGGAAGTTACGCTAAGTGTGGCTTCGTTAGCCAAAGAAGACGTGTTTATGATGGTGTGCGGTCGGCCGATCGTCAATTTGGAAGAATTGGATGACGACGCCGTGTGAGCCGTGACAAGTCACTACGACGGTTGAGCTACGACGATCAACGCTGGAGCTGGCGTGAGTGTTTCCTTGAAGAGAAGCATTCGATTATCGTCCAAGTATTGTGGACTGGATACGCCATTGTTTATTCTGGACTTCAACTGTCCTTGAATAGTTGTAATGCATGCGATTGCATTTGTAGCGTGCGATCTGTTTGTTTAGCTCCCGTTGTGTAAACACCATCTGAGTTATATTGTGAAGTTGTAACTGGTACCAGCCGAGTGTGCATGTGTTTGTGTTATCTGTCTTGCCTTAACTGAGAATATATTTCGTTTTCGTTTGTGTTATCGACTCTCGGCTCTGACTCGGTTTTTGGACCACAACCGGCGTTCGCTGGCGCACCAAAGGACCAACTCTAAATTGTCCGCGCTTTCGTGGTGCGTTTTCGGAGGGCCGTGACGCCAGCCCTTAGAATCCGCCCGGCGATTGCCGTCCCCATTAACGGGATCAGTGACAATTATTCTGGCGTCCGCGACACAGGACCTTTTTGGTGCAAAGTGTGTCCAAAGTAGGGAGAAAGAGCCTTGAGACGTTGATAGTGCTTGCGAACGATTTTTGTGTGTTGCACCGCGTTCTCGCTAACCTGTGTGCAGAGAGTGCTTTGGAATTCGAAGTTAGGCAGAGGTATTGTGCACGCGGCTAGGTTTTGTTTGACGGGCATCATGGATCTCGAGAAATTAGTTGCCCTTGGTGAGAAGATGGGTCTTTCTGGGGCCGAACTTCGAAAGTGGGTGAGCCAAAAGGAAAAGGAGGCGGTTGAAAGAGAGAAGTTGGCGGCTGAGAGGGCGAAAGAAGAAAGAGAGCAACAGTTGAAACTATAGAGCTTGAAAGAGAGAGGCTAGCAGCTGAGAGGGAGAAAGAAGAGCGAAAGGCGAAGGAGCGTCAGTTGAAGGAAGAAAGAGAGGCGCAAGAGAGACAGATGCAAGCTGAGATGGCTGAGAGAGAAAGGCAACGGCAGCACGAATTGGAAATCGAACGGCTCCGTTTGCAGCAGCGCATAGAGACTCCCGTGCAAGCTAGAGTGGAGAGCAGCGAAAGGGAAGATCATAGCTTCCGTTTGAACCCAAGCAAACTGCTTGTGGCGTTTGATGAAAGGAAAGATGACCTTGATGCATACCTGCACAGGTTTGAGACGATAGCTAGAAGCCAAAATTGGCCGGAACAGCAATGGGCAACTGCTTTGAGCACTTGTTTGAGTGGCGAAGCGCTCAGTGTGTACGGTAGGCTGACACCTACCGATGCAGCTAATTACACGAAAGTAAAAGCTGCTTTGCTGAAGCGATTTAGATTCACCGTGGAAGGCTTCCGAGATCGGTTCCGTACGGGAAGGCCAGCTGATGGCGAGACGGCAACGCAGTATGCCGCGCGGCTCAGCCATTATTTTGACAGGTGGATCGAACTTTCAGAGACGGCACAGGAGTACGGTGAGCTTAGAGAGCTTCTAATCAGAGAGCAAATTCTCACCAGTTGCCACCCGAGCCTGTCGCTGTATCTGAAAGAGAGGAAAGCTAAATCGCTTGACGACATGCTTGAGTTGGCCGACCAATTCTTGGAAGCGCAAGGTGGCATGAATCTGGCCAAAGTAAAAAAGGAGGTTCACGAGGAGTCGAAGAAATCGGCACCTGACGAAAAGAAGCGTGCACCGGAGAGTGTTCCGCGATGCTTTCTGTGTAACCGGGTGGGCCATCGCGCTAACAGTTGTCGGACTAACTTCTCACGCCCCAGTGTGATGAAGTGTTTTAAATGTGGTCAGACTGGGCACAAAGCAGACGCATGTCGAAACGATGCTAGCAAAGACCACCAAGCAGCTTGTGCGTATGCCCCGCCAAACGAGGAAACAGAAGCGATCAAAGATGAATTGGCCGATGTGAAAAGCGGGAAGAAGATGGATTTCATTGGTGCTGCGGTGACAACGGACACAAAGAAAGAAATGCCGACAGTTAAGGGGAAAGTTGGTGGAAAGGAAGCCACGGTATTAAGAGATAGTGGATGCACTACTGTGATCGTACGAAAGAAATTGGTCCGAGAGAGCGAATTCACAGGCAATACCCAACCTGTTCGCTTGCTTGATAGTTCCATTCGAATGCTTCCCGAAGCCAAGATTGAGGTTGAGACCCCTTACTTCAGCGGGAGAGTTACTGCCCTGTGCATGAATAACCCCCTGTTTGACCTAATCGTGGGAAACATCGACGGAGCTCGAGGGCCATACGATCCTGAACGTTTGGGAGAAGCCCCGAAGATGGAGCCCTCGTCATTTCGGGAACCGCGACAAAAAGGAAGCGCGGAAGGGAATCCTATGAAGGATGCCGCCCGGGCTCAAATTGAGGCCGAGGTATCACGGAATATCAGTGATGGAGCACCAACGGTAGCTGTACCGCCCGTGAAGACGCGCCGAGCAGGTGATGTTGCCACCAAGCGGCCACCACCACCGGTGAGTGGAATGATGACGAAGGTGGTCGTTCAAGCAAAACACCACGACGCGCAGAAATTGGCGAAGCACCGCGAACGTTCTAACCAACGCGACCACGCCTTGCCGATGTCGAATGTGTCGACGGCAGCAGAGACGCCCCCTCCGGCACGGTCAAATGGAACGGCTCGCAAGAAAAAGAAGAGAAACAAAAAGAGAGCGGGCGAGCACCGAAAGAAGGGGCGCAAGCGCGGCACGATTTAAACATTACAGGGTGTTGGAATTGAATCTGTTTGAAGTGTTTTGAGTTTGAAAGTGTTTGAAGTGTTATTATTCCCTGTGTCATGTGTGTATGGCTAGTGAGCCCGAGTGTCGTTTACTTAACATTATGTGTACAATGCTATTGATATAATTGTATATGCATTATAATTGCAGAGCTTCGTGCGTTCGCATTGTTTATATGAAAGCTATGCTGGTGTTTTGTACTTATGTACTTGTGTTTATATTTCGACATTGAAATGCCCTGTGAATTGTATTGAGAGTTCTATAGACGTCAGACTCTGGAGTTTCCAAGATGTGTGGCGCCACCTGTAGGAGAAGTATTGAGTAGTGCATAGACCGACTCTCTCGCATAGTTTGCTATGGGACCAGGTGCAACTAGCGAGTGCGAAACAACGATTGAGCTTAATATCGCGTGTGCTTGCGCATTTAGCACTCAGAACGAGAGCTGTGAATTGCTCTCCGCTAGTCGGACGCGCCACCGAACCGTCGTGAAGTGCTTGCTGGATGATTCGCTTGAACGACGGCGAAAACAGCAGCAGACGAGAGCCCTCCGCACGCTACGAAGAAACTCCGCAAAAGACGCACTGTTGCGTTGTGAATTGCCACGGACGTAAAAGACTGAATAACAACGTTCAGTTTTACCGATTTCCATAGTTGTCGTACGAAGAAGAAAGGCGAGAGCGCTGGATACGGGCCGTTGCGAGCGTGTTCGGTAAGCGAAGTACCCGCGTTCTCCACAGCCGGTGGCATGAATGTGTGGCTCTGCTGTTGTTTTGCGTAGCCCTGATGCAAAACCGTGGTAACCTTGACTATGAAGCTCAGCAGAGGCTCTTACCGCGGTGCTTGTCGTGTAACACGAAGTGAGCAGCTAGAGGCAGACTGGAGACGCGTGATACGCACACCGCGACGAGTTGGTCGTCACAACACAGCATCGCAGACGTATGTACGTTTTGAAGGCTCAGAGTTCTGGTTCTAACTAGCTAACACCACGTGCGTCATACAAGTAAATCGCAGAATGTTGGTCGTGACCCCCTTCAGGTTTGTTTCGCCCGTGTCCTCCGCGGTTGCCGTAGCTATCTCGGAGGCCACGGTTTTGCCTTTGGTTGTACCCCGCGAAAGTGAACACGCATGTATCCTCATTTGCAGTACATACAAACGGAAGACGACCATCAAGAGACCATTTGAGGATGCGTAATAAAACACTCCAATGCACAGGAAGCGAGAGATGAATTAAGGGAGAATGCAACTGAAAAGGCGAAAATCGCCGGGGCCATTCGCCCCTGATGAACCGAGTTTTGTACCACTGATCGTAAGATGCATAGCTAAGTAAATTGATCGTGTATGTAGGTACTTTATCGCTGTGGCATACATATATACCCGATTTTAACGCATTTAGGCTCTAGAGAACGGATGTCGGAGGGCTTGCCTCGAACTCGGTGTCGTGTGATGCTCGCTTGTACTTGCGAGTTGCAGCGCGCGGGAATAACTAAAACTTATTTTGTTGTACTCGCAGTTCGCTTTGATCAGCTTCCTTTGTTTCTGAAGCGTGGATTGGCGGAAGAAGCTTTCCAGGTCCTTGATTTTCAGGAAACCGCGCCTCGACACCAACGAAAGAGGAGGGTTATATTGCGGCCTATGCACATTCGCTTGCGGGCGGCTCTCTTTGCACTACCCAGTTAGGGCCAGGGCTACGATGAGGGCGCTGGTGGCGGTGTTTTTCGCAGCGCCGCCTGGGCAGAGTCTGACGTCTATTGTGAATGTGACGCGCATTTTGGGTGGACTGAGTCGTGGATTCTGTATGTGGGACATTCTTGGTCATGTGTATGTGCGCGCTAATTTGTGTTGTTTGAATATTATGTGATAATATTGTTGAAGTGGGGGGCAGTGTCACGAATTAGCGGGTTATAAAGCGCGCGCGAGGCCGCTTTCAAACTGCTACGAGACAGAACGGCGCGACCCGCTCGCCAAGAAGCGCGAAAAGACGAAAAAACAAGCACCAAAAGACGCCGGCGCGCCGCATCCTCCTCACCCAATCGAGCCAGGTGCAGACGACGCGATCAAACGCCCGGCAAATCCTGGATGTTTCTAGAAGGAAGGGGGGACGCATCCGCGAGCGATGCCGCCGCGATTCGAACCTACGAGAAAGCTCTCGCCCTTTCCCCAGGCTTAGCTGTACTGCACGCAGAAGAAACATCCCGACGCTTCTAGAACCCGGGGGAGAAGGGATAAAAGCGTGCAATCGACGGTAGTGCAGTCAGTGAGACAGTCAGCGAAGGAGTGAGCGAGTCAGTTGGCCCGGTGATGGGGAAGTTACGCTAAGTGTGGCTTCGTTAGCCAAAGAAGACGTGTTTATGATGGTGTGCGGTCGGCCGATCGTCAATTTGGAAGAATTGGATGACGACGCCGTGTGAGCCGTGACAAGTCACTACGACGGTTGAGCTACGACGATCAACGCTGGAGCTGGCGTGAGTGTTTCCTTGAAGAGAAGCATTCGATTATCGTCCAAGTATTGTGGACTGGATACGCCATTGTTTATTCTGGACTTCAACTGTCCTTGAATAGTTGTAATGCATGCGATTGCATTTGTAGCGTGCGATCTGTTTGTTTAGCTCCCGTTGTGTAAACACCATCTGAGTTATATTGTGAAGTTGTAACTGGTACCAGCCGAGTGTGCATGTGTTTGTGTTATCTGTCTTGCCTTAACTGAGAATATATTTCGTTTTCGTTTGTGTTATCGACTCTCGGCTCTGACTCGGTCTTTGGACCACAACCGGCGTTCGCTGGCGCACCAAAGGACCAACTCTAAATTGTCCGCGCTTTCGTGGTGCGTTTTCGGAGGGCCGTGACGCCAGCCCTTAGAATCCGCCCGACGATTGCCGTCCCCATTAACGGGATCAGTGACAGATTCCAATAACCCATCGAATAAAAGAAAAAGAGAGGTACGCCAAGATAGCTTATCTTAGCTGAATGTGTGTTCTGTTAGATGCAGCATCGGTACCGGTGGTTCTATAGATGTCAGAATTATTTGCACATAAGTCAGTCTCATTGTATGTAAGTCAAACTTACATCCACGAGGTTCTTCAAGTCGGCAATGTGTGAAATCCACGAGACGCAAAGCAACCCCACTGCTCCATTCTTCAGACTTCGTAACGAAGCACAACGCAAGAGAAACTTCGATAATGACACTACAGAGGCGCCAGAATTTGTGCGAGAGACGCCGCACGGATTGGAGTGCGTCGCACAGGACAGTGGCTAAGAGCCAAGTGTCATGGCACTGACGCAACTAAAAAAAAAAAGAGAGAACGAAAGGTTGGCTGGGGGCAGACATTCGCGCGCTTGTCTGTCGAGACAACGCGAGCGCTACCACGTGACTCTGCTCCATCAACTGGGACGCTCAGAGCTCATCGCCTGCCCTCGCTTGAAAACTCTGGCGGAACAATAAAATAATGTAACTGCCGTAATTCTGGTGGCTTAGTGGCAACAGTATCAGATTGAGAAGCGGAGATCAGTAAGCGGTTATTGTTTCGCACGGTGTTGCGATTGCAGTATCTTGTATCGTAAGATACACGATACATTCTTCAATGTATCGGAAATATAGATACTGATACACGTCTTGCGAGACGTATCGCGATACAGATACAAGATACACGAAGAGTATCTAAGATAGTATCTAAGATACATGTATCTTCGATACTGCCCAGCACTGCAGTCAAGGCAGGGCATGGACTCTCAGCACGAGTGGCGTTCTTCTCGAAAGGAGCCGAAGAGGACGACCCATTTGAAGGCGCTGGAGAGAACGACCCGTTACACAGTTCCAAGGCTTCGCTACAATCACCCCGGGTGCGAAAAGGGACCTAATAGCTTGTCACTATATGAGCGGGTCATGGTATAGGTCTTGAGGCGCTCCAGGTTGGCAATGTCGCGCCCTGGACGGCGCATGTCCGAAGATGGTTCAATGAGTTCGATGAGGTAGTTAACCGTAGAAGTACGTTCGACGACACGGTAGGGGCCGTGGTATTTGGGCAGTAGTTTTGAAGAGAGGGCAGTTGCAGTGGTATAGGAACCGAGCAACTCCAGGGAGGAACGTGGGCGCAGAAGTGGTGTTGTCACCGCGAATGCTCTTCTGCCGCTCTTGTTCATTCGTTGTAAAGGTCTTGGCAAGCTCGCGACACCCTTCAGCAAGCCTGGCAGTAATAAGCGCACACTCAGATGGATCCGGCTTGTATGGAAGGATCGTGTCGATTGGGTGCGACTTGATCAATCGCCCAATTTCTGTGGCACATACCCACTATCTGTGTTTCGCTCCGCATGGATCTTGCTGAGAGCGCGCACAAGTCGCCGCAGGTGCCACTTTCCTTAACGTTTTTAGTAACTTATTTTCGTAAAGCTTTGACGACGTCCGCGCAACGGCGGTTGCTTGCGTATACAGTTTCTATAAGTGCGCATATATGCTGCGGCTGCGCGATCGCTTAACTGAGGCTTCATTCTGCCCCATTTTTTTGTACAGACATACCATAAGTGTATGTCACATAGTCCCCCTTAGGTGTTGCCATACCTTCACGTAAGAAGCAAGTATGGGGATACCCCATCGCGGCGGCCGCACGCAATGTGCACTCACTGTACGCATTTCGTAAACAGATAGCGCCTGTAAACAATTCTGTGATGTCTTTTTGCGCATGATTATTATTTAGACCGTAGAAGATTCCATCGTTTCGAAAGCATTCGCAGAAATTTCCTGAGGGCTTCCGCGTGGTGTTTTCGTAGGGCGCCGACAGCCAAACACATGAAGAGCGCGCCGGCGTTATCCCACCTCACGCAAGACAGGCGCGTCCGATAGAGGGTGACCCCGTATCTCCTCACCCCAAATACTCGTCCGCCCACAGCCATGGCTGTCCCTCCCACAGAGAATTCGCGTACATGCTCTAATTTTCGTGGCGTCAAGCACTTCTCGCGTCCTGGTAAATTCGTCAGGGATCCTTACATCGCTGTTCAGTCAACCGTTTTAGGCAGTAACGACGAGCCTTTAACTCCTAATATGCGCAGCATTGACATACCCGAGAAAAACTACCAATGGTTCGAGCGGGAAGCCACTAGCATGACTGTCTTTCGCAGATGAATAGCAGGCGCGCTGCGGTTCGGTGGGAGGACATTTTTCTTAGGTTGTAACCGAGTACAGCTGAGCACAGCGAGTGCGCAGTGCGCAAAATAAATTGGATTTGTCATTGTTGTGATAAAAATTTGGAAGGCTGCTCACGCGAGGCTTATGTCTAGAAAAGCATGTAGCGGCTAACCCGTCCTGGGCTTGTTCCGCGGAGGAGTTCGAGTGGAGTGAGTGACACCAGGCCTCGGAAAGTGTCAAGTTCCAGCCATCGCCGAAGGGGGGCGAAAAAATCGACCCCGTTTGCAGCTAAAAAACAAACCATAGTGGCTCCGTTCAAATCTGCCCTCGGCGACGCCAAAAAATCCGCCAGAGGCGCCGTAATAAAAGCATATTTAAGAGAAATACAGCTATCATTCCTGCATAAAAATGCTTTTTCTTGTGTAAGTGAAAGTAATGTTTGAATGATGAGTAAATTTGTTGTTTAGTGATTGAAAACATCTCTGCCTTGTCGCTCACCGCTGACGGCCGGCGCGCGGTAACGAGCAAGCGGACCGTCGCTGTGACCAGTGACGAAGCGCAAAAAGTGCGCCGCTGCGTCTCGGGTGTCGCAGATTACGCGCAGAATATGCGCAGTTAGCGTCCGATGGTTGGCAGCTGGTTTGTTGATCCCCGTTTTCTTGCGAATTCTATCGTTAATGTTGTCTAAAATACGCATGAAAGTTTTTTAATTCACCGATGTAATCATATTGCAGTTATGGTGGGCAGTTGGTGTGCTACTGTACTGTGCCGCAGGAGCTGCGATACCAGCGAAGGCGTCAGTTCCCACAGGTTCCTCGACGATGGCAGGTACACGTACTTTCAAGCTCAGCGTTTTTCTTTCTGCTTTGTGACCTCGTTAACATATCACACTTCACTGTTCTCGCTTTTGAGTTGTATGCTAACACGTGTGGACAAAGCTGCTATTTCACTTGTACTTGCAAGGTCTGGTGGGCTCAAATGAACAAGTGAATTATGCGATGGCATGAGCACGACTTGGCCAGACTGTTGATATAGCCTACTTTCCAGTGGCGATGTCACAATAAGAGAATGACCGGGATAGAAAATCGTTTCTCCCTTCTCTGTTTTTCCGCACCTCTTTGAGGCCTTGCATATATCCCATTTATGGGTTGTTTCATCGGTATCACGTGTTAAAATGCTCATGTTTTCTGCCATTCTGTAAGCATCCACTATAATGTGATTTCTTTGCGTGAACCTGCTTGGTATTCTCAGCCTGACCGCAATATGTTGTAATAACAACAAACCCGGGGGTCTTCAGGCGTACTCGTTGAAAGCAAGTACTGAAACTGTAGCAAAAAAAATGCTGATGCTTTACGCCTTTCTTGCAATACAAGTTGGTTATTCTGAGCGCTAGATGACGGTGGAAACGGGCAACAAACGTCATCTAATTTGTTTTGTCTCTTTGAAGTACCGCGAAGGCTAGTCGTTTACGAGCTCACGATGTCTCAACAAGGACCTTTTACCGCTTGCTGACTGTCAATAAAGATTATCGTTCCTTCTACTCACTCGTGAATTGTTCTTACTGGTGTCAGTTGCCAATGTATGCCTTTCGGTTCCATGTAACCTTCGTACGCAAAGGTACTGCGTTCCGAAGGGCGCTTTGGCGTGCTGCTGGGCGTATCGACGCGCTCAAAACAAGCGGGCGAAAGATAACGAGACCTCCGTAGCCCTACGCGAGTCCCGGCCTCTTACGTCCACTTCTGTTTAAAAGGGATAGAATAAAAAACCAGCCGAGGCACCCGCGTATGCGCATACGCACCCGGTACGGAATAAAAAACGCAGCCATTTGCATTTTTCTACCTAAAAAAAACAATAAATTTTGTTTTCCGCTTCCTGTTTACGCAGCGCCATCTCTTGGGTGCCTTCGGTAGTTCCATGCGCTACCGCTGCTTATCTTTCGTACCGTTGTCAAGGCTACAGTTTCCCTTCTCTAAACTGGTTCTTTATTCTATGGTGACACCTCCCTCCCCTTTCCCAAACTGCGTTCCCATACCCTAAAAAGCGCGACAGGGGAACTGCCGGTTGCCATCACACGCGGGTGTCACGGGACGTATGCAGAAACATCAAGTATGATGTCACTGATAGAGCCGCACGTCGCTGTCGGCTCTGGATATGGCAGTAGTGATGCTGACGAAATAGCGAGAACCGCGAATTGGCGCGGCGTAGTTACCTATGGCCCCCCAGTGACGGGCGCCAACCACTGACACTGGCAAAATAGCGACAAATAACGCCAGGCAGACACGTTCCCTTTCACTGAAATTTTGGCGGTGGTATGACGTCATTACGTGGCGTTCAAATCACGTGACTCTTCCCGCATGGGGCAGCAACTAGAAGTTCCGCTTTTGGCGCTTTTTTTAAGCTATGCAAACACGGTTCCCCGTAAATGGCGCTTCTGCCATATTCATTGGTCTAACCATTTCTAATCGCGCGGTAATCTGTTTCTCTCGCTCCATTTTCGATGAAACTCGATCCTGTTGTCGATTTACACTTTTCATTTACACTGTACTGGGATTTTCTCGACATCTTCCAACATCCGCTGTCCATGTTTTTGGGGTACGGGTGTTCGTACGTTTTGCCATCCGCATATCTATTTCTTTAATACGAGGTCTTGAGTCTTCGTTCAAAGCTAACGTTGCTTAGTGCTTCTCTGATTTCAAAGGAAGCCGCTTATATGGTATATGCTGAGTAGGCTGTGAAAAAGCGAGAGAA
The DNA here is from genome assembly GCF_013339695.2 of Rhipicephalus sanguineus. Lineage (NCBI taxonomy): Eukaryota > Metazoa > Arthropoda > Arachnida > Ixodida > Ixodidae > Rhipicephalus > Rhipicephalus sanguineus. The sequence continues at coordinate 146,862,134 of NC_051177.1, read as the reverse complement.
CGAATGCGGCGAAGGCAGCTGTAAGATGAAGCTGCACGCGCAAGATGGCGCTCAACAGCGCATCAGAAAGAAGCTGACGCGCGCTTCGTTCACCATCGTCGATACAGAGTGTTCGCTGTTTCCTTCGAACACTTCAAAAGGCCAGAAAATCTAAATAAAATTGTTTCAGCGCGAATGAATGGAATTGAATAGAAGAATGTTTATTAAAAAGAAAAAGAAAGGGGTTTAACACTTCGTGACCGCGCCTATTCCCATCGTCAGTGTAGTAACGATGATTTCAAGTTCAAGTTTTGGCGCTTTCTGAGTCCTTCTGCACTGATAACTCCATCTAAAGGGTAAATGAGGAAGTGCTTTATCAGTTTCGCTTGTGGGTTTCTTTTTCCCGCAGCGGGGAGATTTTTAAAGCTCGTTCGCAGTCGGGTATGCGTGAGCGTTCGTTGTTTCAGAAATGCCGGCGACGTCGCTCGCTCGCGGGTGCTCCACGGAAACAGCGAATTTCGACGGATTCCGATGAATCTGAGCGGGAATCTCGGAGTGTTAGTAGCAGCACAGACACGGAAGACAACATCGGTTCGTCAGACTTCAGTACGGATGGCGAAATTGCGTCAAAGCGCCCTGGAACATCAGCAGCTATCCGCCAGTAAGTTTCGTCCTCTCCTCGGTTCGTTTTATCGCTGCCGCGCGGGGGCGAAGCCAAGGTGTGTGTGTGTGTGGGGGGGGGGGGGGAGGAGGGTTCAACCCCCCGTCCGAATTTTTTAGTTTTGCTTGCGTATATATACACGCACACATACAAACGCACGCACGAACATACACAAAGTATGGTTGAACCCCCCCCCCCCCCGAAAGAAATTTCTGGCTACGCCCCTGCTGCCGCGCGTCGATGTAAACGTTTGGCGTCGGCTGCAGAAAGAGCGGAGGTCCCTCTGCGAAAACAGCGCGGAGTGGACGCTCCGGCGTGCCGCGCGGCGGTTTCTTGGTGCTATTTTTCACAGCAGAAGTCGTCAGAGAGATAGGCAACCACACAGATAAGTATGCGGAGATGCATATTTTCGAAAAGCCAACGTACAGTGAGAGGGACAGGTCTTGGAGGTAGGTTACTGAAGAGGAGATGCGCCAGTTCGTCAGAATTCTGGTGTACATGGGAATCGTTCAAATGCCGTGCCTGCATTGCTGTTGGCGTCGACAACACATATTTACAGGCCTTCGTCCACCGTCAGTGACCCCACGGAAAAGGTTCAAGGCGTTGTTTGCCTTCCTGAGTGTCTCTGATGCGGAGAAGACGACCGTCGCATCCCACTAGAAGCTTCACCACGTGTCTTCTCTATTGCAACACATGAACGATTCTTCCGCGCTACTTTTTTAAGCGCGTCGGAACTTTTCCGTGGGTGAGAAAATGGTATAATTGAAAGGTCGGTATATGGTATTCGGCCGTATATAGGGGACAAAGTCGTCAAATGAAGGTAGAAATTTTGGCTTTTTGCAGATTCGGAACGAGCTACACTGTTCATTTCAACGAATACACAGGAAGGAGCTTCGGGGTTTCCGCACCATCCACAAAAATGGAAAAATGCCGGCACTGCAAACTATGCTAGGAAACATGTGCAGCCAGCCTTTGTTTCACCGCGTCGAGAAACTGCATTGCGCTGTGGAATGATAGGCACCAGTGCCTATACTTTTGCATGTATGTAAGTAACCTTTGCAGCTTATGTTTCCATTATTGTTCTACGAGGGCTTCGCGTTCAAAACTTTTATTTTCATTTTTTAAAACGTTTAACCTGTGCAGAGTAGCATTACTGTTTTGATATTTTTTTTCTGTTTGATGAGTTTATTTTATGATTTTTATAACATTCAAAACAAATATGTTGTTTGAATTAATACTGTTAGAAAGACCAATTCTTCTTCTATCATTTGATGCCCTACACTTTAGCATCAATTAACTTCCGTGGCAGGAAAAAATATTTCCTAGACCACCCAAAAACGACCGATTTTTCCGCGGTCACGAAAGTGTTAAGAAGCACGTGGGTGTGGCCTCTAGTCAAGGGCTCCACTGGCCTCATCAGCCCGCCTTGCCTGGTTGAGGAGCGCCACTTGGGCGTCCTTGGGAGACCTTGCTCGCCAGCACAAATGAAATATAGGTGGACATCAGTTGAATGCAAAAGTATGCAATTACGTTCGCTAAAAGAAGTCTGGAAAACGTTACGACACTCGTTCATATTGTATAGTTGAAGAAAATCTCCTTGAAAATCTTGGTTGCTGTTTATAAACTTCAGTTTGGCTATGCCGTCGAGCAATTAGATAGATAAATGACTTTACTGAACACCGAGGGAGGAGAGCCGGGTTTTACCGCGATCCCCCTGCAGGCCGCTCCCACGTTGGAACAGCCAGGGAGTACTTGCCCGCGGCATCATGGGCCCCTTGTATTGCCCGAAGCTGACGGTGACGATCCGTGCTTTTGATGGCGGAATAAAAGCATTGTCTTGGAATGATTTGCGCCTTGAGTCGCTTGGGTATGTGAGGGCAATACGTCCCACATCATGCGCTTAAATGTACACACACGCCTACAGTCCGGGCAGTCAGGAGATATACCCATATAAATCGAAACGTTCGTTGGGCAGGGTTAAACACCTGTCTGTAGAAGTCTGAACGTGATTTCTTGTCCTCTGGTAAGATGCGAATGGGTTGGAGGAAAGATCCTACGACCCAGACGATAATGTGAAGTGACCTCGTTGAATGTAGCTAGAACGTCCCGCGACCCTCTAGCAGCCGCGCCCCCATCCAGAGGATCGGCCCCGGGCGGGGCGGAGCGGTTCAACGAGCTAGGGCCGTGAAGCCCTGCGCGGAAGGCAAGTCCTCGCGCCCGGGCGTGGGCCAATTCGTTGGAGTTGGGGATGCCGCCGATCGTGGAGCCTATATGGGCCGGGAACCAAATGATCTCGTGTGGATTGCTGGTCCTACGTCTGAGAATCCTAGCAACGAGTGGTGAGACCCTGCCATAGGCAAAGGCACTAACCGCCGACCGTGAATCAGAAAAGACATGAAAACGGGGGGAATCCAGAATCCCTAGTGCGATGGATACCTGTTCAGCTATTGCCGGGGAGGTTGCCTCGATAGAGCATGGCGACATTAATGTACAGTACAGTCCACTGTTAAAGGGAACACTCCAATGAGCACCTTTTATTTTGCTGGCCCTCTAACAGCAAGTGGACAGGGAAACATTGTTCATGCACTGCACGAGTCTGTCAAAAAGAGGCAGAACTGTCAACCACTAGTAGTGTTATGCAAATCTAAGCCACTATGTTTTTGCAAAAGAGCGAAATCCAAACATTCCCTGCACGCAAGTGTTCCCTTTAACGGTGGACCCGTATGTACCTCGCTCAGAGACCGCGACGGCCACATAACGATTCCTATCCGCACGCGCAGCGTCCGTGAAGGTCGACGTTACCGACTTTGTACCTGCTCCAAAATTTGATTGGCTCTAGCCCTTCTCTTCGGGATGTTAAACTGAGGGCGCCTATGCCTAGGATGAACCACGAGTACCTCTCTAACGGCGTCAACCAAATCAGTATTTTTACCTGATCGCTGTTTAGGACGATCCTAGCTGCAACACCAATGTACTTGTTGTACATGTAGCCACGTCTGCGGCTGATATCTGAAAATTGAACAGACATCGATTTTCTGTTCTTCTGTTTTCAGACATTGCTATTTAAGCACGGCGTCACTTTTACGAAGCCTCACTGAAGTGGCGGAGCTGAATAATCGAAATGCTAATCAGGGAACATTTACACTTGCCACCTGAGCATTTAGACTTTTCGAGCATGTAACATGCTTTTGTTGCAGAGGTCCATCCGTGGAAACCTATATGCGCTGTGGCAATTGAAAGAAAGAAATACTGTCACGTGGTCGTGACGTCGACGAAGGCAGCAGTCGGCGTTTGCAGGATGAAAGTGTTTATTTGGCCGAACTTGTGGCCGGAAAATGAGAACTAGAACTACAGCAATACACGCTGTACAATGATAGCGGCGAACAGGGCGTCGTCCGTCGATCAACTGACAAGCGGTCAAGTGCGTCGGTTTTTATACAGGTGCTATGGAACTTTCCAGCGATATCGCTGGTGGCGGCGTTATCGCTCGATAAAGCTGGAACATTCGCGTGCGGCGCGAAATCTTAACAAAACCATCTACTACAATCGAGAAGTCTCTCGAACACTGCTTCGCGGGCAGCGTCGAGCGTTGATAACCGCCCTTGCTGGTCAAACCCAAAAACATCAAAATAGGACAAGAAGTGGGCGTGGCATTGCCCCCCTCTGAAAAAAGCATCGTCCCGATGCTTGTGAAAGAACAAAGAAGAGAGAAAAAAAAACACAAGTGCATACATAAATAAATTACAATAACAAAGGTAAAAGTAGAGTCCCCAGATTCGCTAACGTGCAAAAAACGGCTTAAGACGCACGACATGGACGACTTCAGGTCGTGCGCGGCGTCGCTGGGAGTTCGTAATGCCGTCCGGGATGACCTCGTAGTCAAGAGCGCCGAGACGTCGAAGAACCTTGTAGGGTCCGAAGTATCGTCGAAGAAGCTTCTCGCTCAGTCCGCGTCGTCGTATTGGCGTCCAGACCCAGACACGGTCGCCGGGCTGGTACTCGACGAAGCGTCGTCGAAGATTGTAGCGACGGCTGTCGGTGTGCTGCTGGGTCTTGATGCGCAGGCGGGCCAGCTGTCGAGCTTCTTCGGCACGTTGTAAGTAAGCGGCGGCGTCGAGGTTTTCTTCGTCGGTGACATTCGGTAGCATGGCGTCCAGTGTCGTCGCCGGGCTCCTTCCGTAAACCAACTTGTACGGCGTCATCTGCGTCGTTTCTTGGACGGCCGTGTTGTAAGCGAAGGTCACGTACGGAAGGACGGCGTCCCACGTCTTGTGCTCAACGTCGACGTACATGGCGAGCATGTCGGCGATGGTCTTATTTAGACGCTCGGTGAGGCCATTGGTCTGCGGGTGGTAGGCGGTGGTGCGGCGGTGGCTCGTCTCGCTGTATTTTAAGATCGCCTGAGTTAGGTCCGCTGTAAAGGCGGTACCTCTGTCTGTGATGAGGACCTCTGGGGCGCCATGACGCAAGACGATGTTCTCCACGAAGAACTTGGCTACCTCGGCGGCACTGCCTTTGGGCAAGGCCTTTGTCTCGGCGTAGCGGGTGAGGTAGTCAGTTGCTACGACGATCCACTTGTTGCCGGAAGTCGACGTCGGGAACGGCCCCAGTAGGTCCATCCCGATTTGCTGGAACGGCCGGTGAGGTGGTTCGATTGGCTGCAGAAGTCCCGCTGGCCTAGTCGGCGGTGTCTTCCGTCGCTGGCAATCTCGGCAAGTCTTAACGTAGTGGGCGACGTCGGCAGGAAGGCGTGGCCAGTAGTATTTTTCCTGTATCCTCGCGAGCGTGCGGGAAAAGCCGAGGTGGCCAGCCGTCGGGTCGTCGTGCAGGGCCTGCAGAACCTCTGGTCGCAGTGCCGAAGGTACAACAATGAGGTAGTCGGCCCGGGCCGGAGAGAAGTTCTTCTTTACGAGGACGTCGTTTTTCAAGAGAAATGACGCCAATCCCCTCCTGAATACTTTTGGAACAACGGCGGTCCTGCCCTTGAGGTATTCCACAAGGTCCCTGAGTTCCGGGTCGGCTTGCTGTCGTTCAGCGAAGTCGTCGGCACTTATGGCTCCCAAGAAGCAGTCATCATCGTGGTCGTCCTGCGGCGGTGCGTCAACGGGGGCACGAGACAAGCAGTCGGCGTCGGAGTGTTTTCTTCCGGACTTGTAAACGACGGTAATGTCGAATTCTTGGAGTCTTAGGCTCCACCGTGCGAGGCGACCTGAAGGGTCCTTCAAGTTGGCTAGCCAACACAAGGCGTGGTGGTCGCTCACAACTTTGAAGGGCCGGCCGTAGATGTAGGGGCGAAACTTCGATGTAGCCCAGATGATGGCCAGACACTCCTTTTCTGTTGTGGAATAGTTGATTTCTGCCTTTGATAGCGACCGGCTAGCATAACTGATGACCCTTTCCAATCCGTCGGTCTTCTGCACAAGGACGGCGCCGAGTCCTACGCTGCTTGCGTCGGTGTGGATTTCCGTATCGGCGTTCTCGTCGAAATGCGCAAGTATCGGAGGCGTCTGCAGGCGTCGTTTCAATTCTTGAAATGCCTGAACTTGCGACGTTTCCCACCTGAATTCGACGTCGTCCTTCGTGAGTTGCGTCAGTGGCTCGGCGATCCGTGAAAATTCCTTGACGAAACGTCTGTAATAGGCGCACAAGCCGAGAAAACGGCGTACGGCCTTCTTGTCGGTGGGCGTCGGGAAGTCAGCGATGGCAGCTGTTTTCCGCGGGTCCGGGCGAACACCATCCTTGCTGATCACATGACCCAAGAACAAGAGCTCCTCGTACGCGAAGCGGCACTTTTCGGGCTTCAAAGTGAGTCCGGAGGTCTTGATTGCTTGAAGTACAGCTTCAAGGCGCCGAAGGTGTTCGTCGAAGTTTGAGGAAAACACTACGACGTCGTCCAAGTACACGAGGCACGTCTGCCACTTCAAGCCGGCCAGTACTGTATCCATAACCCGTTGAAAAGTCGCAGGTGCCGAGCAAAGACCAAAAGGCATGACCTTGAACTCAAACAGGCCGTCTGGCGTTATAAAGGCAGTCTTTTCTCGGTCTCTCTCGTCGACTTCTATTTGCCAGTAACCGGTCTTGAGGTCCATCGACGAAAAGTACTTTGCGTTGTGTAATCGATCCAGGGTGTCGTCTATCCGGGGAAGGGGATACACGTCCTTCTTCGTGACTTTGTTCAGGCGACGATAATCGACGCAAAAACGAAGAGTCCCATCCTTCTTCTTCACTAGCACCACGGGGGATGCCCACGGACTCTTCGACGGCTGGATGATGTCGTCGCATAGCATTTCGTCGACCTGTTTCTTCACGGCCTCCCGTTCCCGCGTCGAAACCCGGTAGGGACTCTGACGGAGTGGTCGAGCATTTTCTTCTGTTATAATGCGGTGCTTAGCAAGGGGCGTTTGTCGGACCCGCGATGACGACGAGAAACAGTCCTTGTATTGCAGGAGCAGGGTTTTGAGCTTATCTTGCTTGACCTTCGGAAGGCTCGGGTTGACGTCAAAATCCCGTTCGGGACCTCTATTCGTCGAAGCAGGTTCGACAGCATCGAAGAGGGCGAAAGCATCGCTGGCGGCTACACATTCGTCGATGTAGGCAACCGTCGTACCCATGTTGAGGTGCCTATATTCGTGGCTGAAGTTTGTCAGCAGTACCTTTGCTTTACCGTCATGCAGCTCGGCGATACCTCTTGCGACGCAAATTTGACGATTCAGGAGTAGTTGCTGATCGCCGTCGATTACGCATTCAAGGTTCACAGGTTTTTCGGTGCCGACGGAAATAATGACGCTGGAGCGTGGCGGAACGGTCACCTGCTCTTCTATCACATTTAGTGCATGGTTCCCTGGCGTCGCGTGGGGCGGGAGCGCTTTTTCTGAGGTTAGTGTTATCGACTCAAACCTCAGGTCGATAACGGCGCCGTGGTCACTTAGGAAGTCCATTCCGAGTATCACATCCCTGGAGCAGTTTTGTAGGATTACAAAGCTCGCAGGATAAGTGCAGTTATTGATGGTGACTCTCGCCGTGCAGACACCAATCGGCGTTATCAGGTGGCCTCCAGCTGTCCGGATTTCTGGTCCACTCCAAGCGGTCTTTACTTTCTTCAGCTTGGTGGCGAATGGCCCACTGACGACGGAATAGTCGGCTCCGGTGTCGACGAGAGCTGTGACGCTGTGGCCGTCGATAAGAACATCGAGGTCGCTTGTTCGTCGTCTTGCGTTGCGGTTAGGTCGTGGCGTCGGATCACGGCTTCGTCGATTTGTCCCGCTGTTTCGACGTTGCGTCGTCAGGTTTTCTTCGGGCCGCGAAGTTTCGTCGTGAGGGCTCCGTCCGGTTTGCGTCGTGTTCTGAAGGTCTCGTCGCGTTGTCGTCGTCGGCGGCCGCGGAGGATCTTCGGCAGTTCGTCGTACAGCAACCGCACCTCCATCGGTTGCTGCCCTTAGTTTCCCGGATACGGGCTAGGCGACCGGCCCCGGTTTGGGCCAGTGTACTGCCGGCGGTGCGGTGACATGTAGCGGCCGGGCGACGGCGAGCGGGAAGGTCGTCGTTCTTCCCACTGTGTTCCGGTGAGGAAATCGTCGATGTCGCGAGGCCGTTCGCCTGGCTGCGGGCGCGGCGCGTTGACGGCGAATCCCCGTAGCCCCATCTGTCGATACTGGCATCGGCGGTATGTGTGGCCGGCTTCCCCGCAGTGATAGCAGAGCGGTCGGTTGTCAGGGGCACGCCAAACGTCGGTCTTTCGGGGGACGCAGCGTTGTCCTGTCGGCGGGCGGTATGGCGTCGGTGGTGGTGGCGGCGGTGCCTGGCGGCGGAACTGCTGCGGCGGCGCGGCGTCTTGACGTGGGCGAGGAGGGGGGGCGTTGCGTCGGGCTGCAGCAGCATAGCTCATGGCTTCCGGCTGAGCCTGCGGTGCTTCGGGAATTCCAAGCGATTGCCGGACTTCCTCGCGGACAACGTCGGCGATTGAATCCACTTGATGCTGCGGCGAAGGTAACAGTTTGCGCAGCTCCTCCCGCACAATCGCTCTGATGGTGTCACGCAGGTCATCAGGCTGCAGCGCCTGAACCTCCCCGTAGGTCGTCGTAGGAATGCGGCGGTTGTACTGCCTAGTGCGGATTTCTAGTGCCTTTTCGATTGTGGTGGCCTCCGAAAGGAATTCCGAGACCGTCTTCGGCGGGTTGCGCACAAGTCCGGCGAAGAGTTCTTCCTTCACTCCCTGCATCAGGAAGCGAACTTTCTTTTCTTCGGACATGGCTGGATCGGCATGGCGGAATAGGCGAGTCATTTCTTCGGTGTACAGTCCGACGTTCTCATTGGGGAGCTGTACACGGGTCTCGAGAAGGGTTTCAGCCCTTTCTTTCCGGATGACGCTCGTGAAGGTGTTGAGAAATCCGGTGCGGAAGAGGTCCCATGATGTTAGCGTGGACTCTCGATTCTCGAACCAGGTCCTTGCGCCATCTTCAAGGGCGAAGTAGACATGGCGTAGCTTCTCGTCGCAGTCCCAGTTGTTGAACGTGGAGACTCGGTCGTATGCCTCCAGCCAGCTTTCTGGATCCTCGCATGGTGATCCGCGGAATGTCGGCGGCTCCCTCGGTTGATGCATGACGACCGTTGTAGGTGGCAGGGGGTCTGTCATCGTCTCGGCGGTAGATGTGACGGTTTTCGGCTGCCTGGCGTTTTCGGGAAGGAGCCCGTAGTCTGGTTGTAGTCCCTTCTGCCGGCGGCTGGTTCGAGGATCCGGGTTGACCTTAGAGTCGTCTTCTTCGCGGCTTGGGCTTGGGTCAGCGCTCCGCGGTGGCGTCCGGATCATGAAGCAGCACCTCCACCAGATGTCACGTGGTCGTGACGTCGACGAAGGCAGCAGTCGGCGTTTGCAGGATGAAAGTGTTTATTTGGCCGAACTTGTGGCCGGAAAATGAGAACTAGAACTACAGCAATACACGCTGTACAATGATAGCGGCGAACAGGGCGTCGTCCGTCGATCAACTGACAAGCGGTCAAGTGCGTCGGTTTTTATACAGGTGCTATGGAACTTTCCAGCGATATCGCTGGTGGCGGCGTTATCGCTCGATAAAGCTGGAACATTCGCGTGCGGCGCGAAATCTTAACAAAACCATCTACTACAATCGAGAAGTCTCTCGAACACTGCTTCGCGGGCAGCGTCGAGCGTTGATAACCGCCCTTGCTGGTCAAACCCAAAAACATCAAAATAGGACAAGAAGTGGGCGTGGCAATACGATCAAATGAAAAAAAAAATAAACGAACGAGCACAACATATGAAAAGGTAATTTCGTTTACGAACACAGTATAACCTTAATGAGTGGCGTTGACGTCACTTCGCAGTGTGATGATTTCGCACTGGAAATGATATAGCTGGACGACTGCTTTTGATCGAGGCGTTGTAGCCTTGCCGCTTGTCAACAAATGGCGTTGAACTTTCGGAAATTTAAAGAAACTGCTCAGGCGTGTCGCGCTAGTGGTGAGCAGTTTGCTCGTCACAATGCTGGCTGCATCCTAACAAAAACACGCTAAAACAAAATTGTCTACAGGAGGCTTTATTGGCATTGAACTGCAGGTTATGTACATTACTATAGCTTTATCACATAAATTCTATCTGATTAACCAGCGATCGGTTTAGGCTCATTGTCAGCTTTTTCAAAGCCGGTGCGCCAATTCATTCCCGACCGTACCGCAGCATTGGTTCATCTGCGTCTAGCATCTAACATGTCGCCAAGTAGAAAAAAAAGCAGTATCGCAATGTGTTCCCTTGCTTCCTTCCTTTTCAGTCTTTGTATATCCTTGCAGAAAGCGCACTAAGCTTGGAAGCTAGTACACGCGCGTGATTGATATTTTCGCCCGTGGGACAACCATAGATACACAAGAGGAAGGAACCAACATTACGTGTTCAACGCGATAACACAAGCGCATTCGCGGGGTCCTGCACGCCTATCGGTAGATTTTTCTCAGGCGCTAGACTTCCTTCGCTGGAAATTTGTGTTAGGGTGCTATTTTCGCTATCAGAATGCGTCACGCGCACAGTTCACTTCTAAGGTTTCGAAAGATGCAACATCGATGACCGTGTTTCAGAAGCGAGAATGTCCTTTCCCGCAGTGTTCTAATCGATAGAAAGTAGTCGCCAGCACACACACTCACGCCCACAGATGATCTCGTTGCGTTCATGAGTACTTCTAGTCCACGTTTCGCACACACCGTTGTTGCTGGCGTCAAGCCTTCTCCAACGCGATTCAGTTCACACGTACGTAACTATAAAGCACTGGGCAGGGTTATGGATGCATCATTTGCTTCGACTCGAAGAAGGAAATCTTTGCACCCTTCTCGGTGATGGCGTAGTGGGAAGGTGCGAAGCAACTTGATTTCTAAGTTGCGTCGTACATATGTCCGTAGTGGCGTAGGAGAAGCATCCGGACGTTTTAAACACATGTGCTCTCTTTCGTAGCGACCAAGAGTTGCACGCAGACACAGGTGACGTATGGTCTTTGGATGTCGTCAGTACATTTGCTGCATGCGTATTGGACGTTTTCGAAGCTCTGCCGTGTACGGCGTTTGAAGTCTCGCCTGGGAATAAGTGCCTCTTTAGCGTAGCAAGTTCAGTGTCTCAGACGCACAGGGGTTGGTTTCTGCGAACGACATCTCACTTCACGTTGGGAGCACGAGGATCTGGAATATGCTCTGGTTTCTCGATGTGCTTCTGATACTGTTGTCGCTTGTATCACTTCTCTGACGGCTTCACCGAGTGTTTGATGCCTAAAAAAAAAAAGAAGAAATGGAATTATGCCAAAGAAAACAGAAACGTACCGCGCAAGATACAATAAGCGCGTGAAGAAAGACCGAGGACAGTGACCCTATTTCAGCCATCCCCCCCCCCCTTTTTTTTGTTTAGCACGTTACTGTTTTTTTCTGCATGAGACAACTACTCTGCAACAGCATATCTATGGAAAATCCTGCTTCATCTTTAAAACAAGCATAAAAACAACAAAATATTTGAGGAAAGGACGACGAGGAACCGTGAAAGAAGAATCCATGCCTTTCTTGTCATTAATTGAAATATTGAAAACACAAGTAATGTTTATTCATTCTCCTAAGGGACACAGTTATACTCTTTACACATGCGAATCTAAGGGCAAGTCTGATCACAGTAGTATAATTGACTGGTTTAATACAAGGAGGCACGTTGATGCACGTACAAAGACACAAACTATAGTTTGTGTCTTTGTAATTATAGTTTCCGAAAGGCGAAAGTGCAAAGTTGGTCTCTGCGCATGCCTCACAAATCGGCCCCTTACTTATCGTTGCTGCCGGTACAGCGCCTCCGCCAGGGGGTGCAGCTGTCCTGCGGACGTCACCATAAGAGGCTGTGCCATCTGGTAGTGCGTTGCGTAAGCCCGATGCTGCTGCTGCTGCTGCTGCTGCTGATGCCACGTCATCGAAGCTGCACTGCGCGCCACCAACGTCCTTGCCTTCTGCGCAGGCGAAGACGTCTGCGTAGCCGACGTTGGCGTCGTCGTTACTGTGACGCAGTTAGCGGTGCGGACACCACTGGTGTAATGGGAAACGTGAGCCGCCGGCTGGAACTGGTGGAGATGAGTGTTGTAGTCCGGCGTGCGGTGCTTCCTGAGCCATGGGGCGCTGGTGAGGGCGTTGCGCTGCGCTTCGGGGCTCAGGTCTGGCAGGAAGAGCGCTTGCGGAGCGTGACCAGCCAGCTCGGCAGGGTAGTAGATGATGCGCGGCAAGCCCCACTGCAGCGGTGCGCCCATGCCGCCGGGCCACTGCGAGCGCATGAAATGTGCGTTATGACCAAGGCACGCGTCGACCTATGTAGCAATGAAGGGGCATTGCTAGTACGGATAGTGGGGATATAGAGGTCTGCACTGATAAGTTATTGATGTTTACTACAATACGGGCGGGTTAAAAGAAACGAAGGGGGTGAAGTGCAAACCCCTCCATATCCCCGACACTTGTTGATGCGCAAAACGGTTCCCCCAATACACGGTGGTGAGGGCTACGTCCTTTAATGACTGCATGCACAAGTTTGATGCGTTTGTGGTTCTTGAACACACTACGAACACGTTAAATATTTACCATTTCTCGTGTCAGTATTTTAGGATTTGCGAATTTCACACGTGGAGTTAAAAAAAAAAAAGAAGAGAGCTCACCCTGAGATTCACGATATACACGCATTTAGTGTGACCGTATTCATTAAGACAAAAAAGCACAAACTGTCTCCGCTTGCCGTCCGCCATAATCATCGCATTCCGTCCACTAGAAAGATGGACGGACGTACTAAATAACTCGATGTCGATTTACGGGCTTCTTTTTTTTAGACCCCCCCCCCCTTTTTTTTTAGTTCGGCACAAAACGCAGCATCCCAGCAAGCCTCCACTACTACTCACGTCGTAAACAGCGGCTGTTCCGGCCCCGCCTTCAACAGACGGACGTGCCACTTGCTGGATAGGGACGGGCTGGAAGTGACCACCACCCGCAGGGATGAAGTACGCGATGGGCTCCTGGGTACAGGGTGGTTTCTGCACGCCCGTAGGATGCGGCTGCGTGGGCACGGGACGAGCGATGTATGATGACGACGACGTCAATCGCAGACCTGCGGTGGTGTGACCCGCGTTCGAATACGTCGGCTGCAAGAAAAAGAAAGGATGAGCATTAAGGCGAGTGAAAAATAAGTACGTCAACTTATGTCGTCTATTTCGTCAAGCGCACATGGTGAAATGTATAAGAAAAATATATGAAGTAAACGTAATTTGTCTCGAACATCACGAGGCCTTTTTTTTTCTGGACCTTGGCTTTGCCCTTACGCCATAGGGGGAGGTTGGCAGGTTCAACCCCTCTCCCCGCATTACCCTGGAATTTTCATGTTTAGATGCGTATGTATACACGCATATGTGCAAACACAAACACGCAAACAGAAATAAAGGCAGGGAGTCTTCACTGCACTACGTGTCATAATGTGGCGAAGACATAATACGAAGTAGCACGCACAGCGCCAGGATTATCGCGAGCTTCGCAATGAGCTTCCGCGCGGCTGCGCAGATGGTTATTTCGTGTTCAATAACAGCGCTCATCTTAGCTGTTAAATTCTGTTCGCAGTAGGACAGGCGGGTGTCACGAGCAGCGTAATATACGCAATACTAAAATGCTGTATACAAAATGAGTGTTACCTTTTCATTGAGTTTCATTGTCCCAGCGGCCTATTTTGTCTATATTACAACTGAAACATAATTTTACTTTAAATGGTTATTATTTAAAAAAATTGGGATATAACGCATTCTCCAAAAATATTCAAAAGCCAGGAAATTCGTTCGTTGGGCCATCTTCCTAGTGGACTTAAAGATATTGTATTTTTTGTTAAACACACACACACACACGCACACGCACACACACACACACACACACACACACACACACACACACACACACACACACACACACACACACACACATATATATATATATATATATATATATATATATATATATATATATATATATATATATATATATATACATGAGAAAGACACATGGATAAATAGTAAAGAGATAAGAGATAGGTGTATGCGTAGTGAAAGGAATGGAAAGACAACAGAAGCATCCAGCAAACAGGTAGAGACAGAGTTTAATACTGAAAATAATCGGTGAGCATCGGCGCTCTTGGAAAGCAGGATAGCAAAGCAGGAGAAGGCAGATTTACAGATGCTGGAACCACAGGCTTCTGAAGGTTACTCGGGTTTATAGGACGCTGTTTCTTCAACCTGCGAAATTTAAAATGTAGGTGCATGAAGAATTTGATCACTTTTCTTAGATCGAAGCTGTATACGGCTAGGCGAAAGCAAAATTAACCCGTCCTATGTGCGGAAGAAACTCCTAGCGCGCATGTACTACAGAAGTTGGGCAAGTCCCACTGCTCACCACTGGCCCAGTATAAGTGGAGAACGGAACACACGGGTGGCAAACAAATTACGATTTGTGAACAGACGAAACCAATAACTGAGAAAGACTTCTTACGCAATTATTGGTTGCGTCTGAACGATCGGAATTAACCCAGTGACAGACACCGGAACCGCACATTCTAACTTCAATTGTTAGCCACCTGTACGGAGGGCTTGGGAGGTTATATTTTTTTATTTGCTCTTTCAGTATAAAACAGAAAAGACACGAATGCGTGGAGAACGTTGCGGCTGCCGCGCAGAAAGCGCACAATTTGTTTCCCTAAAATGACTAGAAATGTCGGGGCTGTTAGAAAGAGAGAGTGTGAGACAGCAACGTCGTCTTCGTCCTTGCGCTGGACCAAGAGCATTCGCACTGCTTCTGACAAAGAACATTACGGAGAAGCAGCTCACGGGATCCATTGTCGTTGCCACTGGCACAGACGCACGGTAATATAAACTGTACCGTTTCAGATGTATAACTGACCCGGTTTGTGTTTTCAACAGTGGACGGGGAGAGGACCACCGCTGTAGCTCAACTGGTAAATATCGGACGCGTTATTCGAAGGTTGCAGGTTCGGTCCCTGCCAAGTTATCTTTTCGTCCACTTTACTTTCTTCACATTTATATCCTCATTACTACAAATAACATCCCCTATACTTTCCTTGGCATTACGTCTGTTAGTTCTAATTAATGTTGTGTCTAACATAGAAAAACGAGCCCTTAATAGTATTGTGCCTTCGTTCAGGCATGTAATCAAGGAACACAGGGCAGACCTTTCAAAAGGCGAGCACTCATCGTAATCCTCAGCCTATTCAATGCCCATTGCAGGAAGAAGGCCTTTCCTAACGATCTCCAACTCATCATATCCTGAGTCAACCGATATCATGTTAGTTCTGCGAACTTTTTAATTTGATTACCGCACCTATCTCTCTGACGTTCTATTAGTGTGAGGTATGCTGTCCAATAACTGCAGTAATCGTTTCTCGTACGCCAAAGAATGTTCTGTATCATTTTAACAACAATGTACAGTGTGCGGGCGCAGGAAGCCATGTATGCAAAGAGAGAGCAATGCGGGCGCTCAGTTCATGCCGGATTCTTGCTCTTGACACTATGCTTCGTTTATACTACATGCAATGGTGACATTCGTTATGGTTTCAATAGGAGCTTGAAAAAGAAAGTGCAGAAAAGCAGCAAGAATAAAAATGCTATATGCCCCCCCCCCCCTTACCCCCCTAACCCACATCAGCTGCAAATAATAAATTCTAACGATGTAATTGCAAACACATTTCACCACAAATTTCGTAGTTTTCAACTATATCAGTGCGCGAATCCGGTTGCACTTACCCTAAACGCCGTGCCGTCTCTCCCGTCTCGACGGTGATCATCACTACCACCGCAAGTGACGCTGGCAGATGTAGTCGGAGGCGCTAACGGAGACGGAAAGCCGGCGCCGTCGTACGCATTGGTGCTGGATGGTATGTCAGCGACTAAGGCGGATATCTTTTGCAGCGGCGTCGGCGCACCAAACGGCGGTGACGGTGGCTGTGTCATTGGTTCAGGGGGCAGAGGCTGGTCCGGCGAAGAGCATTGACGCGTTGAAGCCGCGTCTGTCGGCGGAGCCTTGTCAGCATCAACCGCTGCTTGCCCGCTCGACGGTTGAGTCGCTTCCGCATCCATCACGGGGGGCGTCTCTTTCTGCGGTGGTTGGCACGACGTCGGCAAAAGCGGAGACAGGCGTGACGGAGAGAGCTGCGGAAGCGGGCTCGAGCTGTTGTGGTATCGCATGGACGGCGACAAGGCATCTTCGCTCAGGTATCCCGAGGAAAAGCTGAAGCTTGACTTGGGACTATCCAGCGTGCAGTAAAACTCTTGTTCGGCCCCATGCAGATCACCCTGGAGCTTGGTAATCCATCGTTCCCGCGCCTGGATGCGTCCGGGAGAAACATTGCCAGCGGGAATCGATGCACCAGCCTGTTCTTGAGTCGTTTTCTGGCTGTCCACCGCCTCCGATACGGCTCCTTCGCTCCCTTCCGACAGCATCCCAGGGGTCTTATCCTTCGCTTCAGTATCCTCAGAGGCAGAAGCGTGGTTGCTGCCGGCGGTAGAATCGCTGCATTCGTCAAGGACCTGGCAGAGGATGTCGGAATCACTCTCCTTCGTCGTTTCGATGTCACCGTCTGATCGGGACGTGCTTGTCTCTCGTCTTTCAGACTCCTCGTCCGGCTCGGTCGTCGCCTCACAAGCGATGTGTTCCCCACTCTCGACGAGACCTGTTCCTTCCTCACCCCTCTTCAAGGAAGTAGCCGAACGAAGAACCTCTTCGGCGGGCTCCGCGCTTGCCGTGGCATTCGAGTCACTGTCGTCGGGGCCACTGGAACCAGACGAACAGGGGTCTCTCGTTGCGTGCCGCACGTTGACAGGAACGAAGTGGAGAGGAGGCACGGAACGACACCTCGGAGGCATTGCGAGTGATGTCTGAAAGTAAGCATCTTGCCTTTTGTGGCTAGTGAATGGGCTGCTCGTCGCTATTGTGCCCAGGGGGATGGCACTCGGTGGAGGCGCCGTCTCTTGCGTCGCTCCGCCCTTCGCACCTTCAATGGATGTGTCAGTCGCTCGATGGTCAAGTTCAGCTTTACTGCCAATGCCGCTTATGCCGGATTCAGCGACGGTCCCTTCCTGAACTCGAACTAAACCTTCCGCTAGACTCTCATCTGAAGAAGTCGTGTCCGTGTCCTCCGCCTCGTGTATCGCATTCGCCGAAGGAGCACTTGAGTCCCGACTGCGGTCCGTGTCGGAATTAGACTCGTCGTCGCAGCCATCGAGGCCTTTTCGGCCCTCTTCTCCGTTAGCGGTGTCATTGCGTGGTTCATCCCCTTGGCCATTGCCCTCGACATTCGTACCACATTGCGATGTCGCTTCCGGTGATTCGACGATGGTGTACCCGCCGCTGTTCTCCGGTGAGCCTCCGAACCTCGCCAGCAGGTCGGTAGGATGGCTGTGCGTGCCGGCGATGTTGAGGTCGGGAAAGTAACCAGCCACCTCGCTGTTCGCCTCGAAGTCGCCGCTCAGGCGGCAGATGTCGTAGGTCAAATCGGCCGAATCCTGCGGAGCGTGCAGACGAAATATAAATAAGCACCATTGTATGCAGTTTACAAATACAAAGCGGCACCACGTTTTCATCTCGACTGCAGGCGTTTATTAATAGTTTGAAACGTACGAGGCAAACATAAAATTATGATCGTTGGGGTTTTACGTCTCAAAACCACGATATGATTACGAGGAACGCCGTAGTGAAGGGATCCAAAAATTTTGACCGTCTGGTTTTCTTTAACCTGCACCTAAATCAGTACACGGGCCTCTAGCATTTTGCCTCCAGCGATATGCGGCCGCAGCGGCCAGGATTTGACGCCGCGACCTTTTCGGCAGCATTCGATCACCGTAACCACTAGGTTACTGTGGCGGGTGCATATATAAAATAGTCTCCCTAACAAGTATGAGTGAAGTTAACGAGACTAACATTTTTCTTGTTATTCTGAAAATACCTATCATGATTCACGGTTACAAGTGCGGTTCACTGAAACAAGTGTGGCCCATTTCCAACGGCGCAACTGAGAAAATTTTTCTTTTCTGGATTTTCTTTTCTGGATTGTGCAGGCATGCAAAATGCCTTACAAAAGGTTCTATCTATGAACGATCGCGTGACTGTACCGAAGCTGCTTCCGGGAATGCCAATGACTCGGCGCCATGCTCGGGACGTACCAGGAAAAGTGCTGAAGGATATGACATCGCTTCACGGTTACATAAATGCCCACCAACTTAAGAGAATGCTTCCGCGTAACTAAATATAGAAGTTCGCGTGTGTGGCTTCCATACTGAGCGACGTTCAGCTTATTTCCTTCCCTTATTGATTTTCCCCATCATACATCAAGAAACGCGTGTGTGTGCGAATGCTAGTGCGCGCGCGTGCGCGTGTGTGTGAAAAACTCGGAAGATGTGAAAAAAGCTTCGCAGATGAGAAAGAGGTTTACTTAAATAGGTAGCGTATAAACCATGGACTTTGATTTTATTGCAAGAAACCGAAAACATTCTCATTACACAGGATTTTTTTGTCACTAAGAAGAGTAACATAATACGTATATTTGCACTGACCAGCATGGAGAAGGGCAGTGCACTATATGCTTAGCGTGGCATCAAATGTAGCTCGGCACTGGAATAGTTACTTGATGTTCAGCTTTACAAGGGTACTAGCACGAAAATTTTCAGCCTTTTTTTTCTTCAAATGAAAGGCCATGACACCAAGAACCTAGAAAACGTGCTGCTAAGAGTGAGTGCACGTTGAAAAAGTGATTACAATATATTCTTAAAAGCTAGTTTCGGTTCCTACTGTACCCTGATGATACAACAGCCATTTTGAATGTTTTTGGTGACGCACAAGCGGATATTTTGAATGTTTTGGTACCTGACGTCATCACAACAAGCCATACTGGCTGCTGCGTGCAGTCACCAGAATTGACACTGTAGCCCGGCGTCACGATAGTGTCGATGCCAGTAGGTGCGCTATGCGAAAATCGATTTCAGTGCGAAAATGAAATATCTTATCATCATTTACCGGGCTTCACATTTGCTAAGAACCATCTCTGTATTCAGGAGATTTGTATGTCAGAGTAAACTCAGCTTCGAAAATTGATGTCAGTACCCCTTTAACGTACGCACAGTGGATGCCTTGGCCCCGTTGACGAATGTACTGCGATAAGGTCTATCCCACAGCGTGCAGAATGCACACAGAACACGATTCGTTATGATATCTTTCGGCGTTTTTTCTGGGCTCATTCCAAAACCTTTGGTGGAGCCGTTATTAATGTAACGTTATCATGCGTACGACCATTCTCACCTCGAGAGCCTTGCGCGTGGCTCTTGAGAGGGCCTCGAGCGCGGGACTCTTGACGACCGGTCGCGTTCGGGAGGTCGCTTTCGACGTGGTCCGCCTTCCGGCTCGCGTCCTGGTCGCCTTGGGTGGTCTTCCTCTTCTGTTCCGCTTGACACGGGGCTCCGCGAAGTCCTCGTCGTCGACGTCATCGCCTTCAGACACGTTCTCCCGAACTCTGGGAGGGCTGCTCTTCCTTCGCGTCGCCGTCCTGCTTGCGCGCCGAGTCTTCACCATCGTGCGCTCGTCCACACGCTGGCCGCTGCCGTTTGGCCTCGGCTTTCTCGCGTGTTCGGGAACGTAGAGTCTCGAGGCAGGTGAGCACGCGGCGCCCGCACCGGAAGTGACGTCTCTGTCTCGACTACTTGAGCTTGAACTCCTACGTGATTGGCTCACTTTGGGAGATTGGCTTCCCTTCTTCTCTTCGTCGTTGTCGAAGCAGACTGTGTGCAGGGCATCCAGCATGACCACCCACAACCGGTAGCCCTTGGTGGCGATCTCTGCGATTAAGACGACGGGAATGACGATCAATTCATTTATTCAGAAAAAAGAAGCACCGAAGGTCACGGGTTATGAATGAAATAGATGAAAGTTTTTTATTGCGATAGCAATTATATGGACACTCTCGGCTGGTGTTTGCCGTCGCCGTCATGTCCCGGATATGTATATATGTATAAACAAAAGCGAGAAAGAAAAGTAAACCAGAAAAAAATATTCCGAAGCGCGCCACCGGGATTGGAACCTGCGACCCCTCGCTCTGCAGCGCGCTGCTTTAAACAACTCGGCCACGCGCCACCGATTGTTTAGCATAACAACGGCGAGCTATTTATATACACCATTTAAAGGGACACTAAAGAGCAAAACGATTTTTCTCGCATTAGTAAAGTAGTCTTCCACGATACCAAAAACACCACGCTTACTGCCAGAAGACGCTTAATAAGCGAGAAAACACGCAAAAAGAAAATACAGGTGGCGACGCCACCTTGGAATTCCCGCACCATTTGCCGTGACGTCACATATTTTTGACGGCGCCTGCTTGGGCCTACGTAGTTCCTAATCGGTTAAATCGAAGTAAAATGTCTTCTGAGGGGGCCAGAGACTTGACATAACGAGTTTGTGGAAATTTCGTCGAGCCAGTGGCGCCAAAATACGCTAAATGCTCTTTGAAACCTTTTACGTCACGAATTACAAAGCTCGGCGCGAAATTTAAAAACGAAACTTTTAACTTTGTTTTCTCCTCTAATAATAAACCTATGGTGGTGAAATAAACTACACAAGAGTTCTCCAAGCACACTTTATCAATCTGAACCAATTCATTGTTTCTCTTTAGTGTCCCTTTAACGCTAACTGCACGCAGAGCTCGGAGGTGCTCTAGTGTGTGTAGTAACACCCGCGAGATTGCCTGAAGGGCGCGCTTTAAAGCAACACTCCTACATTTTCCTTCAGTTTGAAAGCTGCCCTTGAGACGCGCTCTAAAAGGTCGCCCATTTGCCGAGTAAACAATGCGTCGAACGCCACCGCGCGGCAGGAGACCCGGATGGGTCATTCCACGCGCCACAGTTTTATAGGGACACTAAAGACAAATAACAGTTTATGTCAATGTATGACAACGTCTAAAACGGCAATACTATCAACAGCAGTGCCCTACTTACCGAGAAATTAGGCTAAATGTATCACACGATGAGCGCCACGAGCGGGACATTTTGGAAATGATCCCGATGACGTGCCAGAGTCCGACTACAATTAATCACTCGTTATCAAACTAGCTGCAATAAAAAGAGAACCTTCCGTGCATCAAGAGGCGTAATAAAATGCTGCTTGTTCGTTTCTGTTGCCATGGGGAACGGCGCACGTGGTTCAAAGGTTCCGTTTTCGCCGAACTGCGCTTCGCCCGGCGCCCTGCCGCGCTCACGCGGTCGCGTCTCAGTGGCAGTTTCCGTATCGCGTACTGCCTTGTGTGTTTTGCGCGCTCCTGAAAGTCGCTCTGACAGAACGTTCGACAAAATGCCGCATGCATGTGATGTTGCCGGATGCCCGAATGGTGCACGTCGCCAATGCACGCCGCCGCGCAGTAAAGGCGGGCAACGTTGGGCATGGCAACAGTGACGTGAGAAAGACCGCTTTCAGGCGGGTGATTCGAAGTGCGCTGATGCGATGCGGACCACTAAAACGTGATTTTATTTCAAAATAAGCACTTAATTCCTTGGCACAAAAGTAGCACTACGAGGTTTCTGGACCACTATTTCAACCTCTTTAGTGTCCCTTTAAAGACGTCTAAGAGCGTTGGGTTGTAGCACGCTACTCAAACACGAAGAAGTAACAACCGTCACAGTTGTTAGTTCGCGCTCGTCCTGTGTGTACCTGTGCGTTCTTTTCGAGTGTCCTTCTTTCTGTTTGAGCAGTGCGCTGCAAGTGTCGAGCTGTGACCGTTGTTAGTTCGTGGTCGTCCTGTGTGTGTTCTTTTCGTCAGTCTTTGCGCTCGAGCGGCACGTTGCAAGTATCGAGCTGCTTGCCGTTCTTCGTGTGACATTCTAATTTGTTGCTATCGCATTCATTGCTTCGCCGTTGCGGCGAAACTGTGAATCTTTTCTTTTTCAGTCTCTTACCTATTGATTTCTTGAATTATTTTACCTCTTTTACTTTATATTTACACGCGTGTCGTCCTTCTTTGTTTTTTTTTTTATTGTTGCATAGCGTTTATATTGCTTTATGTAATGCGTTTCACCCATTTCCCTTTATAATCGAGTGTGTGTCCAAACCCCTCGTGGGTATGAACCATTTACCCCTAGGTGACGAAACAAACAATATCAGAAGAGGTAGTAGATTAGGATATACAATGTATTGTTGTACGTTTGATGAGATTTGAAAATGGGGTGTGTAGATTGAGGTGGTGTACGTTGGCAATGCCTTAGTGATGCACAACTATCGATGGTATTATCGATACTATCGATAGCCGAGTCACTATCGAACTATCGATAGTGCTATTGATAGTAAATTCTATAGTACTATCGATAGTATAAAATCAACTGCGCGAACTAATTTCCGTACAAGCTTGCTTCTCCGATTGCGTGCTATATGGTGGAGCAGGAGTAGGATATGCTAACGAAAAGAAAGTTGACATGCTCTTATTCCTTCAACAGAATGCTGGGTTAACACATGATAATAAAGTTGAACTGTGCAGCTTTATAGAAAATGAAACCGTTACATGTGGTGGAACCGCACTGCCTCGAATCTATATATTGCATTTTGTGGCTTCAAAATAAACATATCACGAACTAAGTTTGTTATTTGTTAGATGTAACTGGTTACTTTTGAATATCTGTTTATGTACGTATATATTCCAGTATTTTGACAGCGGAAATAATTCATTTCTTTCGCCAAAAAATTGCTCATAGTTTAAGTGCACTGAGTATTGCTGATAGAAAGGTGTCCCAAATGTTTTAGCAGTATCGCCGGCCAGCAACAGCATAATCATTCACAGCACTATCGATAGTTAGTAATATTACCGATGGTACTATCGACTACACCATCGATAATACTATTGATAGTTTATCGATAGCAGTACTATCGATAGTTTCTTTACACTATCGATAGTTTTAAGAATACTATCGATGCTATCGATAGTCAATTTACCAATAGTTTTGCATCGCTACTATGCCTACGGAACGGTAAAAGGCACGTCTGCTGGAGGCAGGGGTGTCAATGTCCTTCTTCCAGTCAGCGATAGTCTGTCTGTCGATGGTTGCGTTAGCAAGGATTTTGTTAAAAATGCGCTTTTCTTTGCGTCATCAGAGCTGCATAATCGGACAGTTTGCAGAATCTATTTGTTGTGTATCGCTTGCTATTCATGCATTGGTATGCATACACATGACATCAATTAGTTATTTTGTTTCAGTGATTTGTAATTTTGTCGCTCTTTTAGTGTCCTTATTACTTTTCAGCTCTGTGTGTGGCCGTTCCATTGCCTGCGCACTCTCAATCCTATTTAACCCTGTTTGCACTAGAAATGTACTTGTACGTAATTGTAAATTACGTACAAGTACGTACGTACTTGTACGTAAGCGCATTCGTTGTAATAAGAAGCACTATATGACTATTCGGGAAGTTCAGAGCAGCGCATAGATCCAGGTTGCCCAAAGATTTGATGCAAGTACACGAACTAAGTATTATTACGTTCGGGACCTTCTGATCCTAAAGAGCGCACTAATCAGTAGCAGGGATACACTGGGAGAAGTCGCACGTACTTCTCGCCTAGCCTTGCATATAGTTCCACTCGTAAAATAGCACTGCGTGGCTCTCTTCAAATTATGACACTGCTTCCTGTATGTACGGCGCAAGATTTTTATTAAGCGCTGTGTTCACGACAATTCTTTTTATCTCGTTGACGTTATAGTTAAGATAATATAAAGCGACATCTTCGTATGGCGACATAATAACCGAGATGTGTTTTAGTCTTACCGCTTTCGAGGCCGTTGTAGAAAGCGCAGTTCTCGACCATTCTCTTGAAGTCGGCAATGAAGGCCTCTTTGCACGCGTAGGCGCCTTCCTCGACGCGTTCGGTGATCATGGTGAGATCCATCGGCTCCTGCAATGTCCGAGAAGACATAAGTGATCAGCGCGCTGAGAAAATAACCTTTTCACAATTGTAAAGCTAGCCTTCCTACGGTGCAGTTAGTTCAACTAATGACAGATATATAGTCACTTCTGCAAACAGCGTGTTCAAGCGCAGTTTGCTTGCGCTATGATGTGGAAAATGTAGACTGAGCCGTCTTGTTAAAAACACGAGTAATAGACAAGCCCCAGCACGTGCAGCAACAAACGACTTCCTCTCCATTTGAAGCGCGAAGATTGCCGCCATTAGTTGGGCGAATATACAACACAGGGAAGCGCACTCCAACCGTCGAAGTGCGCTTCTATTCGGTCTATTCGGAAGTGGCACGGATACCGATCTGTATATCCATCTGCGTCCACTATCAGGTTGCGGGTATTTACCTTGATGATGCTGAAGTACCCCGGACACATCGTCTCGTCCAGGGACATGGAGAACAGCCAGGCATCGTCGTGGCGTCTCACGGCATCAAGCACTGCACCGAAATAATTATGATCAAATTACACAGGATGCGAGATCACACAGGATGCTAGGTGTGTATATATCCTCAGTTCGTAGTGAAGCAAATGTTTTAACCAGGATTAGCTCGTCCTGCCTTTCGTGGATATTTGCTCTCTTATTGCTGAAACGCCCTCAGCTTGTCCGTATCTGTTAATGAAACTTTCTAAAGTCCGTTCTGATAGCGAACACAATCTGGCGCTGGTAAACTGGGGCAGCTTGAATATTGCAATTTTGTTCGTGAGTAAATATTCCCATGATTAAAGAGGTTTGCGAAAGTGATCAGTGATCAAGCTGGTAACATTCGCAACAGCGCAGCAGGACCGTGGCGTCTGCTTTCAACACGCATGTGTCGCGTCAAACTTTACCTTCTTCGTGTATTGTGGCAGGACTGTAAACTTTTGAAACCGGTGGCGTGTCTCTGATGTCAAGACTGGTTAGTCGGCGCCGTGTAGCCACGAAGCAAATGCTTCAGTGAGGCAACGTGGTATAGAAATGGCTAAACGAAGGAACCGCGGTGAGCGTAACGCATGCGTCGCTGAATACCAATTTTCATCGTACGCATTTCCAGCAAGCTATTGAGTTACAGGGGTAAGGGAGAGTGTACGAACGCTTATTCGATTTTCGAGTTTATTCTGCTTGTAAGATTTGTAAGCTGCATTTTTCTGCTCGCCTTCGTTATATTACTCTTTCCTGTCCACTGGCGCTTGCAAGCTTTCTTTCCTCATTTGGCGAGGCTAGGTGTCTTCGTCTCGCGGGTGACATTCGAGCTCACTTACCTATCTGCAGCCGGGAGCGTAGAGCCACTGTTCCTGGACTCTTGAAAAGCCGGCTGTACAGTGGCAACAAAAGAAAGGGTGAGGGAAACGGGAAACAGTAAACAAACAAAATGCATTACTGAGTCAATGCGGATGCACCCCCCGTCTCCCGCGAGAACATCTTACCACGACGGGGGGGCCGCTGTGTTAATTTTGTTCTAGCCATGCAGCATACTATAATGAACTTTGTGTAAATAATCTTCCGCTATGTTTTCCGCACAATAACAGGCCTAATATGTGCGCCTTCCTCAATGCAAGGTTAGTTCGGCTTCTAACCCCGACCGTCCTCCCAGGGGACGACGCCGTCTGGGGAGGGAGAGGGGTGTTAAAATATATGCCGTGTACCTGCTTGGCCTGATCCCGTGTCGGCTTGGCGGTGGCGTTTGCTTGGAGGTTGCCGCATGTTTGCGTGGCCTTCCAGGACCTCGTCCTCTAGATGCGGAGCGTCCTCTCATCGAGGCCCTGGTAAAGAGAAAAGGGAATGAGACAGCACTCAGGGTAGTTTGGAACCAAATTTTAATCATGAGTGAACACTATATATGAAAAAAAAAGAGAGCTTTTTTACTATATTTTTTTTTGCCACGTATATGACTCTCACATACGTAACGCTCTTTAAAATAGACAACCTTAATGAAAGGCAACATATAATGAAGCCTATGAAGGTATAGGGGACGTTAATTGCACTATTTTGAGTGTATTGTAGCAATTGTTATATAGATACTTTAACAATATTGTATAGTAACTGTGATAAATACTACTTGCCGCCTGCAGGGACCGCACCTGCACCGTTCGGCTTACGCGCCCGATGCTCTCGCCAATTAAGCTACGGCGTTTGGCAAGAGCATCGGGCGCGTAATCCGATGGTTGCAGGTTCGGTCCCTGTCGGCGGCAAGTTGTCTTTTCGCCCACTTTACTTTCTTCGCATCTACATCACACTTACTGCAGTACGCTTAAAACAGTACACTCAAAGTCCCCTATAGTTTTCTCGGCGTCATTATCCGCCGGTTTTCATTAAAGTTGTGTCAAACAAAGGCACAAGCCGCCACAATTCCTTTCCTGCGTTCTCTCGAAAGAGGCACGTTGGCTCTTTTTTGGAGAGTCGTGGGACGCACGCCTCTCCAAAAGAGAGTCAGTGTGTCTCTTTAATAAAAAGGGCTACATATGTGATAGTCATATACGTGGCAATAAGGAGTCAAATGGCTCTTCTTTTGTTTTGTTTTTTTAATGTGAAGTTCTTTTCAGCGGGAGACTGGACAGAGCGGTGCGAACTTCAGCGCCTGCATCGTCCCCCTTGCCGCCGTGCATTCAAAGCGCATGGGGTCATTTATTGACGCGTCTCACGGCACGCCAAATATAAAGGGATAACTCTGACCACTACAATACCCTTTCTTCTTCATTAGAATCTGACTTAAAGCGCTGATAGGCGAAGAACGGGGTGTATAGTTACGTCAAGGTCTGGGCTATAATTATTCCGCATATTTAGAGAACTGTATTTGGACGGTTATGCGTTTGTGTTAAATGGTACGTTAGGTACAATTTAACGAAAACTATAATTTGTATATAAAACATTGCACGTAATCACAACACGGGAAGGGCCAAGAATCGGGTTGTTGAATTTGGTGTATTAAGCTATTAACCCGATGGAACTGAACTTTATAAGTTAGAAGTGTCAGTAGAAACGTATTTTGTATTTGAGAAAGGATACCAGATGGTAACACCGTTAAATGCAAAGTACGAGTTGAATTTAGGGGTTTTCTGCTACTCAGCTTCAAGTAGCTCGACCTTTTCATTCTTCTGAGTTATCTTTTTTCTTCAGTGTCACCTTATTTCAACATTTTAGTAAGTTTTCATTCTATATAAAAGCGTAGTAGCCGCTAACACCGTAAACTACGGCCGCTAAGAACCCTTAAGAATTGCGTATAAAATTGAAGCCTATAGACTAAGTGCTCTAATCTGAGAACTTCACATTATAAAACATTGGGCAGATCCCACGCACCGTGAGAGTCGATGTATGCGAAGCATGCGGCGGAAAGGTGATTGTGGCATAATTTTTTTCTGAGCGAAACGTTACAAAGTGACGCTAAGGATTTGCATAAATTTTTATACGCACACATATACGTTGAAGAGCAGCAGATGTGTTATATAATCAGTTGTTTACAGTCGGGTAACGCTGCGTACGGCAACATGGGTTTACCAACACCAGGAGCAGTAAGCTGATATGTAGTGTTTGTCCTTGTGATGGAGAACGTAAGCACGTTTCACGAACCCGTGTGCATGTGTGGAAGAAGTTCCTGACAGTTCTTGAACAAGGTCATCATCACCGTGGTCAGTGAGCACCAACAGCTCGTCATGACTTGTAACTGGATCCGGTCGTGATCGCGGTGACGAAGGGTCCATGTGTAGTGAAGTATGACGTATTGTGCACCTGTTGGAAATCGTGGATGTCTCGGTCATTTCGTCAACAAATTGTCTGTCGATAGAGCCGGCGACATGTCGGAACTTGAAGTCACCCTTCGCGTTGGTGAGGTATAGGCCGTTCAAGCTGGTAGGCCTGGATAGTGCTAGGTAGACCAACATAAATGTATGGCGCTTGTCGTATTCGTAGACTACCTGGGCCTATGTGGCCTACGTAACCTAGTCTACAAAGCGGCTGTCAGTAAACCTGGTATCATCCTCGGTCAGCATGAGGCCATCGCCCAGCCTCTTAAGAAATGAAGAATACACTGCGGCGTTCTGGCGGGCTAATATCATACGTAACTTTCGTTAATGTATTCCTCCGAGGTCGTGCAATGCATCAATATAGCTTGCTGAATCATAGGAATACAAATGTAATGTTTATTAGACCGCTATAAAACCGGAGCCAACACCGGAACCACAGACGTTAATGTGATATGACGCCTGTATCGTAGGAGTATCATGTAGTGTTTATTGCTTTGTTCCAAAATTAGATAGCCAGCACCATAACCACAATTGACGTTGCACCGACATTACGCCTCCATAGGCTGTTTTTTCCAAACCAGTTTATGTACCTGCCGTGGCTCTGTGGTAGAATACCTGATTGCCACGCAGAATGCTTGGGTTCGATTCCTGCTGCGGTCCTAATTTTCATTCTTTCCGTTCGTCGGGTCAACGCTGCCGATGTCGGTTTTTCTTCACGCTCTTCCATTTAAGTTACCAATGTCTGTTCTCGCCGTTCCTGGGTATTTATAAACTGTCAATCACCTGTGGCGCATACCCGTACACCGCGGCCCCTGGTAAACGGGTATGTGCCGCACGGGTCTGGAGGAGAGGGTTTGACGACGTACGCGACAGGGTCTTCGCGTTATTCATGTCAAGACCCGACAGTCATATTCGTCAAATCTTCTTGCCCTCCCATGCCAATTTTGGTCTACACAAAGTTAAGGAGGCGATCATGAGAGCGCCCAGACGTAGGCGGCTAGATAGATAGATAGATAGATAGATAGATACGTAGATAGAAACGCTCAAAGTGCCAGAGGTTCGCTAAGAAATGCTTCGCATTTAAAAAAAGCCTGAGTGAGAAATCAGACTACTAAATCTAAACAACCAAAATGTTTTAACATATTATGGGTATAAATGTTTTAACGCGATAGCGTTAAAGAGCTCGTATCGCAGAAATTCCGCCGTCGGCGTCAGCACCGTTGGTTGTGAGCGAAAAATCATCATCTTGACCGTGACCGAAAAATCGAAAAAGCTGCAAATAAAATAAATAATAAAAATGTTGGGTCCGAGTGAGAATCGAACCCAGGCCGTCTGCGTGGCAAGCCGGTGTTCTACCACACAGCCACGCCTCTTTTTTTTTTTTTCTTTATTGCCTTGCATACCAAGACTATTTACATACTCACAAAAAAAGGGGTAGAGCTATACAATTACAAAGTGAAAATATGAACCGTCAGCACTGAGCTGACTACAATCAAAACTTTGGCATGCGCAACAATAGTTCCACTCGTGAAATCCACTCTGGTGCGTCATCCTGCCCTTTCAGCACTTCAAGAAAACGGCACACTGATTCGCAGAAATATTCCCGTACAGATCTCACTAGTACATCCGCATTGTCAAAGGCAGTTCGAGTTTGCCATATGCTATGCAGGCCCAGGAGCATGACTAGGTCGAAAGGTACCCCATCATCATTTTTAACAGAAAGAAAACGGATGCCGTGTGGACTTAACGGTAACTCTTTTTTCAAAGTTCTCTGTAATATGTCCCAGAAGAACACCCCGCTCCAGCAGTCTATAAAAACGTGTTCAATTGTTTCCGGTTTATTGCATAAGAAACAATGTGTGCCCCAAGGTGCGAATAATCCCCTATCTACCAACCATGTTTTAACAGGTAAAGTACCAGTGTGTAATTTAAAGAAAAAGGTTTTAACCCCTGGCGCTACAAGCATCCTTTTAACACGTTTCAGAACATCCTGTCCTGGGCCTTCACAGTATAGTTGACGGTACAGTGGCACTGGCAATAATATACAGACGAGGTCTTTATACAATTTCTTACGAGAGACTTCAGTGAGATATTCTAACGAAAATCGCACTGACAGGAAGCGAAAAGAAGAAACAACTTCCTTTAGATACCCCTGAATTGGTCCTTGCACATTTTCTGACGATATTATAAATTCCGGCAGCACTCTAGACAGCCGTAGTTGTATTACAGTTCTCAAAAAAGGGTCATTTACATCACGAAGGAAAAGAAAACGATTGACTAGTTGTCTTATCTACAAATGAACCAATCCAAGTCCACCATCTCGTACTTTTCTGAAGAGGTTTGTACGGCTCGATTTTTCCCAGACAGAACTCCAAATGAAGACTGCAAATACTCTGTGTATATTTTGCACGTTTATTCTACTGCAGTGCAGAACTTGCATGACGTACCACAGCTTGCTCACTAGAAACAAGTTGCACGCTGTGGCCCGTGCAAATATGGAAATTCCCCAACCTTTCCATTTCTCTGCCTTATTGCGTAAAGCCTGTGTTTCTTTTCTCCAATACTGTTCACTGTCGCAGTAGAACTCCAGCGGCACTCCTAAATACTTCGCTGGTGTTTCTTGCCATTTAATGTTGAGAAATACTCTTGGTGTGACGTCCCATTCCCCATGCCAGAATCCAAGACATTTATCCCAGTTCACGGCGCTACCGCTCACCTGGCAAAAACTTTTCACGGCATTAACAGTATGCATTATACTCTCATAACTGGTACAGAATACTGCAATGTCATCTGCATACGCCAGGAGGCTGACCTCAGCTTTATGGAACTTAAAACCGCGTATCTCGCTGTTATTAATTACGCTTAAACAGAATGGTTCGAGAAAAATGGCGAAAAGCAGGGGTGATAGTGGGCACCCTTGTCGCACTGAGCGCAGCACAGGTATACGCTCACCCGCCGTTTTATTTATTACCAATCTAGTCGTGCATCCTGTGTAAGCCATTCGCACTCCGTTGCTGATCAAATTCCCTACATTCACGTGGTCAAGTATCGAAAGGAGCAAGTCATGCGGCACGCGGTCAAATGCCTTTTCAAGGTCAATTTGTAGCATGGCAACATTGAGATGCATAGCGTCACAACTTTCCAGGATTGACCGTGCTATGTGTATATTAGTCGTTATTTTTCTTCCCTTTATACCACAAGTTTGGTGGGACCCGACCAGTTCCTTCATAACTGTTTGTAGTCTTCTGGCCAATACTTTCATCAATATCTTGTAGTCTACGTTAGTTAAGCTAATTGGTCTATATGCAGTAACACTTCGTAATTTCACTGGATCTTCTGTTTTTGGTATTAAGACCGTGTGGGCTGACAAAAAAGATGGTGGTAATTGTTTACGTTCAAAGGCCTCGTTAAATACTTCCGTCAAAACAGGTGCAATAACGTCTTGAAAGGCCTTGTAAACTGCAGCACTCAAGCCGTCCGGTCCCGGAGACTTGCCATTGTTTAGCTTATGAATTGCTTTTCTTACCTCCTCTTCTGTTATGGGCCTTTCTAAAAAATCCTTCCTTTCATCAGCCAGTCTTGGCATTAATGAAATGAAATCACTTTTAAAACGATCAGCCTGTACACTGATTGGTGTAAATAACTCTTTGTAGTATTCGAAAAAAACGCCGGCTATTGCTTCTTTCTTCTTGTACGTTGCTCCTTTATAATCTATTTCACTTATATCATTTTTGCAAGCATATCTCTTTTCAGCTCCCAGAGCTCGCTTTGTTGGCATTTCTCCCGCGAACAAATTTTCTGCTCGAGCTCGAATTATTGCTCCCCGATATCGTTCTTGGTCAATCAGCTCTAGCTTCTGTTTCGTGCTTTTTATCTCCTCTGAGAATGTGCCTGCCTGGGTGCATTCCGCTGCTATTAACTGATGCAGGTGTTCACGCAAGCGAGCTTCAAGTTCTTTTTCAGCATGTCTCAGGATACTGGCTCTCTCAAGTGCTTTGAGTTTAATGGTCTGTTTAAATAGTTCCCACTTATGTCCCCAGCCTTCAGATGTTCTAGTTGCTAAGTCTTCTATGACCTCTATAAAGAGGCGATTGAAAACTTCATCCTTTAGCAACTTTACATTAAATTTCCAGAGTTCCCAAGAGAAGCGTTTGTTATTCCTTTTATGTTTACCCGTGGAGAACGAAACCAAACAATGATCACTAAACGGGACAGGTGTAACTCTGTAATCATGGCACGAGGGGATCAGTTCAGCAGACACGTATACTCTGTCGAGTCTAGCGTGACTCGTACCCTGAAAGTGGGTAAACATGACCCCTTTCCCACTGCAAAGACACTCGCCTACGTCTTCTAGCTGAGCCTCCGCTAAGATATCGATTAGAGCAGCAGTGCTAGCATCACTGTGTGGTCCCAAACTCGTTTTGTCTCTTCCCGTACAAACACAGTTGAAATCTCCCGCAAAAATTAGTTTACGTTCACATTTTAAAAACATATCAAACTCTTCAAAAAAATTCTTTCGATCTTTAACCTTAGTGGGCGCGTACAGACAGATCACTCTCCAGTTTTCTCTAAACAAGGCAAAATCACATATAATAAAGCGACCCGCCTCACAGGTAGTCACGGACTCCACTTTCGCACCAAGGCTCTGCCGAATTAACAAGAGGCACCCTGCCGACGTACCCACCGCATGACAAACGCACACATCATAGTGTCTCATGAAAGGCCGCACCATTCGCTCGGCGTGCTCTTCACTCTCTACTTTAGTTTCCTGTACTGCGACGATGTCGAGATCTTGTTCGATAATCAGGCGGTAAAGCTGGTTTTGCCGCCGTTTGGCGGAAAGCCCGCGTACATTTAGCGTCGCGAATCTAATCGTCGCCATCTTGATGAGAGAAAGCCGAGCGAACGACGCTTACCTTACCTATTCCACTATGAACAGAGACCCACTGTCGGGGCGACGCTCAAGGCGTCGTCCCATCGCCGCCGCGTGAAAGCGACGACGAACGCAGACGGCCGGCACCCCGAGGCTTTTGGGACCAGCCACTCGCCACTGCCCTTGCTCTTCCTGGGTCGGACGCTGCTGGGACGCCGCGTCTCCCTCGTTCAGACGTCGTTTGGCTGGCATGGTCTCCGTTGTCTCCATGTCTACCGTGGCATCAGGGCGGTGAACTGGTTCAAGCCTGTCTTGGATCTTCACCTCACTGGAACGCTGATTCACCACGGCGTCCACCTCCGTCGTTTCGTCTGTATCTTGTTTAGATTCCGCCACCTTGCTTTCGTTGGTCACCACTGCCTGAGACGCTTCCACCGTCTCCTCAGACGCCGCGGCCTTCTCTGCTTCTTCTTCATCCATGAGTAGTTCACTCTGATCAGCATTCGTTCCTCGGCTTGCTGCACTGGCGTAGGAGCGAGTACAATCTATCTGCTCGTGTCCAAAGGCGCGACAACCAGCGCATCTGGGCACTCTGCAATCGCGACGAATGTGTCCGGTGTTCCGGCAACGCAGACACAGCGGCGCTCGTCCTGGCACGACCACCAATGCGGTACCGCTGCCGAGACGCATTTGGTGCGGTATACGGTCAGTAGTAACGCCTTCCTTTAATAAAAGCCGAACGAATCTTGTAGTTGACTCAACTCCTTCGAAGTCCTCATCTCTCCACTTGTCGCTGATGACTTCTTTAACTTCACCGTACTCCCGGAATGCACGCCGTACAGTCTCTGCGTTGACGTCGAAGGCTACCCAGTGCAACTTCAAGCGAACCTCTTGCCTTTCTGGATCGACGACGAGGCAAGGTCGGTCTTTCACGGACAATATGCCAGCGTTCAAAAGTGCTTCTGGACACGGACGCGTGCGGACGCAGGATGGCTGGCTCGTCAAGAGCTGTGAAAGCGGTCGACGCTGGCCGCGGTTTCTCGTGCACATCATTGCCCAAGGACTACCGTGTAATTCTGCCACCGTTGCCATCAGGAGAAGGACTCAGACGCACACTGGTTCTGCACTGCGACATCGCAGGGCGCCCGTATGGGATAAATGACTTTCGAAAGCCGCTCAAGGAACTCGGCACCATTCAACAGGTGAGCGGCATAGGAGCGTATCAGATGTCGCACGTTTGGCTCCTTAACGTGAAGACAGATGGGGTGACACAGCCACGCCTCTGCTTGGAGCTCCACTGAAAGTAACCTTCATGCTCCCCAAAAATACGCGTCCTGTATACAGGTGTCCCAGTACGAGATGTAATGTCGCAGTAATATTGCGTGGTACAAGCGTTCATTGCCATCGGGCGTCACACCATGTCAATATCCTAACGACTTGGTGGTTTAAAGACAGCCACCCATTACAAAAGGCACACACATTACTGCGCGTATTCCCTTAAGGACACGTAGTGGGTGCATCGCAACTTCGAAAAAGTTTCTGGTTTAAATCATGCTACCCATTACATAAGGCACACACATTAGTGCGCGCATTCTGTTAAACACTCGTAGTGTTCGAAGTGCGCACTAGGGGCAGGATATCGCTATCGTGTTCAACTCTTAAAGGCGAGGCTTAAGCGGCCCCCAATTTTTGTTAAGAACTGCGAGTATAAAAATTTCAAGCGATTTATTTTAGCGAATTCGTCCTCGGTCTTTTTTTTTTTTCCATTTCTGTGATATATTAGATTTCGGTGCTTGTTATTTGGCGATAGCAGAATCAATTTACGATATGTTCGAGGTAAATTGCAGCAAAAGGAAAAAGGAGGAATACACAAAGACGCAAATAGGATCAGTAAATAAATTCAAAATAGAGAAATAAAGCAAATAGACCACTTACTACGAAAAACGTACTCGCAATACAAGCAAGTGGAAGATAATTAGTATCACTCCACCACATAACGACGGTGCCATTCTAAAACACGTACAGGGTGTTCCACATAACAAGGGCCAAATATTATTAAAACTATAGAAACCAACTCCAGGCTTGTGAAATGTAGGTAAACAGCGCAGCTGACTAGTGTGCCTCGATGCAACAAAACGCGCATCAAGGCACCCTACAGCTGACTAGCAAGCGTTACCACCTGGTGACCGCAGATTGAGTTCTTTCATCTTCCTTCATCGTCTTCTTCTTTTTTCCTCTTTCTTTCATGTCTCTTTCTTCCTTTCTTTTTTCTTTCTTTCTCTAGTGCCTCTCTCCTCCTTTCCCTCCTTCTAACCGTCACATCACTTCTTCTCACCCTTACTTCCTTTTCCCATTGCCTTGCTAAAGTACACTATACAAGGCTATGCCATGCGTTATCCTCTTCCCTCCTCCTTTTTACCTGCCACGGTAGTCTGGTGGTTATGGCACTCGACTGCTGACCCGAGGGTCGCGTATCTGATTCCGGCCGCGGCCGCCGCATTTTCGATGGAGGCGAAAATGCTTGAGGCCCGTGTACTGAGATTTAGGTGCACGTTAAAGAACCCCAGGTGGTTGGAAATTGCCAGAGCCCTCCACTACTGCGTCCCTCAGAATCATATCGTGGTTTTGAGACGTTAAACGCCAACAATCATTATTATTCTCTCCTCTTTTCTTTCCTCCTCACCCTCGCTTCCCTTTCCCATCCCCTTGTTATGCTATACTGTATACATGACCATGATATACTATACCGTACATGGCTGTACTATTCACGGCTAAGCTATTCTACGCTATGCTAGAATCTGCTTGGCGCATACCCTCTTTTTGTGGCGCATACCCGCCGAGTTTCGTCTACGACACCGGCCTCTATAGCTTAAAGGGACACTAAAAAGCAAAACGATTTTCCTCAAATTATTAGAGTACTCTTGCACGATACCAAAAACACCATGCTCGCTGCGAGAAGACGCTCAGTAAGCGAGAAAACGCGCAAAAATGAAATGTGGGTGGCAACGCCAACTTGAAGTTTCCGCACCATTCGCCGTGACGTCACGTGTTTTGACGGAGCCTACTAGCGACTACTAGTTCCTAATCGGTAAAAATGAAGTACATTGTCCTCTGAGGGGGCCATCGACTTGACATACCAAGTTTGGGGTAATTTTGTTGAGCCTACGGCGCCAAAATGCAATGAATACACTTTGAAATCCGTGACGTCACGCGGGGAGATTTCGGCGGGAAATTTAAGATTGAAGCTTTGAATTTGATTTTCTCCTCTATTTATAAACCTATGATGGCGAAATTATCGACGTTAGAGTTTTCAGAGCACAATTTATCGACCTAAACCGATTCATTGTTTCTCTTTAGTGCCCCTTTAACAGCTCTGCTGTCAAAAATGGTTATCCGCAACTGAATGAAACCAACGAATTATGGTTTGCCGTCATGTGGCGCTCGTTAGGGTACCTTTTAGAATGGTCTTAATTAATTATTTAGTTAAATAGCGAGGATCGATTATGCAAAAGATTTAATATTTACTTTAGGGCTAAGTGCGTTTCGCTCTGCTGTAGAGGGCATTTCAAAACGACCTATACAATTTTTTGCGGTGTGGTTTTCTGAGCCAGTTGGTGCATGATGACAAAGTGAAGGGTTACAGCACGTTACGACGCGAGCCTTTGTCCTGTGCGTCTCTCTTCTTGTGCTCGCGTCGTAACGTGCTGGAACCCTTCGCTTTGTAATTTTTTGTGCCAACGTACATTGTGCGTGGTGTCTTTTTTCCGGCATTTTAAAGAAAGTCCGCGAAATATGAAATAAAACCTCGTCACTGCGCTCATGCGCTACTGTAATGCAGCGCTCTCAACCATGCTTCGAACGAAACAACCGTGCGCGCGGACCGTTAACCTGTCGCTTACCAGGAACGAAGGCGCTTCCATGCCGCGTGCCGCCGTCAAAAATGCTGACGCGCTGTGAAGACAATGCCTAGAGCCGCGGCCGCTCATTTCTTCCCTGTCTGCGTGCACGGTTGTTTCGCACCACACAAAGAGTGTTGTGGTCATGTAACCGAGACTCACCTGACCTGAGCTGATAACATTTTCGTGAACGGAGAGAGAGGGAGAACAATGTTGTAGCGTTATTTAAACGTGTTCGACTTGAAAACTAGAACAGATTGTTCACCCAATACTCAATTAAGTGGAATTTGACTGAATGCTGTATTTATCTTTAGTGAAAGAGCAGTCACAAATAGCTGCTACGGTAGATAGCTTTGCGAGGTGGCTGCCCCCTCAAACGGCTGGAACGTAGAGTTCGCGGAAAAAAACTAAGATTGCTTGAACACAGTACTGAGAAGAAAACTTCCCATTACAAATGAAGGAAGGGAATTTTGCGGGCTCGTTTCTTTGTCTTACACAACCTTAATGCAAACCAGCAGATAATGAATCCAAGGAAGGTATATGGGACGTTAATTGTACTGTTTTTAAGTGTATTGTTACTACAGCGCGCTTAAAACAGTGCAATTAACGTCCCCTATATCTTCCTTGGGTTCATTATCTGTTCCTTTTCATTAATGTTCCCATAACAAAGGATTTCAGCGAGATTAAACAAATTTTGCAGAAAATATTAAGACAACGGTGTAATATGGCAGCATATGAAGCGGTTCAACAATTACAAGGACGAAATAAAAAGACTTACAAAGTTCAACAAAGTCATACAAGATCCAATGATTTGTTACAAGAATGTGCATGTCACGGACTTCTGGGAATTCTTGCAAGGGACATGATACGGGCCGATTTTTCAGGCTCGTGCCCAGCCCGGGCCACAAAGTGCCTTGATCCGGCTCGCCCGAGCCCGCCCCGGTGTTTTTAAACACGACCCCTCCCGGGCTCGAGCCTGAAACATTTGACTTCGGCCAGGCCCGGTACAGCCAGTTAGCCCTTGAACAGGAGTGAGGCATTGTCTAATTCTTGGTTATTTTGACGATGCAAGCTACACCCCGTATATATTTTGGAGACTGTTGTGAGAACTTGTGTGACTGCGTCGTGATTTCCACCGGCGTTGTTGTATATCTTCGGCTCACAACGCCCGTATACATTTGCGAAATAGTTTAGGGGCAATACAAGTGAAGGCACAGGGTGCCGTTTCCTGTATACAGAGCTAATCACTTAATCTTAATATTGTATTTCGAACAACAGTTGGAACACACAACGCCCACATGTGGTCATAGAACATGGCGGAAATTCATAGTTTGATGAAGTTTGTGTAAACTGGCGAACTATGTAAAGTTTACAGCAATTTGTCTGCTTACGCTTTCTTTACAAAATGCCAGAAGCGTTTCTGAGTCAGAATTATGCAGGGGCAGGAATTAATATTAGGTAGTTTCCCGATGTTACATATAGCATACCCACGCCTTCTATTGACACGTATGAGGCCCGGGGCTATTACGGGCCTGACTCAGGCCCGAGCCAGATTCGTGACCGAAGCTCATGGGCCTGAGCCCGACCCGGGCTCGATCCGACAATTCCTTACCCGGCCCGCGGGTCGGGATGGGTCCGGGCTTTCGGGCCAGCATAGGCCTGTGCAGTGAAGTGCCCAGCATTGCCAACACCATTTTCTTAAGGCGAAAGCCTCGGATGCCTCATAAAAAGCGAAAAGTGACCGTTGGCGTCAGCACGAGTGATGCAAAAACTCACTATAATGTGACGACATGT
The DNA here is from genome assembly GCF_013339695.2 of Rhipicephalus sanguineus. Lineage (NCBI taxonomy): Eukaryota > Metazoa > Arthropoda > Arachnida > Ixodida > Ixodidae > Rhipicephalus > Rhipicephalus sanguineus. The sequence goes on along the minus strand of NC_051177.1, from coordinate 146,823,688 downwards.
CACCATATGACGTGATCATGACGTCACTGGCACCACATAACCTGACTTCACATGATGACGTCATCACATAACCTCGTCGCTCGGTCAAAGGTGGGCTAATCCCGGAGGCACTGTTGGGAAAGCTTCCAATGCCTCCGATCCCAGGGGCATAGCAACACGACCTACTTTCATGGGGGGGGGGGGGGGGGGGAGGAATCAACACAATTGACTGAGCAGAAAAGCAAGATGGCTTTCGTCTGTCTTCGAGTCGTATTATGCAAATGCATAAGGAACCAACCATTTCAAGACCAACCACTAGTATGATAGTATCAAATTAGAATATTTGGTCTGTTTTCTATAACCTTGACTGGTTATGAAAAGGATAAATTGGCCTCCACCCGTTTCACAAACCTACGAGGAAATCCACGCAGGTTTCTCAGCGAGAAAAGATTCTTATAGTAGGTTACAACTTCAGAATACATACAAGCACCCCGCCCAGAAATGCGACGCACCCGCCACTAATCTGTGAAAGAGAGTCTTGACAGGCGGTTTCCATTACGCCCATCTTGAAATATTGCGTTTGGCTGAGAAGTGATGCCGGAATCTTTGCTGAAATTTGCCAGCAAGTGCAAGTTCTGGACCGAAAACCAGCGAGACGAACGTGCGTCTTTCTGAGGAAATCACATAACCGAAATACGTGAGAGACACTTGACGTCACGTAAATGAGAAAATGTAACTGGATGAGGCATCTATGCCAATTTTCTATGGATGGTAGAGCGATGGCTGTGGGCTGAGTTCAACATTTATTCTTAGGTATGTAACCGACCATAGTTGATGAGTTCTTTCTGGTCCGGGGATCCAAACAAGGACCAACGTCTTTCGGTGCGGTCTCTTTGCCAGTTGAGCTAACCAGGAGGCTAGAGGGAGAATTATTCGGCCACTCGAAGCACATCGACACGGAATATGGCAAATCAGTTCCGTGGAATCGCGTAAGGTGGAGTAAGCGTTATGACTGGGACGATTGGCATCGACCAGTTTGTAGCATAAAGGTACAAAAAAATCCAAATGAATTTCTCAAAGTAAAACTTCCTAGTTTACGAAAAATTTGTCCCTTGTACAGGGTGTTTCTGCTAAAAAGCACGAAGTAATAAAAAGACACACATAGGCGCTACGCGTCTCGAATTGACGCAGTGTTCTGAGCTATATAGAGCACGTCAGGATATTTTTTCCAGTCCGCCAAGCTCGGTAATCAACAAAGATGCTTAATTAACTTTTTACATAGTAACCCCAGCGAAAAATCTTCAGTACCGAAGTTGTAGCGCTTGTTCAGAAACATCTGAATTTTTAATCTATGCTAAGATAATTCCCCTGCTTAATTTTTTCCAGCCTTTCTTTAAAACGCGCGAATTTAAAAAAAAAGTACCACGTGACTGCCGCCTAACGCGCGGTGCTTTAAGTGCCCTCAATTGTAAGTTGAACAAATTATCAAAGGCTGCTGCGCATGGAGGTCGATTGAACAGGCTATCGGTTACTGCGATGTACGTTAAGTGATGGGAGAGACGAACTGTCTCAGAAAAAAAAAGCCTTCGACCTTCTTCTTCAGGGGTGCGAAATGAAAAAAAAAAGCAAGAAATGCCTACGCTGCACCATACGCTGCCGAAGGTCTCGTATAAGGCATCTGCACGTGGTGGCCGCTTTTTCATTTAGGAATTCATTTTTCTTAAAACGCTACGCCTCCCTTTTCGCGCTTAACGTCCATGCCACAGTCACCGACAGCCCGTTCAATCCACCTCTGTGCGTGGAGCAGCTTTTGATAATTCGTTCAACTCACATTTGAGGACACTAACGCGTTAGACGGCAATTACGTGGTATTTTTTTTTAATTCGTGCGCTTTAAGGAAAGATTGGAAAAAAAATAATTAGGGCAGTTATCCTAGCGTAGATTAAAAAATCCGACGTTTCTCAAGAAGCGCTACAACTTTCGTATTGAAGATTTTTCGCTAGAGGTACTATTTAAAAAGTTCATTAAGCAATCTTTGTTAATTACCGGGCTTGGAGGATTGAAAAAAATACGCTGACGTGTTCTATATGGCTCGGAATAATACTGCACCAATTCGAGCTGCATATCGCCCACATTTATTTTTTTATTACTTGGTGGTTTTTAGCTGAAACACCCTATATGTTGATACTGATTTTCATCCCCGAACTAGGATGAATTTTTGGTCAACTATGAAGCTTTACTTTGAGATATCCGTATGAATTTCCTGGTAACTTTGTGCTACAAACGGGTGATTGTGAACTTTCCCTTTCGTAACTCTTCCTTTACCTTGCAGGATTCCACAGGAGTTATTTGCGAAGCCTTGACAAATGTCGTATTCTTACCTATGAAAGAAGTTCGGTTGAGTTCATGCAGCTGTGAAAACACTTGTGTCAGTATTTCTTACAAAACAAAATGATGAGGCTAGACTTATGCGTTGGCTGTTGCAGGATGGAAATTCAGCATTAAGTACATTTCGGCCAACCATCTATTGAAGGACTTAAGATATACGATTAAACGAAGAGCATAGTTAAGAGCATAGCTTCAGCAGCTTACTCACATTTCTTGCAGCTCAGGATGATGCCTTTCGGGCAATTCTTCAAACGGTGATCGTCACGGGAAACAGTGTCTGCGAGTTAATGTTCCAGGGTGCACTTGTCGTCATGAGGTAACACACGATTATTGCCGAGACAACTGTCTTAGAACCCACCGCGTCCATCATGAGGTCATGAGCGAAGTGGTCACTTGTCATTATTAACACACTATGATCATCGCCTCATCTGCAGTGGTCACAGAACGAGGTCAGTCACATTTGACAAAGCACACGCATCGTACGCCAGATCCCGATAGCCGGCGAAAACGAATCCACAGGGAGGGTCACTGCAGAGGTCACCAATATGTTGTCAACGACATCCAGGACGCGTCAGAATACAGCGCGAGGAAATTCATGCTTGTAAAATCAGACATCATCAATGCAAGGTCCCTTCATCCTCCAGGATAATGTGTGGGCGAATCTGTTGCGACGTGTTCTGTCACTGACGTCAGGGTTTCAACCAACAGGAGGAAACGAGGTTCTGCGAAAATCCAGGCAGCCGATTCCGCAACTTCTGAAATGATCGTCCTCGTGAAATCAGCACGTTCAGAGCAGGAAAGGCGAAGGCGATCCCGTTTCCACCGCTAGTGGCTGCAGCAACCGCGAGCGTCACCTCTGGTCTCCACAGGGGCAAACCGTACACTGCGGGTGCACCCAAGCCACAAGCGGTCTGGTGTCAGCCAGCAGTGGCCAGTTTCCATTTGTGCGTGCGTTTCACTCGCCGTCGACTTCAGCGCTATGGTCTTGTTTGTTTGAAGTGCACGATTGCGGGCGGGAGAGAATGCGAGCGGGAAGAAAGCGGCAAGACCAAACGGCGCCTGCGGTGGCGGGGAGAGGGGCCACTCGGGAAATAAGAAAAGGACGCTTGGCATTTAGCGGTGGGCGGGAAAGAGGCACTTTCAAGGGAAACACAAAGGGGAGGGAAGGAAAGAGCGGGGACAAGACACAACGGCGACAGTGGTCGTCGTCAGACCTGGGAATTGGGCTCGTTACACGCACGTAGCTGCTCCTGTGCACCCGGGGCAGTGTTTGTGCGCTGAACTGCAGAGCTTAGGATGTTATTGCCTTGTGGTGTTGTTCGAAATCGCTGGCTTCTGATTCCCGCGCATTTTGTATAGAAAGGAACGTTCACGAGGCAAGCATGGGAAAGAAGTGGCAGCGCTGGCAGGAGAATTGCGACCTTTCTGTTGGAATCGTTGATACTTGAGCGCCAGCTGCTTTTTGGGTCGGCAATTGTCTTTGTTTTTGAGGGAGCGCTGCTTGTTGCGCTTGAAAGGCAGTTATCTGAGCCGTGGTACCCAATTTCTGGTCAACTCTAGAAAAATTCTCCTGGCAGATAACCGTTTTTCCTAAATATGTAACATGATGCTTTCTCTAGAAAAACATGTACTTGGTTTGTGATTTCATTCTATGTTACATTTTTTTTTTCTGATGCCCCTGCGAATTTTATTTTATTTAAGGTAACGTACCCCGTCAAGACTATTTTATGTTTCTTGTTTGCACTCCAGACAAATAAATGTATATATACTGTTGCCAAATAAACTTTGACTTTGAACAGAGAATGTAGTGAAGAGCGCTGTGTCGTTGATTATTTCGGCTATATTCCTGGGAGGGGCACTAGCATCGACTGATACAAGAAGTCTTTATAATTCTATGCATTTTTATATAATATAGCCACAATAAATTGAATATTGCACAAGAAAATAACGTCCATTATAGCACGAGAAAATAACGTCCATTTTGCGAGTTCTATTACGGCACTCTAAGAATGCGCCGATTGTTTGTGGATCTTTTCTAGCTTACCGTGCCCTCTGTCACGATGCGAGTGGCTTTTGTGGTGATTTCGAAGCCTAATTTGGTGACACAGATGAATTTATTTATTTCTTTTACAGTCTTTTGAGGAATGACAAGGCCGCTTTTATTTGTTTTCATGTTTTGGTCTCCCCAATAATTTCGTGTTACGTTACAATTTGAAATAGTTAAAAAATACCCAGAAACACTGAAAATGATTGTATGTTATGTGAGTGGGAAAATTAAAAAAAAAAATTATGAGCCCTCAACCTATCAGGAGAATGGAGGCAAGCGAAGCTTGCTGTGTGCGTGCCTGATCTGTTATTTATTCTTTTTCTAATTCTGTGATGCTCCCTTCTAACTTTTTCATTCCTCCATGGCGGAAATTGGACGTTCACCCACCTGCTCAGCAGCGCAACACTTCTGTCGCTACAGGCAACAACGACGGTCATGCGCGAAGCAATGAAAGGCGACAATGAATTGACAACATAGAAACTCTATGATTGGCAAGTAACCCCGAGGAAAAAAAAAAATCAGATCGCCGTATCAGGAATGGCTGATAGGCGACAAGCCCACGATTGAGAGCGCATCAATTATTAGCAAAAAAAAAAAAATGGCGCAGAAACATACACATATCTGACCGCCGGACCTTCGAGGGCTTCATTTGTGTACACCAGCATTGTTGCACATTCGCCGCGCCGATCCTTTCATGAACTATGCTGCCGCCACCGAAATCTGGAGCTCATCGAAGCTTCGCTCAAAATCGACAGGAGACTTATCCCGTACACTTGAACGCGTTATTTATTTATTTATTTATTTATTTATTTATTTATTTATTTATTTATTTATTTATTTATCTAACAGCTCGCACTTTCTGGAACACTGCGTGAAGCGGGAGGAGGGGGGGGGGAGTGTTATAGAAAAATTCGGCAGATCCCACGCACTGCGGGAATCGATGTAATGCGAAGCGGCCAGCAAAGAGCTGCATACACCGCCTTGTTTGTCTTTGAGCCAAATGAAATCATTCATGCCATGTCATTTAGTTCACCATATATCGCATGTTTGCCATGCACGCATGCATGCACAATGTAGTGTACACCATGCCAATGAAACGCATATTCTGGTATATAAATGCATCACCTGTCGTTTATGTTCATCACGCATTCGTGTCATGCCATACAAATTTTGGTATATATCACGTTAACAAAACGGCCGGAAGCGCACCATGACAGTGGCATGTAAATCATACCGTACATGACATGCGTAACATGATTCGCATGGTAAGACCTCTCATTTATGTTCGTCATACAGTCACATCGCGCAATACCAATTTTGGTGTATATCAAAGGAGCGAAATGGCCGCGAGTGCACCATGAGTAGAGCATGTAAATCATGCCATACATGACATGCATATTATGGTTTTTCATGTTACCACCTGTCACTAATGTTCATCATACAGTCACATCGCGCAATACCAGTTTTGTTGTATATCAAGCTATCGAAACGGCCGCGAATGCACCATGAGCGTGGCATGTAAGTCATGACATACATGGCATGCATGTCATGGTTTTCATGTTACCACCTGTTATTCATGTTCTTCATACAGACATATCGCGCAATACCAATTTTGGTGCATATCAATCGAGCGAAACGGCCACGAGTGCGCCATGAGCGTGGCATGTAAACCATGTCGTACATTTCATGCATGTCATGATTTTCATGTTACCACCTTTCATTTACGTTCGTCATACAGTCGCGTCGCGCAATGCCAATTTTGGTGTGTATCAAGCCAGCGAAACGGCCGCGAATGCATCATGAGCGTGGCAATGAAATCATGACATACATGACATGCATGTCATGGTTCTCACTTTACCAACTGTTATTCATGTTCATCATACAGTCACGTCACGCAATACCAATTTTGGTGTATATCAATCTACTGAAACGGCCGCTAGCGCATCATGAGCGTGGCATGTAAATCAGGTCGTACATGACTTGCATGTCATGATTTTCATGTTACCACGTCTCACTTACGTTCGTCACACAGTCGTGTCCCGCAATACCAATTTTGGTGTATATCATGCAAGCGAAACAGACGCGAATGTACCATGAGCGTGGCATGTAAATCATGACATACATGTCATGAATGTCATGGTTTTCATGCTACCACCTGTTATTCATGTTCTTGATACAGTCACGTCGCACAATACCAATTTTAGTGTATATCAATCTAGCGAAACGGCCGCGAGTGTGCCATGAGCGTGGCATGTAAATCATGTGATACATGACATGCATATCATTCATGTTACCACGTGTCAGTTATGTTCGTCATACAGAAATGTCTCGGCATACCAGTTTTCATATGTATCCCTTCATTTAAACGGCCGCGAGCGCCCCGAGACCATGTCGTGTAAATCATGCTGCACATGACATGCGCGTCATGATTTACATGTTAGGACCTGTCATTATGTTCGTCATGAATTCTTGTCACGTCGTACCAATTTTGGTATATATGAAATTAACGGAAAGGCCGCAAGAGCCCAAAGGCCGTGGAATGTAAATTATGCTGTTCATGACATGCGTGTCATGATTTTCATGATATGACCTGTCATTTATGTTCGTAATAAGGCCATGTTATGACACACCAATTTTGGTATACATCCGATTAACGAAACGGCCAGGGAGCCCAAAGGCCGTGGAATGTAAATCATGCTGTTCATGACATGCGTGTCATGATTTTCATGATATGACCTGTCATTTATGTTCGTAATAAGGCCATGTTATGACACACCAACTTTGGTATACATCCGATTAACGAAACGGCCAGGGAGCCCAAAGGCCGTGGAATGTAAATCATGCTGTTCATGACATGTGTGTCATGATTTTCATGATATGACCTGTCATTTATGTTCGCAATGAGGCCATGTTATGACACACAAATTTTGGTATACATCCGATTAACGAAACGGCCAGGAGAGCACAAAGTCGTAGGCGGCTAGATAGATAGATAGATACGCTCAAAGTCGCAGAAGTTCGCTAAGAAATGCTTCGCATTTAAAAAACAAGCGCAAGTAAATGGTGCAAGGCATATTAGAATTGGCTAGCTACTTCTGAATATAGAAAATGCAGCCCAAATGATTATCACCGACAGCGATACAATCGAAACAACCAAAGGGAGGGAGCAGGCCAGTGACTGCCACCGAGACTGGCACAGCGTCAACGGGAGGAGGCATTAGAAATAGGAAATTAATGAAGACAGGAGCAAGGGAAGAGTAAGAAAATAGCAGAATGGCCGGAAGAAAAAGCGAAAGAAATGTATATAGAACACGAACAAATGCTTTGCAAAAGAGAGGTCAACACAAGTAATGTTAATAAAGGGGTGTTACATGCCAGAACGACATCTTGAAGGAAGCCATAGTGGGGGCTAATATTGGACCACCCGCGGTTCCTTACCGTGTACTGAATCTGAATACAAGGGTGTTATTGCATCTCGCCCCCATAGGAACACAGCCGCCGTGGTTAGGAATCGAGGCAGTATCCTCGAACCTATAGCAGCGCGACAGCGCAAGCACACTGTGTGACATCTCAGACAAAGAGATATTGATGAGCGCGATACAACGCAGGATAATTTCGCGCCTGCAGCTGTGCTTTTCAATTATTGATCAGAGGCGGAATATCTCACCTTATTAAGGCGAAAGCCTTAGATGCCTCATAAAACGCGAGAACTGACCGTCGGCATCGGAGGCGTCATCGCGAGTGACGCGAAAAATGATTGACGTCACGATGAGGCGTCGCCATGACGTCACAAATCGCGGAAATGTGTGACGTCATCTTGACGCGACGTGACGTGATGACGTCATCAGGCCGTCGCTTGGTCAACGATGGGCCGATCATGGAGGCAGTTCAAAACGAGGCGAGGTACGGAAAGCTTGCAATGCCTCCGATTTTGGAGGCAGTGAAAAACCACAATACATAGGCAGAGAAGAGGAGGAAGAAGATGGCTTTCACCTTCGAGTTGCCTTAGGCGAATGCATAAGGGACCCTGTCAGTTTTTAATTCCGTACCCTCGCCTAATTTGTGATAGCGGAAGGCGCGAGGGACGCAGGTGAACTTATTAGTCAACATGAGTACAAGGAGGCTCTTCGCTCCTCCTTTCCTCTAATCGCTCGTTCTCTCGGTTTGAATACTCGTTTTGCTTCTTGTACCATGCTCATGTTACACGGCGAAAACCCGGGGGAAAAATAATTGCTGTCAACTCTGTGGAATCGTTTTGTGGTACTTTGCGGTGGGAGACAGATGCATGTACCGCACATTTGTTACTTTATTGCGTTGGTATGAGAGCGGATTGATAGTCAACAGAACCCAACATTTGCCGACAGTTAGGAAACACTAGCGAATATTACCGAAAAGATAGGCAATATTAGTTAATGCTGGTATAATGCAAGTAAGCGCGATAGTCGTCACACAAACTCAACGTTTTGTTCAATAAGTTCACGTTTTGTTTGAAATAATTAATCTATACTGTATATTTTGTATTGATTATAAGTTTTTATGATAAACCTTTCGCCCTACCTTCTTCTGAGTGGGTTCTTTCTTTTCTTTTTTTTTTCAGTTCTATAGCACACGAACAGCGCTCCTTAAGGTGAGACTATAAAATGCTCCTGAAACCTTGGTTCCCGTAAATGCCGTGATATGCTTCGCATTATCAAATAAAGCTGGCACTTTGATTCGGCATACGCACTCTGACGTTTTGCGCCCACTACTACAGTTCGGAACGGTGCGGAAAGCAATGCATGCACTTGCCCAAAGAAGCTGGCGAAAGCGCACTGCGCGCGGTCCAGTTTCTCGGGAGATGAAGGCGGCGGTGTCCGAGTTCTTCGCTCCTCTTCCTCCCCGTTTGCGCAGACCTGCCCGCCTACACTGTCCCGCTCACGCTGGCCTTTCGTATACTCCCTGTGACCGTGAGTCCTCCCACGTTCCCAATTTGTCCGACTACACCGGACGCTGCAGCGCATCCCTCCCGCGGCTTATTGCAGTGAGCTTTCCTTATACTTTTTTGCTTTTCTTGCGAACAATTTTACTACTACGTGTTCTCTGTGTTTCCTCCTTCTCTCGATTCGTTTTCAACAGCGCTCAGTGCTAGCTTATCGCCGACGTTCAAGGCTATCATCAGCTTGCTCTGCTTTTCTCTCTCTCTCTCTCTGTTCACGTTGAAATGCTCGTTGTCTTCGGTTTGGCGCAGCAAACTTGCCAACGACATCCTTTCGCTGCTTAGCCTCCTCTCCGGCCACTCCGCTTTCGTTTCCTGCTCTGCTCTTCTCCTCCCCGCGAGCACTCACGAGCAGGCGTGCAGGCCTTGCTGCCTTCGTCGATTGCAATTCGCACGTCGAAAAGCCCCGTCTTTTTAGCCGGGAAGCGCCGGCGCCCGCGGCAGAAGTGTTTTGCGGTGTTGTTGAGTGGATGGTGGTGGCTGTGGACGCTTTCTTTGTTTGTTTGTTTCTTTGTTGTTGTTGTGGACAGCTTTCGATTGCTGCACCCAGACCCGCCTAGCTCTGGCTTCCTTACTGAAAACCTCAAATTGCGCTCATGATCGCTTTTTTTTCGAGTGCCACTTTCGATTTAACTGATCGTCATTGCTTACGACAAACGACTTAGTTTAGACCTGGTGGAAACATTCATAGAATGTCTACTGGGCATCCGCTTCGGCCATGCTTCTCTTATTGATGCATCGATCTAGCTTATGTATGGCAACCGTATACTGTTATAGCCATCGCGGGGGTATACATTAGTTGCGGTGATCGGAGGCTCACCCGAAAGACCCGTGTTCGATCCCGACCGCGGCTCTCGCATCTCGATGGAGGCGAAAAGCATGTTATTTATATTCGTCACACAGTCACGTCGGAAGATATAAATCTTGGTGTATATCAAGCTAGCGAAACGGCCGCCAGCGCACCATGAGCGTGGCACGTAAGTCATGCTGTACATGACATGCGTGTCATGATTTTCATGTTAACTCGTGTTTTTATGTTCATCACATAGTCACGTCGCACAATACCAATTTCGGGATAGAATATCAACCGTTGGGCAAATAAAGTTTATTCAACTCAACTCAAGCTAGCGAAATGGCCGCCAGCGCCCCATGAGCGTGGCACGTAAAGTCATGCTGTACATGACATGCGTGTCATAATTTTCATGTTAACTCGTGTTTTTATGTTCGTCACACAGTCACGTCGCGCAATACCAATTCCGGGGTAGATCAAGCTAGCGAAACGGCCGCCAGCGACCTATGAGCGTGGCACGTAAGTCATGCTGTACATGACATGCGAGTCATGATTTTCATGTTAACTCGTGTTATTTATGTTCGTTACACAGTGACGTCGCAATATACCAATTTTGGTGTATATCATTAAGCTAGCGAAACGGGCACCAGCGCACCATGAGCGTGGCACGTAAGTCATGCTGTACATGACATGCGTGTCATGGTTTTCATGTTAACTCGTGTTATTTATGTTCGTCACACAGTCACGTCACGCAATACCAATTTCGGGGTAGATCAAGCTAGCGAAACGGCCGCCAGCGCACCATGAGCGTGGCACGTAAGTCATGCTGTACATGACATGCGTGTCATGATTTTCATGTTAACTCGTGTCATTTATGTTAGTCACACAGTCACGTCGCAAGATCCCAATTTTGGTGTATATCAAGCTAGCGAAACGGGCAGCAGCGCACCATGAGCGTGGCATGTAAATCATGCTGTACATTAGAGCTGTGCACGGGCCGTATTTCCGAGCCCGAGCCCGGCCCGGGCCCGCTGACTTTTTCGAAGGCCCGCCCGAGCCCGACGGCAAAGGGCTGCGAGCCCGCCCGGCCCGGCCCGACGTACGAAAACACAATCCCGGGCCCGGCCCGGCCCGGCACGGCCCGGCCCGGCCCGGCCCGGCCCGGCTCGGCTTTTTGAAGGTTCGCTGCGAAAACAAAACATCGTTTTCCGGTAATTTGACATTTTATTGAGCATGCCAAATATGATCAAGCGACACACGACGAACAGTCTCTATATTACACAGATTACAAATTGTCGTGCGAAAACAGCAAGCAGTCCAACGATTCCGGCTTCAACGAAGTGCGGCGCTTTTGACCATGCATGCGTCAGCTTGCACGAAGGCGATCTACGTCGGGTCGCTCGTCGCTGTCGCGTGCATCTTCACTCATATGGGATTTGGCCTCAAATCTAACGCGAACAGTCGCTTGGCGCCGTCACTAGCTCAGGTGGTGTTGCTTCTCTGTTTATCGGAGTGCAACAGAGGCAGTGCTTTACCTGCTTCCCTTTTGTTTAAAGTAGCGAATGGAAAGAAAAAGCGGTAAAGGGCGGTCCCGAAAAAGGCGCTGCATGCGTGCCGGAAAACAATTCCCGCTCATTCTCTATATCTCGGGCTTGAGTCGGGCTTTGCGCCGGGCCCGAGCCCGGCCCGATAAAACTCCAAGTAGCCCGAGCCCGGCCCGGGCCCGAGGTGAATATGCGTCGGCCCGCCCGAGCCCGGCCCGCGGGCCGGGTCGGGCTCGGGCTTTCGGGCTACCCGGAGCCCGTGCACACCTCTACTGTACATGACACGCGTGTCATGATTTTCATGTTATGACTTGTCATTTATGTTCGTCATACAGTCATGTTACGCCATACCAATTTTGGTGTACATTCGATTAACCAAGCGACCAGGATAGCACAAAATCGTAGGCGGCTAGATAGATAGATAGATAGATAGATAGATAGATAGATAGATAGATAGATAAGATAGATAGATAGATAGATAGATAGATAGATAGATAGATAGATAGATAGATAGATAGATAGATAGATAGATAGATAGATAGATAGATAGATAGATAGATAGATACGCTCAAAGTCGCAGAAGTTCGCTAAGAAATGCTTCGCATTTAAAAAAAAAAATAAAGGTCGACATATACAATAACCTTAACCGTTTAGTTGTCACAAAACGCGTTAAGTTTTATTGCAGAGGTCTCAAACTCAGATCAGCTACCGGACCGCAGTCACAAAATTTAGTCCCGCAAAGGCCGGGACAGGGAAGATGTCGAAAGCGTTGGTTGAACAAAATGTCAGCTAACGTTGCCATTTAAAAAAATGGCCTTTCCCATATCTCATGTGTCCAAGAAAATGACTTTTGACTTATGCAGTCGGCAAGGAAGGGCGTTTTGTGGTGTTCACAGGAGGTGTGTTTAACGACAAGGCGCAACAAGCAATAGCAAAGAACTTTGTACCTGTGAAAGCAAAGGCCACATGAGTTAAGAAAGAAGCTTTAGCGCTGTGCAAGGAACTTAACCTTTCGGACTTACGTCGTAGTGAACACAATAAGTGAATGCAGTGGTGATTCATTGGTTTTTTTTTTTCACCGCAATATCGCACAAGGAAGAAATTCCGTTCCGTGCCATCGTAAGCGAAAGAGGTTCGTGGCAGCAGTTAGTAAGCCGGTTTCTTTTCAAATACCTAAAATTCTTGAATGTTGATAATCCTTTTACACGCAATGTTCTAAAGATGTGATTAGTTACTCTCAAGGGAACGCATCCATCGCTCGCTGTTTTTCTGTAGACGTCACAGATTTGTTCTACTCTGTGCCTCAGCAAGAAATGTTCGCCTCTGTTAGGGATTGTATTGACCGCAATGGGGCAGTAGATTTGCAGAATTTAGTGGTCATGTCTGTTGACAATTTTATGGTTTTATTAGAATTCTACTTAAAGTCAACCTTTATTTCTTTTAACGAAGATCTGTACGTTCAGCGCCAGGGAATATGTATAGGCTCATGTGTCGCTCCGGTGTTGTGTGACATTTTCTTGGCGTCTGTTGACCGTGACCTGCTAAATACGTTTGACGATAGGTTCTTCCTTAAGGCTTTTAGGTATCTTGAGAATTTGTTAAAAGGCTAACCATGCTTTTAAAGGCTAACCATGCTTTTACATTTGACGAGTGCCTTAGTGAAGTTTTAGCCGCCTTTCGGCTGTATGGGAAGGCCATGCTCTTTACACATGAATCCCCTTCCTTTAACACTCCAGTTTTTGGATCTGTCATTAACCTTTGACAAAAACCATGTTTGTTGGCAGTACAGCCCACATGCACAGAAAGAGATGCCCCCGTACGATTATGCCCACTATAAGTTAGTAAAGAGAGCTATCCCTACCAACTGCCTTGAGTCCGCCCTTATGAAGTCGTGTCCTCACGCCATGCAGGTTAGTTTTGAGAACCAATTGGCAAGGCTATATGCAGTCGGCTTTCCGAGCTCGGTCATAGTGGCCGTTTCGCAAACCCTTCTTCAGAAGGTGAAGGGCATAAAAAGGAAAACGTCTAGCCCTGTCCAAAAAGGAGGCAAGCTCGCCGTGGTCCCGTACGTCCACCAACTTTCCCACAACCTCAAGAAGGTTGCCAATAGATACGATGTTCCTGTAGTCTTCTCGGCCCCACGCAAATTGGCCGGACTGTGTCCGCGAAGTAGCCGCGTTGACAGAAAGCTCGGTTGCCAGAAGAAACACACCAGACCTTATATGTGAAATGCACGACGGGCGTTGTATATGAGATACCGCTGTCGTGTGGGAAGACGTACGTGGGCCAAACTGGGCGATGTGTCAACGACCGAGCACGGGAGCATGAATTATCCTTAAAGAACAAAGGAAACGCGCACTTACCCGCGCATTGTGTAGCCTGAAATTGTGAGCCTCTGCTTCGTGAGATCCAGATAACAGGCAGGAGCAGTGACACGTTAGCGCGAGAGTTATTGGAGGCGTTCCACATTAAGAAGAGAGGCACGAGTTGTATCAGTGATACGTGTGTTTGTCTGTTTCAAAATGAGATGCAACTATTTGATATGAAAGTGTGAATTTTTTCCCTTACTGACGGGCGCATGCGCACATGTTTATTTGTTGTTGGCTTCACCTTTCGAATAAACAGTTGAAGTTTAGCGCTCGACCTTTCTGCTTTCTCCCACTCTTTTCCCGTGCTTTCTTTCATAGTTTGCGCTAAAGTGTACCCCATGTCTCATAGATGGTTCATTTATGAAAGGGATTTGGCATCTCGATTCGAGAAACATTTCTTTACCGATGTCCACAATGAATAAAATCTGGACGCCGATCCTTAAGTATAGATTTTTCATTCCGCGGTTATGTTTCAACGCAAGGTGACCACCCGGGGTGCCTAACGAAAAAAAAAAGGAAAGACGTTTAAGACCAGACACTTCTGTGTAGCTTACCCGAATAAAGCGATGATAATCACGATGGACGAGCAAATAATGCGAGCACAATTTAGCAATGCCGCAAACAGCCACAAAGTCATAAAAAAATTTTTGGGTCGAAGTCTGCCATGTGCGGGCCACGGGCCGCGTGTTTGAAACCCCTGCTCTATAGTAAGTGGAGGTAGTACTACAATGCAGGTAGTGAGGTGTACTACCTGATGGGCTACTGAAAAGTACTAACTTAAACCGTTAGTGCGGTTGCTAAGCTGCGAATGCGGCTACTAAGTTGTTAGCACGGTTACTAACACCAGGGAACTACAATTTTCCAACAATATGTATATGCCTGTTTGGTTCATACGTGCCTTGTGAGTTGCCATATGAGGTCGATTATATATTACAGAAGCATAAGATCAATAATAAAAAAAGCAAAACAATGCGGCTTTATCCTGTTACAATAATTAATAGTAGATAATTACTTTAACTAATTACCATAGCAAACAAAACCTACATTTATGACCACTCTGCGCAGAAGGTCGTTGAGCGTGTAAGCGGCAGATTACACATCAAAATGAACCGAGTCGACCACGCCGTACGCCCCTGTCATTCCTATACACAAATATCCGCAGCTTAATACCTAAGCGGGACTTGCTTTGTAGTCTCATTTCCTCATCTTCGACTAATGTAGTCTTATTAACCGAAACGTGGCTTAATTCGTCTATCCTAGATTCTGAGTTGTTACCATCATTTCCTAATTTTGATGTATTTCGTAAAGATAGACCCGATGGCTCTCGTGGTGGCGGCGTTCTTATTGCCACAAACCGGTCCTTGCTTTGCACGTTAGTAAAAGTATCGTCTAATCTCGAATTCTTATGGATTTGCTGTGATGCTACGTTGCCGCGTATGCTTATCGGTGTCTGTTATCGACCACCTGGTAGCGTCAGCTCGTTCAATGAAAACTTTCATGAATGCGTGCAAACCATAGGGGAAGCCTATCCTAACTCTCCTATCGTTATCTTCGGTGATTTCAACATTCCTTTGATCGACTGGACTAACCCTGCAGCCACGCTGTCAAAAAATAGCATCGAAAGTGATTTCCTAAACAAATGTCTTACATTCGGCCTATCTCAACTAGTCACTGAGCCAATACGCATTTCAAATCATTCTACAAACATTCTCGACCTACTATTTACAACACACGCCGACATCTGTTCCTCACTGACTTATCTTCCACCACTAAGTGATCACTGTATTGTTCATGGTACCTTGTCCAGTTGTATAAATAAAACCAAGAAAACTTTAAAAACTCTGACACTGTACGACAGAGGTGACTACGCTTCTATGGCTGATGAACTAGCTGTCTTTTGTGATGAATTCGAAAATCATTATCACTCGCGCTCCATTGAAACTAACTGGTCAATGTTTAAAAATGAGATGTTACGTCTAACCGCAAAATATGTCCCCACCATTACTGTTAAAGAGCGAGCACAGTCCCCGTGGTTTAACGGTAATCTAAAGAAGCTCAACAATAGGAAAAAAAAGATTATTCAGATCTGCTAAGCGTTCCAAGTCTAACACTGCTTGGGCGAGATACTTCACTGTAGCTGAGGATTATGAAACTTCAATCACGCAAGCCAAAAGTCACTTTTACGGAACCACGCTACCTTCTTTGCTGCGCAACAATCCCAAACGGTTCTGGAAAACTATAAAACCCGGAGAGACGGACGGCATTTCACTAATTGATCCTAATGGTTGTCCCATTGCCAAAGAGGATGTCGCTATTGTACTAAACAATACGTTTTGCTCAGTTTTCACCCCTGAAACCACTCAGACCCTTCCCTCAATTCCGTCCTACGCGCATTCGCTCATGAATTGTATTACCTTCAGCCCAAGTGGCATTGTTCATATCATTGACAACTTAAAAAATTCGTCAGCTGCTGGAACTGACGGTATCAATACCAAGGTGCTCAAAAACACCAAACATGTAACCTGTGTTATATTATTGTGGGATGCCGTGTCGATGGAAGGACGCATCCCAACATAAAACATAACGACTGTTTATTTAACGTAGTAGTAGCAGCGGGGCGAGCATAGCGACGCTGCGCTTAGTCGGGTGGCGAAGGAATGATAACCTCCGAGCTTAGCAGCTCGGCTTTATAACCGCCGTCGGTGACGTAAGCCTCCGGTGACGCTGCGGTGGCGCTGTCCCTTATCGGAGGCGTGGTGCGGCATGCGGCCATGTCACGCCGAGCTGGCTAATGACGAGGCGGTGTCTGCGCCGGTTTGTGCGCAGTGTGTCGCCACATTATCGCTAATATTTCAGCAATCACTAGATACAGGTTCTGTACCAGAGGACTGGCGGATCGGGGAGGTCGTCCCTGTCTTCAAGAAAGGTAGTCCGTCGTTTCCTAACAATTACCGTCCCATATCCATCACCAGTGTCTGTTGCGAAATAATGGAGCATATCGCGTACTCTGAAGTAGCGCGTTTTTTGTCTGCTAACAAATTTTTCCATCCCAATCAGCATGGTTTTCGTCCCGGTCATTCTTGTGAAAGTCAACTAGCCCTCTTCCTGCACGAAATTCACTCGCACCTTGATAATAATATCCCCGTTGATGCCACATTTCTTGATTTCGAAAAAGCGTTTGATGAGGTTTCCCATCGTCACTTACTGCTTAAACTTTCATGCCTGAACTTAGACCCCTCCATGCTCAACTGGATTTGCGAAATCTTAACCCATCGCAGGCAATTTGTTGTTGCTAACTCCTGCAAATCTCCCCTCTCTCGTGTTCACTCTGGCGTTCCACAACGTACGGTACTAGGCCCCCTCCTCTTTTCAATTTACATTAACGACTTGCCACGTAACATCAACTGTAATATTATATTATTCGCTGATGATTGCGTGCTGTATCACCCTGTAACTAATATCTTACATTATTCCGTTTTACAGACAGATCTTAACACTATACAGGAATGGTGCAAAGACTGGTTAATGTCCCTAAATATTAACAAAACATTTGCAATGACTTTTCATCGACGTAAAGACTACACTTATACTTTACACAATTACCCCGTAGCCGCTGTTAACAGTATACCAAATACTTAGGTGTTCATATCTCATCTGATTTAACATGGTCACTACACATCATAGACATTACTAACTCTGCTAATCGAGTTCTCGGATACCTTCGTCGCAATCTTGCCTCGGCACCTTCTTCTAGTAAACTAATAGCTTATAAAACACTCGTAAGGCCTAAACTTGAACATGCTAATGCCATCTTTGATCCTCATCAAGCTAACCTTTCTACTATGCTCGAATCCATCCAGAACCGAGCTTCCAGATTCATTATCGCGAATTACTCGAGTAACATAAGTGTGTCAGCAGTCAAATATCAACTTAACCTTCCTCATCTTGCCACTCGCCGTAAAATTTCACGTTTGTGTATCATAAGTTCTTCCATTCCTTGCCACCAGGCAATGCATTCATCAGACCTGCACATCGGACATCGCGCCATTCTCACCCCAACGCCGTCTATCCCGTACGCTCTAAAACAAAGGCCTTCCAGAAGTCATTTCTCCTGCAGATTGCGCAAGACTGGAACGACCTTCCCGCCCACATCGCCATGTCATCTCAGTTTGCCCAATTTAAAACTGCAGTAAGAAGCCATATTTTATCCTTGTAAATGTGATCTACTGCTGTTTTTCTTCTTTTTTTTTGTTATTGTTGGTGCTGTTTTTGCTTTTTTTGCTTTCTTTTTATCTATCATGTTTTCTTGCCCACCCCTCATGTAATGTACCTCGGGACCCTTGAGGTACTAATAAACGAATAAACGAAACGAACTGCATGTCACAGTTACATGCTCAGGTAGCAATAGACATAGTTGGTGAATGAAACGTACCATAAACGAAAACACACACATATGTGCACATACAATATCAACAAAAATATATGTGATGCCACATTCAATTTTACGCGTGAGTCAAATAAATTTACGTGCTAATATTATAAACGACCTTTTTTAAAAAATACTTTATAGGGGCCTACTCGTAATATTTCAATCCTTAAGTTCGTAACAGAGTAGTTAAAAGAAATTAGACTGATTCATTATCGCCAGTTCATAGAAAACAAAATCATCACTTTAATTAATATATTATTTTAGCTTCCTGGCATTATTTCCTTTTTTCTTCACCCTTTCTATAACCATCCCATTTATGCCCAATCTCCGTAGTGAGTTGAGCCATTCCTGCAGAATCCAACCAACCGCACTCCATGGGCTCTCAAGACCGTTGTGATTACCGTTACGTCACGTCTCAATAAAACCTCTCGTGGACGGATCAATAAAAAAAAATAATGACAGGCTTATATTGAGCGAAAAAAAAAATTCTTTTTGCTTTTTCCTGCTGCTGTGACCACGGATTGGATTATCAACATTGCCAGCATTCATTCCAGCATCATTCACCCTGTGCGGATGTGTTATTTGATTTTATGTTATCATTCAACCTTTCACAAATAGTAACTGAACCTACACGTGTACAGGGATCCAGCTCTTCTATATTAGACTTAATATTTCTCAGCCATCACTTCATAAGCGAAGAAACTAATTTATGTCTTCTAGATGGTATTTCCGATCACAAGATCACCTCTTGCACCATACCCCTTTATGACACTGTTACCCCTCAAGAAATAGTCGCATACCCTGACTACAGTAAAGCTGAGGACACTAATATACTTGATCACCTTGCTGATGAGTACGAATCGTTTGTGGAACTTTCCCGTAACAGCAGTACCGACATCGATGCCTTGTGGCTCGCACTAAAAGCGATCGTATCTCATTGTATAAATAAGTACGTGCCGATCAGAAAAAAGAAATCTAATAAGCGTAATCCATGGATTACGCGCGATGTTATACACGCCAAACGCAAAGTAAAGAGGATGAGAAAACTGCTGAAAACCAACCCATTAAAATACACACATCACGATCTCAGCATGGCTATTGAATGCATGAAATCAAAAATTAAGACAGCTAAGCAATTATACTTCACTAATACACTCACTAACTTTTTGAAATCAGCCCCAACGAAGTTCTGGAACTACATCAACCCAAAAACTCGCAATGATGAAGGAACGATAGATGTAGACAACCGAAGGTCTGCCAACCTGCTTAATGACTACTTCAGCTCTGTCTTCACGGAGGATGATGGCACACTACCACAGGCACGTCCCTTTGAATTAAAGCCTCTAGACCAGCTATCAATAACCGAATCAGGCATACTTAACGTGCTGCTCAAACTAGACTGTAAGAAATCATCAGGACCTGACAACATATCAAATGCATTCCTTCGCAGATACGCTGCGTGGATGGCCAAGTACCTATTAATAGTCTTTGACAAATCATTGTCGTCAGGGACCCTCCCTAACGACTGGAAAACAGCTAAAGTAAAACCAATTCATAAATCGGGAAGTAAAAACGAACCCTCCAACTACAGACCCATCTCACTGACATGCACTGCCTGCAAACTGTTAGAACACATTATCCTAAAGCACATAACCAAACACCTTGAAAAGGAACAAATACTAACACCCTGTCAGCATGGATTTCGAAAAGGTGTCTCCACAGTCACGCAACTACTTGAACTTGTACACGATGTATCGCTAAGTGTCGACCTACAGAAACAAATCGATCTTATCTTTTTAGACTTTTCAAAAGCTTTCGACCGTGTATCACATCACAAACTAATTCATAAACTCGAACTAACCTTGGGTAAAGGGCCCATTGTCGATTGGATAAAAGATTACCTTAGTGACCGCACCCAGTTTGTAGAAGTCAGCAGGCAACATTCCCATAAATCTAGCGTAAGATCCGGAGTTCCACAAGGAAGCGTTCTGGCTCCAATTTTATTTCTTATATACATTAATGATCTGCCTTGTAATATTCCTGTCAGCGTCAGACTTTTCGCTGATGACTGCGTCTTATACCAAGTAATCGACTCTTATAGTGACCATCTTGAATTAAACAACTCTTTATCTTTAGTATTCAAATGGTGTAAAGAATGGCAAATGACATTGAACGTTAAAAAATCGGCTGTTCTATCAATAACGAGAAAGAAACACACATCTGATTTTAACTACACTATAGGTAGCGCCACACTCAGCGCAGTGAAAGAGTATAAATACCTTGGCCTAACACTAACCCATGACTTTAGATGGGAACGCCACGTAAACAACGTCACCTCGTCTGCACTAAAAAAATTGTTTTTTTTTTTAAATAGACGTCTGAGGCTAGCCCCTCCTATCACAAAGCTATTAGCATGCCAGACCTTTGTCAGATCAACTTTGGAGTACGCTAACGTTGTTTGGTTTCCTTCCACTAAAGAACTCATTTACAAACTCGAAGCAGTCCAAAGGAAGGCACTAAGATGCATTTACAATAAACATAGGCCAAAAGATTCACCCACAGAATTACTAAAACGGGCCGGTATCCTCACCTTACAAAACCGAGCCAAGCTTGCGCGATTAAAAATGATGTATCAGCTCATTCACAAAGACATAAAGATTGACAGTTCCAAATACTTATCTTTAACTCAAACACGACAAACGCGGCACAAACACGCATTATCATTACATGAGCATGTCATTCATACGGACGGTCATAAATATTCATTTTTTCCTTTAATGACACGTGAATGGAGCAGGCTAGATCCTAGTGTAACAACCAGCGCGACGTTATCTTCCTTTTTAGCATTGCTTGAAAATCAGATACATGCTGCCCAGTTATGAGCTACCTGTATCACCATTACTTCTGTATATATTTTTTTTTACATCAGTCTACTTTTTGTTCCAGTTTTTCCCCTTTGTATGCCTCTTTGATCACTTTTTTTTTTTACTGTTATAGTGTACCCATAATTCTGCTTATCCTACACACTGTCACTTCGTTTATTCTTCACCATTTTTATATCAGTGTATTTTTTGCTCCAGCTTTTCCTTTGTATGCCTCTTTGATCACTATTTTTTTTTTTTGCTGTTATACTGTACCCATAATTTTGTTTATCCTAGACACTGTTACTTCGTTTATCTTTCACTATTTTTATATCAGTGTATTTTTTGCTCCAGTTTTCCCTTTGTATGCCTCTTTGATCACTTTTTTTTTTTTTTTTACTGTTATACTGTACCCATAATTTTGTTTATCCCACACACTGTTACTTCGTTTACTTTCACCATTTTTTTCATCAGTGTATTTCTTTTACTGCAGTTTTTCTTTTTGTATGCCTCTTTGATCACCTTTTATTTTTTCTCATTAGGATGTACTATTATTATGTACTACTACGTCTTCTAGTCTGCCTTTGTTAACTGCCAATATTTTCCTTATGTGTAATTGAATTTGTACTATTTGTATTGTTGTATTGTAACAATTCAATATGCCCTTCCTGTAAAGATCCCTAATGGGATCGACAGTATGAATAAATAATAAATAATAATAATGTACCTCGGGACCCTTGAGGTACTAATAAACGAATAAACGAAACGAACTGCATGTCACAGTTACATGCTCAGGTAGCAATAGACATAGTTGGTGAATGGAACGTACCATAAACGAAAACACACACATATGTGCACATACAATATCAACAAAAATATATGTGATGCCACATTCAATTTTACGCGTGAGTCAAATAAATTTACGCGCTAATATTATAAACGACCTTTTTTAAAAAATACTTTATAGGGGCCTACTCGTAATATTTCAATCCTTAAGTTCGTAACAGAGTAGTTAAAAGAAATTAGACTGATTCATTATCGCCAGTTCATAGAAAACAAAATCATCACTTTAATTAATATATTATTTTAGCTTCCTGGCATTATTTCCTTTTTTCTTCACCCTTTCTATAACCATCCCATTTATGCCCAATCTCCGTAGTGAGTTGAGCCATTCCTGCAGAATCCAACCAACCGCACTACATGGGCTCTCAAGACCGTTGTGATTACCGTTACGTCACGTCTCAATAAAACCTCTCGCGGACGGATCAATAAAAAAAATAATGACAGGCTTATATTGAGCGAAAAAAAAATTCTTTTTGCGTTTTCCTGCTGCTGTGACCACGGATTGGATTATCAACATTGCCAGCCAACATGCGGAAAGCGAAATCGCTCGTGAACCTGGGTTTTGCTCCTCCTTCGCGATACACGGCGCTCTGTACTGGAATTCTGGATCATGTGTTGGAAGTAGTACCACTATGTCAAAAGTAACCCTGAATGACACGCGAACTCAATGCCTTTCGCTCGCAAGCGTTAAATGAGAGTGGTGAAGACGCTTTACTAACGGTATCTCAGCGTCAAGATCGGTTGAGCATTTCTCTTCGAACCTTTTGCCAGTATGGGGCCTGTTGCTTTGGCACGTGCTAATATGTCGCGAAATATGAAAACCACCACTTGCGACTGAAAGACACCACTCGCCGTAAAACAGATTATCTGGCTGTGCTGCGTTTAACTTTCCATACCCCCCAGTTACGCTCCTCTTCTTGCGGTGTACAGAAAGACAGCTCGAAGCAGTGACGCAAGAAAACACTGCACGTTACTAGGAGAAGCCGCAACCGGTCGCGTAACAATAAATTCCAAAGTGTGCGGGCCACTTCTATCGTTCCGAGATTCCACGTGCACGGATTGCCCGCCCAGCGGAACGAAACACAAACCTTGTCCTCGAGACGCGATCGGTCGCTCTCCAGCCGGCAATAGCTTCAACCTGACCGCAAAGCGGACACTGCTGCGCCGTTTTGACGAGAGCTTAGCCCTAACAAGGATTGGCATGTATGCAATAGCAAGGCAAACTGCGTGGGAACGAGAACATGGCATCGTGGCGTGGAGCAGAGGGAAGAAAAGGGGAGTTGAACCATAAAAGAGGAGAATGCCGTGAAAAGAAGAGCCGCAAAAAGAAGGAAATAAAGATGGCGGAAAATTTCGGAAGACGGCACAGATCGCGAGCAAGGTTTCCACAAACTGAACAGCGGGCGTCAAAGAGAAAAGGCGGGGTCGGAGGAGGCGAGATTTTTACAACGCAGGGCCGTGCGGTCGGTGTCTCTTGGTGCAAAAGGCCAGCCGAAATAGGCCGTCGCTTGTCGGGAGAGTTTGGGGACAGGATTGAAAAGATAGAACTGCGTGGCAGCCTTTTTTTTGTGTCTCCTCGATGTGCTCGTCTAAAAGAAACCAATTAGTGTGGTTTCGGTACTGAACGAACGCGGCCCGAAAGAAACGCCTTCCTGTTGCCGTCTGCACCCTTAGCGGGGGCGGAGGGGGAGGGGGTGTAACTGGGGGTGCGCTCAGAGGGGTGCCGCTTTGCAAAGAGAGGGAGACGGCAATTATTGGGCAGTTTGGAAGCTAGCGAGCGCCCGCACACCCGGCGGCACTTGAGACCCCCCGGGGGTGCCTGTTGTTGGCGATTGTTGGGCCGATGGGTGCCCGTCGACGCCGGTGACGGCTTCCTTTCGGCGCCGCCGCTGCCGATGCCGGTGCGCGCGCTCCCTCCCTTTCCTCTTGTTCGCGCAAGTGCTACTGGGAAATTGAAGCCGTGCTTCCAACTACGGCTACATAAATGGCGTCTTCGCCTCACCTGAAACGTGGCTCGTGGTCATATTTTCCTTGTTTGTAAACAACACTGGCTTTGACTGCTATTATATTACCGGTTGCGGAAGCTTGGCGACGAAGGTGTAGCGCCGCTACGCTCGAGGACGCGGGTTCGATTCCCGACCACAGCGGTCGCATTTCTATAAGAGCGAAATGAAAAGAAAATGCAAAGAAAGAAAAACGTCCGTGATCTTAAATGTAGGTGCACGCTAGAAAAAAAAAAAAAGCAAATCACCCAGGCGTTCAAAAGCAATCTGGCAGCCCCTTGCTACGGCATGCCTGGTAATCATATCTCGGTTTTGCCACGTAACACTATCGCGAGAAGTTATGTTTTTTTTTTTTTTGAAGTCGCGCTTATTTTCATTCAAAAGAAATCTAAATTCGCGACATTTTACAATTCTCATCATTTTCTGGCGAAGAATTAAGCTTCAGAATTGGTCTCTTCACAGACTTCATCATCAGCCTGTCTACGCCCACTGCAGGGCAAAGGCCTCTCCCATGTTCCGCCAATCAACCCGGTCCTGTGCTTTCTGCTGCCACGTTATACCTACAAACTTCTTAATCTCATCTACCCACCTAATTTTCTGTCTCCCCCTCACGCGTTTGCCATCTCTTGGAATCCAGTCAGTTACCCTTAATGATCACCGGTTATCCTGCCGACGTGCTACGTGCCCGGCCCATATCCATTTCTTCTTTTTGATTTCAACTATGATGTCCTTAACCCCCGTTTGTTCCCTGACCCACTCTGCTCTCTTCCTGTCTCTTAAGGTTACACCTATCATTTTCCTTTCCATCGCTCGCTGCGTCGTCCTCAATTTAAGTTGAACCCTCTTTGTAAGTCTCCAGGTTTCTGTTCCGTAGGTAAGTACCGGTAAGATGCAGCTGTTATATACCTTCCTCTTGAGGGATAGTGGTAGACTACCATTCATGATTTGATAATGCTTGCCGAATGAGCCCCAACCCATCCTTATTCTTATTGACTTATTGACTGCTAAAATGCGATTGCTACGTTTGAGACATATAAGTCTGCAGCAAACATAGTTTTTACGCTAACAATCAGCGCAAACGTATCGTTGGAAATGTTCTGCACCAGCAACCGCGCCAACCTATTATTGGCATGGTTGTATAATTCCTTTCGTTTCTAAATCGCATCTATTTTCTTCGTGCATTAACAAAGTGCAGTGGAACGTGTTAATATGAGGGCTTAATCGTGATTTATTTCTTTGTTTTAAGTGCGGATGAGTGGGAAGGTTAGCCTCTTTAGAGGGGGCTATCAGAAAATTGAGTAGCGAGACTGAAAAAGGGAAAAAAAACGAAGAAAATATCAATGAACATTACACACGCGAACTGAAGTCTAACAACAAGGAGCCGTGCTTGCAAATTCTTCGACTTCCCCGTAGCTACGTGCCACTATGCTCACAGCACCAAGGCAGGCTGGAACAGTGTTCTGTGGCGAAGTGAATGGAAAGCCGTTGTGCCACGACGGCCCGAGATAACTGAGTGGAAATGATGGGTGGTAATGGAGAACAAATTGAGGAGCGGTGAAGGAGTGCCAGTCTGAGGGGACGAAATGGAGACCAAACCATTCACTGCTTCGGGTCTAGAAGGGTGAATCAGCGAGAAGAAGACGACGACGAAGAAGAAGAAACGAGGAAGCCCCGGGGTTGTTGGGAGAGCCCGTGCCACTAAGGAGGGAGGGAAGAAAAAAAAAACGTGACGGGAGGGTTGCGGCGGACGACGCTGCAGTGATAAATGTTGGAGTGGCTGACAGTGCGCTAATCGCCCAGAAAAAAAAAAAGAACAGGAAGTGAAGAAAGGATTTGAACACCAAAAGACTCTAAAGAAATGGCGGATAAAGTGGGTCCTGCCGACCGGCTGTTCATGCAGCTTTTCCCCCCGCCTCGCTCATTACAATTGTTGCTATCTCCGTACATTTTTTTGTGCGAAATGAACTCCACACTGTATAGCTGCTGAAGACGGTAGGTGTAGCGCAGGGTCGGAGATACATGGATGTAGAGTCAATTAATCGAGGAGGTTGGCAGAAGGTGCAGGGAAAACTTTATTGCCATCAGCTGTGGTCGCTGAGTGCAATCAAAATAACAGAAGGCAGAGTATCGCAGCACTTTTCGTCTTAGAACAACAGGAATTCATTATTAAAGGAGGTAAGGCGGGCCAAACAAGACACAATAGACCCTTTTCATAATTGTAAAGCTAGCTTTCCTGCCATTCAGTTTGCCCAAGCAATGGCGGCTAGTCACTTACTGCAAACAGCGTGTTCAAGCGCATTTTGCTTACGCTATGACGTGGAAAATGTAGACTCGGCTCTCTTGACATAAATACGCATAATAGACAAGCCTCAGCACGTGCAACTGGGACCTCGTCTCAACTCTAAGCAAGAGAGATGCCGCCATTAGTTGTTCAAATATGCAGCGCAGAGAAGCGCACTTGCGGATTATGAAAAGGGTCTATAGAACAGAAAAACACAGCACAAACGTCGGCGCTTCTGTCGTCTGGTTCTCTTTATCTTGTGCCCGTGTCTGAGGGCTTTTTCTACTTTCACGATACTTCCCGTCTTAAATGACTCCGTATTGGCCAGAGTTTTATTTTTTTTTACGAAATAATATTGTGAGTGCAGTCACCGACTCTTCTTTGTTAACTGGACATATCATCATCATTTGTACAGCTTCCACACCTGTATATATAATCATAAGTGTGTGTCAAATCGAGCTCGACTCGAGTAAACTGGTTCTTCAAAAGTGGTGGAGAAGGGTTGTACGTCCCAAAACAACGATATGATTATGAGAGACGCCGCAGTGGAGGAATCGGTCGGAAATTTCGACCCCCTGCTGTTCTTTAACGGGCACCGAAATACAAGCACATGGGCCTTCAGCATTTTGCCTCCGTAGAAATGCGGCCAACGCGGCCGGGATTCGATCCCGCGAACTTCGGGTCCGCAGTCAATCACGTGACATAACCACAAGACAACCGCGGCAGGTCTGTACTAAACGCTTGCAGTTTCATATGTGACTTGTCATGTTCGCGGTTCATGGGTTTTGAAATTGTACCCGATGTATGTTTGAATTTTTGTTCCGTTCGGAAGGTTGCCGTTAAGCATAACACAGCTACAAAAATTTACAGCCCTTTTAGCTAACGCTAAGGAGAGCACAGGCTTTCGTCTGCGCTCTCCTGATATATATATATATATATATATATATATATATATATATATATATATATATATATATATATATATATATATATATATATATATATATATATATATATATAGAAGGAAAGAAAATGACTTTATGGCTCCTTTTTCGTTGTTAGACACAATATTAATGAGAACTGACAGACAATAATGCCACGGAACGTATAGGGTATGTTATCTGTAGTAATTAGGACATAAATGTGAAGAAAGTAAAGTGGACGAAACGATAACTTGCCGCCGGCAGGGACCGAACCTGGGACCTTCGAATAACGCGTCCGATGCTCTACCACTGAGCTACGGCGGCGGTCATTCTCCCGTCCATGGCGGTATATACGTGCATTTAAACCTAGGAGTGTCAGCGCCGATACCAGCCAAGGCGGCGAGTGTGGAAAATAAAAGTTGTTTACGTGGAGCAGATCGAGCGGGCGAACGAACGTCTCTGCAACTCTGGAAACAATGCACAACATTCGCGGCCCATTCTCAAGACTTCACGTCGTTTAAGTGGCATTCCACTACATTTCGATGACACGGTTTTGCTACATAATACGTGTGCTGACAAGAAAAAGTTCTCATAATTTTTCTCACCAGCAGTTCATCTCGAACATTAGTTCCATCAGGATATTATGCACAGCAATCGACATGCAGGCTTTATATTGCCACCTAGTTCTGATTATGAGGGACCAAACAGTCAAACCGAAGTTATTTAATTGCGCGAACTTGAGCCCAGGAAGCCGAACGGTTTGCTTTTGGATTACTTGTCTTTTTTTTTCTTTTCACGGATAAATTCACTTCTACTTCGAATTACATTACGAATTCTTTATTGCAGCTACACTTATGACTTACCGGTATTCTGTAAGACCTGTATATGAGAGATAAGATCGAAAAATTGAGATGTCGATAATTAACAGTTACCTTTAAACGTTGGTTCCTAGTAAGTGATTTCTGCATTTTTTTCTTCGCCATAGTCTCTTTTGTGTTCATGTCTTCCCCACCTACCAAAACATTAAGACTGTCGCTTACAAAAGTGGAGCGTTGGCTGCTTGGTCGTTCCTCAGTAACCTGGCGCAGGCCACCGCAAGTAGTAGAGTAGACCCTAGAAGCTGTGGCACATACCCACACTGGGGGAGTGGCCGAGAACCGGTTAGTTTTGAAAGGCACATTTGAAATTGAAGTTCTAACTTTGTGTAAATAATGCGGAAGAAGTATAAGTTGATTAGAATTACAATACTAGTACTCATATAATATAGAATAGAATTGCATCAATAAAACCGATAATTTGGGACACACAAAAAACGAAAATAGAAATAATTTTATAATCTAAATCGGATCGTCCATGAAACGGGTGGTACCTTGTTTTAGAAATTAAGCTGTTTTATATCCTAGCCATGTTTAGAAATAGATAGTTTACAAAACGACTGCTTGATATAATCAAGGAAGAAAAAAAATAATTATAAACCAATATGGTTAAAAAAGGATCTGAAATTAGATAACCTTAACATTCAATTCTTTTTGTCTCGATCGCGTATAGGAAATCACATGCGGCATCGCAAACGTTCCTGTAGATAAAGTCCAGTAGGGTAGCACCAAACGAAAGAGCCACCGGGAGTGACAAATTTAAGCCCATCCTTCGCAGCGGTTCTTCTGGTAATATTTTTCTTTTATTTGTAAACCTTTTGCATGTTAAAAAAATTGGCCGCGTATCTGCGTGCTTCGCTGCAAATGTCGTCTAAAGACGATATAAAAGGCGCTTCGTGAGATACGGACGCCATCTGGCAATACGTCGGGAAACATGAGTGCTGTGTTGCGGGCTGGTAGTCCCGGCGCAGCAGCAGGCGAAGACCGGCGGTGACCAACGCGAACGGTGGGACGCCAGCCAGCCCGAACACGCGGTTTGGCGTGAAGCGCTGAAGCAGAAGAAACGTCTGCACTCAACGAGTACTCTCCACACTCTTTTATTTACACGTCGCCTGGCTAAAACAGGAATGCCAGAGCGGCGCCCCATGGAATTCGTACAGTGCAATTAAGAACCGAAACCGAGACACAACAATGAGCTCGCGCAGAGGGCACGGAGGAAGGCAAGCTTCAGCGCAGTCGCATTTTCAGCGCAGCTTAAAGGGGTACTGACATGAATATTTTCAGTTGTCGTTTTTTTGCGTCAAATGAAAGTTCAAGCCCTCAATAGCCTAGAAAAGGTAGTGCTAAGCGCGAGTTCGCCCTGAAAAAGTAATTACAGTATGTTTTTAAAAGCTAGTTTCGGTTCCTACTGTGCCCTGACGTCACAACACGGTATGAGCTTCTCGTCACGTGCTCGTACAATATACAGTGACGTTTCCACGGCCGCACGGCAACGTGGCTCCGTTGACGCACAAGCGGCCATTTGGAAGTTTTGATGAAGCACAAGCGGCCATCTTGGAAGTTTTGGTACCTAACGTCATCACAACTAGCCAGACTGCTGCGTGAAGTCACCAGAATTTGTACTGTAGCCTGACGTCAAGCTAGTGTCGATGTCAGTAGGTGCGCCATGGAAAAATTGGCTTTAATATCAAATTAAAATACCTTATCAGCATTTTCTGAGCTTCACACTTGCTCAGAGCCATCTCTGTATAAAGGAGATTTGTATGGCACAGCAAACTCGCCTTCGAAAAAAGGTGTCAGTACCCCTTTAAGAAACTAGGGTCTTTAGAATTACGTATGTATGCATTTTCTATTAAAGGAACGCACCACCTAATACTTACCTAGTGATGTTGCGCCTCAGATATGCGTAATGTTTGCTTTTTGATCGAAAATGTATACAAGTATGAACCTAGTCAGCCGTTCAAGATGGCTGGCCCTTGGGCAAGTGGTTCAACTTTGGCCGAGTGGCTGAATCGAGGGACGTGCCGACAAACAGAAAGACAGACAGAAAGACAGACCAAAATTTCTCCGTTTAAGTATCCCAAGGAAGACTATCGTCTTTAATATCGTCTTTAAAAGAAATTATGCAGAGATTCGTTCTCATTGCAATGAAGGCATAAAGGTGACCGCACCAGACCAAACCTGTGAAGGTAGAAGTTCATTGGGGGGACTGCGCATCGTAGTGTGGTGATTAATGCCCTTCTAGTAGAGCACCGTCAATTTTAACAGCGAAGCTGTTATAGCCGGCCGTAAAATGTCCATAGTCACCAGAAAGCTATCATCATCAACCGGTATGTGCCACAGAAATTGGCCGAACCCTACTACTCGCGACTGGTGCACTAAAAAATTAAGGCAACAGTTGGCCCAAGAAATGGCTGCGAAGCGACGGCGGCGAGCCATAAAAAGACAAAAAGACAGAAAAACATAAACAGAGAGAGAAAGAAAGAGAGAGAGAGAAAGAAAGTGATACGGAGAAAGAGAAAAATGCAGAGAAATAGAGGAAATAAAGACACAAAAAGATAGAAAGACAGCGAAAGACAGAGATAGACACGAAAGAGAGAAAAAAACAGAGAGCAAGAATGAAAGAGAAAGGGAGAAATAAAGAGAAACGAAAAAAGAGAGAGAAAGAAAGGGAAGAAAGAAAATAAGGATAGAAAGATCGAGAAAGAGAAATACAAAGAAGAAAGATAGAAATAAATAAAAAGAAACGAGGAAGGCCATCCAGCTGTGCTCTTCCTTCAGGCTTGGCGCCACTAGTGCGAATTAAGCTACCATAAATTTTCCAAGGATAATTAAGATGAGTAAATTAAGATGTTGACAGACTAGATTTAGCGAAGTTACCTGACATGGCAAACTGTTCGAATCGCGCCGCAGAGACAACCGCCAGCGTGCATTGGTTGCCGACGACCGCGGTCATCATCATCTGTATCTTCTTCTTCATTGCCTCGAGGCGCACGGACCTCTCGAGCCAGCTGCTTCAGTTCCTCGGACGACATTTTCATCTGAATCGGTGAGTGCGTTCTTCTGTGTAATGCGCCTCGACAAAGCTGCTATCGTTATTGTGTGCGTAAAGCTTATTCTTACCTTACGACTGCCTAGCCAGAAACAGACATCTTAATTCCGACAACTGCCTGCACCTGTGAAATGAACAAATGTGACAGTGTATGCGAGAGCGTCAAAGGGTGTCCACCAACGGTGCGTGCCGATGGACGCGCAGATTCCTTGCGTTATGCATCAGGGCCAAATTTCAGCCAATCCCGATGCTGGGCATACACTGTTATCGAGGGCAGCTGAGCGACGACAAACGGGTCTTACGAACGGCCACATTTGGGAATTCGGCCCCAAAAGCGGCCTGCGTGCCGTTCGTTTGGAGGGAGTGTTTCATTTTCCTTTCACTGACTTGCTTTTGTCAATCGTTAGTTGTAACGAGCAGCTGCAAAGCCGCACCCAGCACAGCATTCACGCGCTTTGTGCAGAAACTTTGGTTGGTAACAACTTTATTGATGGTCCGGCAGAGGTTTCGCCGACTGGGCTTTAGGTCTCCCACGTGGGGACGTCGAGGCCTTGCCTCACCGCCGCCTCGCGGGCCTGCTGGACAGCCCCAATGTGCAGAAACTCTGCTCACAAATTAACCGTGAACACGAGTACGCGTTTCTAATAGCAACAAAACATTAAAAAAAAATGTGTCGGTGTTGAAAGACCAAATGCGGTGCATTAGAACCGTTAGAACACCCACAGCTGTATCTTAGGCCGTACGCGGTGTTCTGGTTCGCGTGTGTGGTGTCGTGGGACCGGAAGCGAGCGTCATTGTTGCCATGCATGGTCGCATTTGTTGGCGTTATATGTAGTGACGTGATCCCGGTTTCATTATGAGACAAACCGGACGTCAGTTAATCTTTTGTCACGCGAATTTCACGCTTAGACGTGCCCTAGATTTTATCTTCACCTGGCGTCTCGAAAACACGAATGCACTTAAGAATCTGTCCTACTTCGTTGCGTCCCATACTAGCCATCAAGGGGGTCACGTGCCTGATGTGTGGTTCACTACGCACCATGCCTGCGACCCCAATGACGGCTATGATATCAGGCCACATCAGGTCATACATCACGTCAGGTCGAAGGTCCATCACATTAGGCCACACATCCGGACTGCGACCGGATGTCGCAGTCCGTATGTGTGGTGTCGTAAGACCAGACACGATGAAAGTGAAAAGCCATGCGATGGAATTTAACTGAGATGTTTTTTAGATAACAAATGCTACACGCACAAACTTTGAAGATCATCGTGAGATGGTTTCCGCCGTCATTGCTTTCTTTTGTTCTTTTAAGCGTACTGGACAGAGATCTCACTTCCAGGTTGCCAGCTTTACCGCCGTCATGCAGTACGATCTATCCGCCTACGACCAGGCGCGGACGCCGTACGGACAGACACCTTACGGACAGACCCCGGCCGCACAGACGCCGGCCGCACAGACGCCGGCCGCACAGACGCCGTACGCCCAGACTCCGTATGGTCAGACTCCGTACGGACAGAGCCCGTACGGACAGACGCCGTACGGTCAGACGCCGTACGGTCAGACGCCGTTCGCCCAGACTCCGTATGCGCCGCAGTATGACTACGTGCAAGTCACCGAAGGTATGTAACGCAAAACAACGCCGAATCAAACGCAACGCGTAACGTGTAATCAGCGCAAAACAGCGTACAATCGCTGCAGGCTTTGGTGACGTATACTCATTGAGCGGTCTTATGTGCGCCACGTAGGTAGCAATGAGAAATTTTGAGTTTGGTTCCTGTTTAACGACCGACTCCTGTTGTTCGTCGATAACCCCCTATACTGAAACTTTCACTATTTCCATCTTAATTCCGTACGTTTTCGTACAAAATCTATATAGAGTCCATATTGAGACGATATACTTTCTGTACATTCAAGCGAAGCTTGTATTTCCTGACTCGTGTCGCCGTCCGTGTGGCTATCGTCGTACGCGAAAAAAAAAAAAAAAAAAAAACCAAGTCGCGCTCACCCGCAGTTGGCGGCCACAAACCCTCCGCTCCCGCAAAGTGGCGCTCTGAATCACGCCATTCTCTTAGCCAATCACAAGCGCTTTCTCGCTCCGGTGAAGGGAAAGGGTGGTTAATTTCTCCGCGCGCGCCTCTTGCCACTTCGAGCCCCCGGTTTGCGGTTTCCCATTTATGTCTACATACGCACACCATATCGCTTTCGTTCTTAAGAAAGCGTGCCCTATATAGTGTAAAAAGATGGCCGATCCCCCTGTCATACGAATCAGTAGAACACGAAAGTGAAACGTGTCGTGACAAAAGTAGTTGGTTGTTTATAGTGCATTGGTATATGAGAGCTTGTACAATGTGTATTGTTGTTTGGCAGATATAGCACCGCTTGATGTTGACGCACCCACGTTGACGCCTAGTGGCACATCGCCGTCCCGATGACTAAAGCCCATGATCATGATTTCACCCTTGCGGCAGCTGAAGTTGTCACTATATACCTGGACACCGCATATGGTGAATCCCGCGCAAAGATGGCATCAACAAGCACATAGAAAACACTGATACTCGATATGCACTCATTCAAAGCGTCGTGAAACGCGAAGAGAAACGCGACAAACGTCGTAGCTTCCCT
Source organism: Rhipicephalus sanguineus (assembly GCF_013339695.2). NCBI lineage: Eukaryota > Metazoa > Arthropoda > Arachnida > Ixodida > Ixodidae > Rhipicephalus > Rhipicephalus sanguineus. Next base: position 146,789,703 of record NC_051177.1, on the reverse strand, counting down.
CTAGCCTGGCCGTTAATTCGCACAGGGTGAACGGGGAACGCGGTGCGACAGGAAGGCGAGCGTCGGAGAGCTATTTTTCGATATGGATGGATGCTATGAGCGAGGTTTGGGCTAAAGCCGCCACCCCGTGGTGTGTTAAAAAGTGTTGACATTGCAGTTCTCCTATTGGAAACGCTCCGAATGGGATGGTCGTAGCAACGGCGCGTTGCAGGAGCTACTGACGGAGGCAACGAAGCTTCTTTTTTTTTTTCGACCCTGGTGGCAGACATGTCACCGCCCCGATATAAATGGGACGCTCATAGGATACAGCCAAGCGCACTGTGAGAGGAAAGTGTGAAAGCCATCGTCGCGGACCGAGAGGTCCTGGGTTCGTCTCCTGTCAACGGAACCCTTTCTTATAGTTTTTTTCTTTGCCATCTGATGCCTTTCATTTTCCTGGCGTATTTCCGTGACGGAAATACGTCATGAAAGTCTTGGTGGACCCCGGCATAAAACATTTTCGTGGTAAAAAACAAAAAAAGTGCGCTGCCCTTTAAGCCTCATATATATTTTTAGCGCGAACAGGAAGAAAAAGCACGAACTGGCTGAGAAGAGGAGAGGCAGAGAAGAAAGTGCACAGGGCATGCGCTAATGCCCTGTGCACTGTTTCGTTGTTTTACGCTGTTGTCATTGATTTGATAATGTCTTGATGCTTCTGGGCCTTGAAGTCCTATGAAAATACAAACGCATGCGTTATGACGCCCTAATCACAAGGCCAGCTGCACGAGCATAGGCAGAAATTTTTTCGGAGGGGGGCGGGGGGCCTCACCTCCATGATCTGAAGGGGGGCAGTGCAGGGAGATGTGATCGAGTGTCATTTTGTATGCCATGGCAAAAAAAAAAAAAATCGGGGGGGGGGGGGGGGCATGGGCCCGGTGTGCCCCCCCCTGGCTACGCCACTGGCCAGCTGTGCTAAGTGTAGGCCGCGCTTTGTAAGCTCCGCGCCTTCAAAAAACGGCAACGCGAGCGGGCACGTGAACGTGCGCGAGCTCGCCGAAGTAATCTTGAGTTTTGCCAAGCAGAAGCGAAGTGCCAACGGCGGGCCGGTGAAGGAGTTTGACAAGCCGAAGCGAAACGCTTACTCCAGTACGAGTCACTATAGCAGGCCCACCATATAGTCACAGTTTCGATGGCTTGCATCTTCACTACAGCGGAAGGGCTCCACATTGTTTCTATGTATTTCCGTAATAATCTCACGGAAACGCACGCAATTATTGAAATGTCATACGGCGCGCCCCAGTAGGGCCGCTGATCTCAATACTATATTCAGTGTAGTATTTCCTCTTAGGTACTTGCGGTGTTGTGTTAAAATATCCATGCCTTTAAGCATGTATCGCGTACATTTCACGAGCAGCGCCTACTGTACACCACCTTGCTGATACTGTATGACTTCGTTCGTCATTTTCTCGCTTACTTTAGGTTTCTATTCGTCCTTAGTAATTAGCCGACATCACGATAGTAGGTTTGTTGCTAGCCTTCTTGTTAGCTCGAACACTGGACCATTGCGGAAAGGCGCGTTGGCCCAAGACACCGCGATCTGGGACATTTTCCCTTGAGTTTTCCCATGCTCGTCGCGAGGGTGCTGTGGCAGTATGTGTTGCAGCGCTCTACAAACTGGCGCACCGTACTGAACAGGGGAGCAGCATGTGTTGTAGAGCTCTACAAGTTAACGCACCGAACAGGGGTGCTCGTTTTATCACGAATACCACAAGTTGGCATTTCTATGCTCCGTGAACCCTTGCTTTCAGGTAATTACGCCCTGTAAGGTGTAACTGTTCTAGAGTAAGGGCCATTTCAGGGGCGTCCCAGGATTTCTTTACGGGGGGGAGGGGGCGGCAGGAAATTTAAGCGTTGTGTTTTTACTGTATGCTCTTGGGAGGTGCAAGGAGCGGGGTGCAGGTGAAATTTTCTTCATTTTTTTTTGGGGGGGGGGGGGGGGGGTTAGGGGTCTGCCACGGCCTCGTGTCCCCGCTTTCTTCCTGGTCACTTTATTATGAACTGCGTGTCTTCTACTTGTGATCTATGTATTGGTATCGTTCAGGTCAAAATGCTTGCAATGGTAGCGCTACTCCTTCCACTGTTATAAAACGATCTATTGTTTGTTAAAGGCTGGCAAATTACTGAACTTTGCTTTATATGTGATCTTTTTTTCACAGAGTATAAGGAGGACACGCCGTAAGTACACCAATTTATTGCGGCCCCGGGAATAGTATAGGCGTTGAAACCATCAGAACAACGCGTCGTAAACCGGTTTGTTTCAACAGCTGAAGAGTGTTAGTACTTGTTGAAATCATTCGGGGTTAACTGAGGCATTTAATAAATAACGCGCCGTGGGCAATTTCAGCGAAAGCTGTTTAAGTACGTGCCATAATTTCTAACAACATTTTTTTACCCGTGTTTTTTTTTGAATTGCCCACTGTCTGCCCACAGCAATACGAAGACCTCTCCCAGTGGTTTCCCAGCGACCCCGTCTTGCTCGGGATGATTGAGTTTTATTCCGGGGAACTTCTTGATTTCTTCACACCACCTAACATTCTGCCATCCTCGGCTGAGATCTCTGTCTTGGCATCCACTCCGTCATTCACGCTGAACATCGCTTACCTGTACCACGCATACGTGACACGCCCAGGGCCGCTTTATTTTTTAGATGCGAAGTATCTTATGGCGGAGTTCAATCCGGTGGTGGTGGTGTGCGGCGTGACCACCCTTACTGCGAATGCGCATACCCTCTCCACTCACCCTCTCCCCTCTGCCTCTCCACTTCCCCTCCCCTCTCCCCTCTCCACTTTCCTTCTCCCCCTTTACACTTCCCCTCTCCCCTCCCCTTTCCATTCTTCCTCTGAAACGCGAGCTAGACATACCGAAATTCTCTCCTGCGCAACGCCGCGATGAGCACCAGCGCATACGCGTCCCCTCCCCCCTAGGCGCTGAGCCGTGCTCCCAATTAGGGTTGCAGAAGTTGCGCCTTTTCCTTTCCTCAACCTCTCCTCCTCCTCCTCTCCCCCCTCTCTCCTCTCCTACGCTGCCCCCCTCTGGCACGCCTTCCGACCGCGTTCCCGCTCGCCCTATGAGAATTAACGGCCAGGCTAGAGGGAAGACAAGACGTGCGTAGCGTTCCTCTTCGCGTTCCACGACGCGAGGTCGGTAGCATGCCCAAAGAACGCCAATGGAACGCGATCGTGCAAGTGCTCCTGCTTCGCATCGCCTCATGGTCCCCTTTAGCGGGAAATGGTGTAATTTTTTTTTCTTTACTTAAGGCTAACATACCGGCTACCGCTGTTTGTTCCCGGATACACTTTGCTTTTTTCCTATCTCTTACTGATACGCCTTTGACGTTCCTTTCAACCAAAGACTGCGTCGTCCCATAACTTGCTCCAGTTATAGGAAGCGGGACCCCCTACAATGCTGCGCTAACAAACTAATTCTGGTAATATACAATGAAAGGAAATATTCATTGTTGCACGTGGAAAAGACCAGCGTCAAATATTCCAGTGATTAACTTAAATATAATCATGAGACAGCGAGTTAACACACTTTTTTTTGAACGCCAGAATTGTAAATTAGGTGCAAAACATTTCTTAGCTTTCGCCCAAGCCTACGCAAATCGGTAGCACCAGTTTTAAGTACAGACGGATGAATGGTGACATGTACTTTAGGCAGCAAAGTGATGTTACTGTAGGTCACTTTTGGCTAGAGTTGGCTCGCAGGGTACTTCAACATTAATAGACGCTATAAAAAAAGTAATGATACCGCGTTTCCTTTGCATTTACCGCTTAATCACAGCTGAGCATTATAATTTTATTTTTTGGCGCAGAGGACGCAGCGGTGTGATGACTGTAACGACGGTCTGCACGGGTGCCCTGATCCTGATGGGCATCGTGCTCGGCATACTGTTATTCAAGGGGAGCGTCGGTGAGCGCCATTTTCCTACGGTATACGGATACCTGCTGTGGTATGAGCTGCGCGGCTAAGGGATATTCACACGAGGGAGTATTCGGCGAGGGACACGGGGGATGGCGGATCACGTGACCGCGACGTCACGGATTAGTGAGTGGGCGCGACCCCCCCCCCCTCGCCTCCTCGGAGGACAAGGGGACCTTTTCTCCGAGAGGACAAACGATCCCCCGGTGGTGGGGGATATGGCGGAATTTCGGGCTCTTGTTTGGCCACATTGTTGCCCTTGCTCCTGCAGAGAGCGGCAGTGGGTGTCCAGCATGCAGCTGGGGTCATCTGCAGCTCATAGTCAGCAGCTGGTGGAACGGGCGGTAGAAGCCACAAGAGTAGTCTAGTAACACTGGTCTCCCCCTCCGTTCGCCCCGTCCGTGTAAATGGGGGACATTTGTGGCGAATTTTCCTCGCAATTTGACGTCACTCGGCTCCGCCTTTGTCCCCCGAGGATTTGTCCCCCGTGTGAATACCTCTTAAGGTGCCTTTGCTGAGCTAGAGGTCGTGGGTTCGATTCCTTGCCTCTACGGCCGCATTGCGATGACGGCGAAACCCATGGATACTCGTGTACTTAGATTTAGTTCCGTGTCAACAAACCCCAGGCGGCCAAAATTGACCCAAAATTCTTCGCCATGACGTGCCTAATAGTGATACCACGCAATAATAATAATAATAATAATAATAATAATAATAATAATAATAATAATAATAATAATAATAATAATAATAATAATAATAATAATAATAATAATAATAATAATAATAATTATTATTATATGCCCCCGTTGTAAACTCTCGTTATACCCTGGAAGCTGTTAGACAGGTTGCTACAAGGTTCAAAAATGAGCTGGGCAATGTTGTATCATTTCATCCTGTGCTCAACCTATATACACATAATGTGTACGCAGAGACTGAGGTGTCGAAATCTCGGACATGATAATGGCTATTGCATGAACAAAGATAACCGACGTATACGGTATGGAGAAGACCCTTCATTATTGTGGGAAAACAAACAAAGCTTCTAACCCCAATTCCTTAGGTAAAATAAGGAAAAAAGAGAAGGCCGCTCTTTTCTAACATAACAAAAGACGAAAGTTACGGCAACAAGTAAAGCACGGAGCGTTCAGATAAATAACCACGTGTTACAGGACACTAAGATCCGTAACTAAGTTGCAGGACGATAAGATCCCTAATATATACAGGCCCATAATCGACACGCGCATTGGAGATCTCGACACGTGTGTTTATAGAGATCTCCAACGTGCCGGTTCCGAGGGAGCCATTTGATAATATAGCAACTTAGCTAGTTGCATGGTGAATGCGAGTGCGCTTCTATGAAATTGCACGATGAAAGTCATTTCATGAAGGGCAGAGAGTCGCGTTGGTTGGTAGGGATTCATCATAGAAGGTTAGGGGGACACTAAAGAGAGAAACGATTTCTCTCCTATTAGTAAAGTACTCTTTTACGATACTAAAAACACCACGCTTGCTGCGAGGAGACGCTTGGTAAGCGAGAAAACGCGCAATAAGAAAATGCGGGTGGCGACGCCGCCTTCAAGTTGCCGCACTAGTCGCCGTGACGTCATAGATTCGGACGGCCTATACTGGGGACTGCGCAGTTCCTATCGGTAAAAATGAAGTACGTTGTCTTCTGAGGGAGTCGGAGACTTGACATACCGAGTTTCGGGAAATTTCGTTGAACCGATGTGGGCGAAATACAACAAAAGAACACTTTGAAATCCTTGATGTGACGGTCGGAGATTCCGGCGGGAAATTTAAAAGTGAGACTTTAGACATTGCTTTTCTCATCTGTTGATAAACCTATGGTGGTGAAATTCACGACACAAAAGTTTTCAGACAATAATTTATCAGCCTAAACTACTTTATTGTTTTATTTTAGTGTCGTGCAAGCACTGTCACGAGAAGATCGCACGAATTGTTTTGTCCCCTTCTCTTGCGTCCATGCTCGCACGCCTTATTAACACGAAAGTGTTTTATGCCAGGGTCCACCAAGACCTCAGTGACGTATTTACGTCACGGAAATGACGTCAAAAAATGTACACGATCAGGTGGCAAAGAAAAAACTCGCAGCATATCCACGGAGTGAATGATGATGAGTGGGCGAAGGTGCGGAGGTTCATCGGTAAACCGGGAATCTTCCCTGAATTCTGCCCAGTACATCATCACCGACGTGAGATCGGGCGCGTTTATACTAAAGGTTCGATGAGAGTTATTACGACTTGCAGCTCACTTTAATTTTACATGTACGCTGTGAATTTTCATTGTTTAGAAAACCATTGCTTTAGAAAACATCTGGCGTCTTTCGTTAAGCAGCTGGCGTCTTTTCGTTTTGCTTTAGAAACATCTGGCGTTCTTTCGTTTTGCTTTTAGAAAACATCTGGCGTCTTTCGTTGGTTTATTTCATCAATCAACGGCGTTTTGAACAAAATTTTTATTGTTTAATTACGCACAGGAGAAACCTCACCAGGCACTACCTTGGAGGTAAACAATGGCTGCTAATGGGAATGAGAGACAGAAGAAGTCGGCTTTTAGCTAACACTTACACTTCTACTTCTACTAACGTTTCCTACTGGAACATGCCAATGGCTGCTAATGGGGAATGAGAGACAGAAGAATTCGGCTTTTAGTTAACGCGCACGCTGCGAATTTTTTATTGTTCAACAACGCACAGGAAAAATCTCCCACCGGCACCACCTTGGAGGTCAAGATCTGGTACTAGCGTTACGACTGGTTACGCACTACGACTACGCGAGAGACGAACAGGTGCTGCTTTAAGGAGCTTCGCCCCTAAAAGTTCCGTCAACGGGCATCGAACCCAGGACCGCTCGGTCCGCGACATCAGATGCCGGGCGCGCTATCCACTGCGCCACGGCCACAGAGTCTAGAGGCTTTACAAACGCGCCTTTTATATCTACCGCTCTCCCGGTCGGCGGGGTGGTGTGTCCCTCTGGGAGCGGCAAAGTAAAGTAATTCATCATTATTGTGGCTTCCGCGATTAGTACCTGCAACGCGTTACACGTTCGTCCCATTCGGCGCGTTTTCAATAGAAGTGCAATTTTGTCAATGCCTTAACACACCTCGAGGTGGTGACCTTAACGCTAGCGTCGTAAAAGCGTCGGCTTCGCAAATGGCTTCGCTCATAGCATGAAGATAATCAAACTAAAAATAGCTCTGCGACGCGCGCCTGCCTCACCTGGCTGTGACACCGCGTTCCCCGCTCACGCGCTCACCCCGAGAAAAATTGCGGCCGGGCTACCGGGGCGGCACGACGCGCTTTGCGTTTCCCTCTAGTGCGGCCGTGGTGTTCAATCACATTTTAACATGCCGCAGGATGGCAAACAAGTTATGCGTCCAATATGTGACGCACTTCTGGCTATTACAACTCGTTCTCTGATTACGCTTTCACCGCTAACTACTACAGCTACCACAAGGGTTTGTTTAATCATTCAACATGGACGTTTGTCGTCGGCATGGAAATGTACCACCAAGCATCAAAGTAGGTGCATCCGCGTTAAACGGTGCTGTAGCTGCCAAACATCAATATACATTGTGCAAACTCTCTTATATCAATGTACAGTAAACGTTCAGTTACTTCTATAAGGGCACGTTTTACTTTCGTGTTATTCCGATTCCTATGACGGAGGGATCAACCATGTTTTTTTTTACGATGCTCTTGTCGTGTTTCGTGACGAGATCCGGTTCCCCCTATCTTTCCTCTTCTCCATCTATTGCTTCGAGGCGCGTCCCGGATTCGGCCAGTAGATATTCCGTACTTAGATCGGAAAAGCGCGAAAATGAGGGGGACACGGAGAAGCGCTCACGGCCACCCGAGTTTAATGCAGGATATAAGCTTCAAGAAGGCACTGTCACGAGAAAGCAGATAAAAACGCGATGCCACCGCATGTGGAATACACGTAATCACCAAGCCATCAATTGAGAACATGACGTGGAGATCTTATCAGACCAAGACATTTCGACGCCTATGACACTAGCCGACTCCTTCCAAGAAGTTCAGCTCCTTGCTAATGGGCTACGGCCAGTGACATTCGAAGTAGTATCTGTTACGTAGGACACGCGTGCGTGTGATTTCCTTCTCTCTCTCGAAGGGCGGCTACCTCGAAGTATATAAAGGGCGCATGCCTTATCTTTTGATCTATTTGTTTTCTTTTCTATTTTTTTATTCTATTTACGTTACGTTACAGGACGCTGCCATCGGAAGTCCCTTATTCTTTCATTTAGTTTACCCTACGGTGGACAACTCTTGCACGCTTCTTCCCGCAAGTTTTACTCATACTGAGGCTTGCGATGCCTCGGATATCATTGAATTGAGAGGGCATTGTTGTTACAGGAGAATCCGTCGTCACCACGGAAACGGAGGATCCTCTGGGAATTTTTGAGCCTCCCCCGAGGCTCATCATTTACACGCCGGTTACCACCACGACCACCACCACACAGAGCACGCCCGCGCCTGCTGTCATCACGAGGCCCTCCTCCACTGTGGCGCCTGCTGCAAGAAATCGCTCGACGGGTCAGACACTTTTTGTAAAATCTATCTATCTATCTATCTATCTATCTATCTATCTATCTATCTATCTATCTATCTATCTATCTATCTATCTATCTATCTATCTATCTATCTATCTATCTATCTATCTATCTATCTATCTATCTATCTATCTATCTATCTATCTATCTATCTATCTATCTATCTATCTATCTATCTATCTATCTATCTATCTATCTATCTATCTATCTATCTATCTATCTATCTATCTATCTATCTATCTATCTATCTATCTATCTATCTATCTATCTATCTATCTATCTATCTATCTATCTATCTATCTATCTATCTATCTATCTATCTATCTATCTATCTATCTATCTATCTATCTATCTATCTATCTATCTATCTATCTATCTATCTATCTATCTATCTATCTATCTATCTATCTATCTATCTATCTATCTATCTATAAGGTAGTAGGAAGAAAGACAGTTAAGCGAGACTGGCGGATAACCACATCCGTATGTAAGCCTAAGCAATCTGCATCATGCATGTCGTGGTTGTTGCCAGCATTGTCTGCGGAGTCTGCAAATGTCATACTTGACCATGGCGTGGCATAGTTTTACGCATTAAGTATACCTACCTTTCTAGTGGCCTACGAAACAATGACTTGAGACTGAATGGAATACGAATTGATTAGTGACGGAAGCAAATCCAATCCAGTGAAATATCGAATACTGCTTCAATATAATACGATGCTGCGTGAAACGGCACATAAAAAAAGCGCAAAAAATACGGGACATAGCATTTCTTCCCCGTTTTCTTATCTTTCTATATCCAGTCTTTTTTCGCACTCGGCGTTTATTTTTGCATATCTTTGGCCATATCGCCCCCCCCCCCCTCCAACCCTTCTTAGAAATTATAAATACTCCAGCGTTTACAACCTTAACGTTAAGGCACAAGTCGAGCGTCTGAAATATATTTTTCGCATGCGCCGCAGTCTTCTTAAAATTTGAGCGATCGCTGCATAAGAAGTAAGGTCTTGTGCCCCGAGAGACGTGGACTGTAGTACATTACGGGAGTTTTATGCTTATGCCGTGCCTGCGGCCACGTAGGTTCTCGTGCCTTTGCAAAAGTTTTGCGTTTACTTGGGTCGCATTTTGAAATGCTCGAGAACTATATGGGAAATAATACCGCACTTTCGTGCAGAAGCGATTCGCAATGCGGATACTGCTGTTTTCGAATTGAAAGGTTCCAGTATTCGCATCGCCGCTATGCGAAACGCATAGCGGTAAACACACTAAAGAAAACCATATACCTCGTGTTAGTAAATTACCTTTTATCTCTAACTACCCCCCACCACTGGTAGAGTCCGAAAGAAAACGAGCTTCACCATGTATGCTAAGATGAAAATTAAACGATGACGTACTTCTCACAAAACCCTACCATTGGTCCCCGGCTTTCTGGGGTAAAGGCGGGAAGTAAACAGATGTTTGAATGCAACACGAGGGGTCCTTGGTCGTCACTATTGTAAAAAAAAAGACGAAAAAAAAACCTGCGTACCCCCGCGCATTAAAAATGGCGTGAAAGGTCCCACTGAGTAAAAGTATGGGACAGAATTGGCGCCCCCCTTTAGATGATTTGGGGATGCATGCACCTTCTTCCAAGAGACGCCTAGGAATTTCCCGTTTTCCCGGAAATCTTACTCCAAATCAGGCTCGTGAGGAAGGCGTTTGCTGCAGAGGCTGTGAGTTTTGTCGTGCAACGTGGGTAGTTTGTGATTGCGCCGATACGAATCGCCGCCCACTACTCGTCAGCCATCTTGAATTTGCGACCGGATGCTTAGATCACCATGGTAAAAATATAAAACAGCGCTTTCTTAAACACAAGATGAAGGAAGAAGAGACACACACTTCCTTCGTCTTGTGTTTAAGAAAGCGCTGTTTTATATTTTTACCATGGAACCTCACCAACTCGCCCAATTTGCGTGTCTTCTACAGTTTAGATCACGTGGTTTATATTCTAGTGCAGCCAAAGTACGAGGGCCAGCCGGATTCCCTAATCACCGAAGGAGGGCGCCAAGCCTGCCCCGTAACGTTACTCAGTCAGGCCTGTGACGTCATCGTTTATAGTGCGGGGTTATGACGTATAGTCTCCCGGTGATAATGGCTTCCGGAGACCCTTCATGTTGCCTTCCAAGGACTGTTTACTTCCCGACTTTAGCCCCGGAAAGCTGGCGACCAAATGAAGGCCGTTGCGAAAAGCACGCGTCATCGCTTCATTTTAATTTTTGTATCCATGCGAAGGCTGTTTTCTTTCGTAACCGACCAGCTAAAGGACGAGGGCGGGGGGGGGGGGGGGGCTGAGCGGAAACTTCGTCCCGTCCCCCACCCTAATGAGTAACCCTGCGGACGCCCATGGTGTGATTAGCAGCCGCAGTGTTGTCAAACTTAATTGATCCATCGCTTCACTTCATAGTCTTGTAACGTGGACGTGTTGCAGTTTGTCACTGCCTACTCTTTTTCTGTGCTGCAGCTGACAGGCAGCCCCTGGTGTGCATAATGGGCGAGAGGCTTACCTCAGTTCACCAATTCCCACCGGACGACCTGTGCAACTACATATTCTACGACTCGTTGTACAACGAACGCGACCGCAACCTGCTTCCCATTCAGGCCACCTACACCGAGAGCCTGAACGTTTTCCTCAACGACCACCGCGGCTACCGATACACGACGCTCGGCCTCGGCTTCGCTTTCGAGTGAGCAGACGGGGTCATAGACACTAATAAGAATAATTATCTGCAGCTTCATTTAAAGACGCAGTTGTCCTGGATCTCCTCCACCGGATTTATGCGATGGCGTAGGACAGGGGTGTAGCCAGACATTTTTTCCGGGTGGAAGGCTGCAGCGGCCGGGTTTCTTCACGCCGGCGTTATGTTTAGTTATGCTCAGTCGGATGCGAAAGGGGCTGGGTGGTAGCTTTACTTCGTACAACATTCCAGTTTGTTGCTATCGCATCCGCTTCTTCGCTCCTGCGGCGAAACTGTGACTTTCTATATTCTTTGACTGATTGCTTATTTAATTAATTTGCAGATCCTTGGAGAAGGCGGTGAAAGATTTGAAAGTGCGAAACCCTAGTCCGCTCGCCCCTTTTTGGAATGAGGGCATTTTCCACGCCGGAATTCTCGACACTCCCATGCGGCCGACTCGAGATCAGACAAAAGGGGCCATCGCCTCACTGAAGGTAGGATTGCGAATCGCACATTGGATTGTGCTACTTCGAGATCAGCCGGAAGCGGCCATTGCCACACTGAAAGTACAGTTTCGTATCGCACATACTTCGAGATCATACGACAGCTGCCACTTCGCACTTAAGGTACGGTTCCATATCGCACGTTCGATAGTGCTCTTTCGACCTCAGACGAAAGCGGCCATTGCCACACTTTATGTATGGTTCCGTACTTCAAACTCGCCAGAGTGAACTTTGGGTTGACAAAAGCGGCTGCTGGCACACCTAAAGTACTATTCAATATCGGAAGCCATACGAGTAAATCAAACCGAGCGGTGGTGCCACCATACCAACGTACTTTAAAGCATGCGTGGTCAATTTCAGCGCGTGCTAGGGGAGATTCCACCGTGTAGCTATGGAGCAAGATTGCGGATCTATGCTCTACTCTTCTTAAGAGCATATTCAGGGACAATAGCTGTAACCATAGACGAAGTGGTGTCGCTAAAAAAAAACTTGGAGGACGCTTAAACTTCGCCTTCAAGAGTAGAACGCGATGGCGTAATCGGACCCCGTGCTCATCGCATTCTCAACTGCTAGCCTAGCTTCCGTTCTCGGTGCATGCCTCAACCGTGCCGCAAGGAAACGGAGGTCTGTGTGTGTAACATTGGCCGTTTCAAACTATCCTACAATCCTACAGTTGCGCAGTGTCCACTAGGCCATAATTTTTCCTTTTGCGAATGAGCGAAGTGTCCACTGCGCGTCCGCTAAGGCAACACGCGAACCTACGCAGCTGCTCACTTGTTTATGCTTTTGCTGCTGCTGCTGCTGATTAGATATGTCTGAGCGCTTTGTAATGGGTGGGCCTTTAAAACACCCACTCGTTGCGCAAATCACATGTTTTGACGCCTGGCGTGATTCTAAGCTTCTGCCACGCAATATTACATGCGTTAAGGGGACTCCTCCCATTACAAGACATTCATATAGTGTTTTTTTCGAAGCTGTTTCAAGTAATGGCGTGGATCTCTGGTAGAACACCTGCTTGCCACGCAATGGCATAGGATCGATCCTCACTCGAACCGGAGTTCTTTATTATTTATTCTATTTGCATCTTTCTCGATTTTTCGCTCACGGACAACGCTGATTTTTCGCTCACAACCAAAGACGCCGACACCGACACCGACACCGGAATTTCTGCGAAACGAGCTCTTTAACGCTATCGCGTTAAAAGTGTTGGCTCACGCAAGGAGCGCCATGGGCGCCATTTTCTGATTACGGCGGTACATTTACTTGCACTTTCTCGTTTGCATTTTTTGCCTTCTAATAATTTTCTTAGATCAACTTCACCATTCTTTCCCTTCTCAGACGATAAACCGGCTGCTCGACACTCAGAGGAACCGTGGCGGCATCGCAGTCACGGTAATGGCTGTTCCGCATCCGGAGTTTGAGTGGAGCCAAGTATTTGCCAAGGACTTCAGGTCAGTGTTAAACCAGGCTAATGACACCCTTAGGATGTATAAAGGAAGCTTGCTTCGTTCCTTACTCAGTGTTATACGAAGTTGTACGCATTGACACCCTTAGAGGTGTATAAAAAGAGCTTGGTTTGTTCTTCACACGTAAAGGGGCCCTGCAACACCTTTCTTAGTTATATTGGAATAGTCTCATTATTGACGCATGACTCTTCACGAGTCATATGCCGCAAAATTTTTTCGAATCCGTCAAGTCTAAGTGGTGTTACCAAATTATAGAGATCACGTTCCGCAGCTTTCTCCCTCCACTCAACGCCGCGAGCACGCAGAAAGCAGCGCGGGGCGTGAAGGGAGGGAGGACGGAGGTGCTAGGAGGCGCCGAAGAGTTACGTCAGCGCCGGCGGCATTTTTTTTTCTTCAGTTTTTTCTCTCTGGCGTCTCGGCGCAACCACGTAGTCTGTGGCGCCACTTCCGGTCGGCTTGCGTGGTCGTCGTCGAGCGGAGCTCATCGCACCGTGTATCGCGCGTGCTTGAAAACTGCTTGTCGGTTTGGTAATGTTGGGTGTGCACCTCGAACTGCCGTAGTGTTTTCATCGCTCTGCCAACCATGGACGCAAACCTGCGTGCGCGTTTGGAACGAATGGCAGCTGAGATGGGTTTCGACCCACACTCCGATACACCGCCTCGTCGCACTGCTCGCGCTTGAATCGTATTCAACACGGCAAAGCTGCGTGCACCCTTCTCCCAGTGGCGGTATTTCGATGCTGTTTGCTCTTCGAATGCGGGCGCACAGCGAGTGCGGGCTGACAACAAAGAACTAAAGACTAGAAGAAAGGATCGTGGGGCATCGGGCCGGCGCGGACCCATCCCCCGGCTGTCTGCAGCTACCGTGAAAATGCGAGTCTGCTTGGTTGCTGTGTCGCGGTTTCTCGGGAACGTGACACTACGGGGAGGATACGCCGAGGTACGGCTCGATGACATACTGAACAGACAGCGAACGGGACTCTCGCCATACAGCGAACACAGGTATCCTAAACTAGCCGGCGCCAGCATTGTTATCGGAGAAATGCTGCACCGCTGCCTCGATCGGTCGTGAGAACGTGCCGACGATGCAGTTTCTAGCTGACGAGGCAACACTCGAACGGCTGCCACTCTCAACGGCAACCGGCGATGGTCAGAAGCACAGAAATATTCACGATTTCGGCACTGCGCATGGTGAAGAAAACGCAACCACGCAACTATGAGCAGACGAGCTGTCGGTGAGACCGGAAATGCTGATATTAATGTTTGTTCGGTGTTTTAACGGCATAACACAATATAAACATACATATTATCTACTTATTGAACTCAAAATTAACAACGAAGGTAATAATGAGGGTGTTATCGTGATCATAACATCAGCCAATGGTCGAACTGCCGACAATCGCGTCATATATTGCGGACTAATACATCATTTGTCGAGATAAGAGGGGGCGATTTTCAGCTGACTTTGAGAATTTATTGTAAATTCCAGGCCACTCGCTCCGCTATAATATTTGGCTCGCGTGTTCTCGGGAGCCTCGACTACCGATTGGCAGCGCTTTTTGACCCTGCTCAAAAAGTGTTGCAGGGCCCCTTTAAGCGTTACGATAAATGCCCACCGCTCTACTATAGACCTTTTCACAGACGGCTCCCTGGGCGCCGCCATAATCCTCTCTGGGCTGCGCTAAAGAGGCGTGACCCCCCAAAAGTGCACTGCCGAGGCTGTGACGTCACCCTTTGTACTCCCGCGCACAGCCCAGCACGGCGGCGTTTTTTTCTCTCCTGTGAAAAGGTCTATACACGTCCATATGGTGACGCTTCAACGTTTCGTCAATGCAACTGTGACGAGTAGGACACGATGAAGGGTCAGCTTTTTATCATCATTTACGAGCTCGTCAGATGACTATAAGTCCAATTACAATCGTGCGTCGAGGGCATCGGAAAATTGGGGCACAGTCAAACCGCACATGATGTGCAGAGCTAAAGTAGGCTAACTGCAGAAGTAAGTAGCCGGAAATATCTGGCAGTGAAGAGTAGACTAGAAGTAATGTATAACAGAGGTAGCCACCAGTAAAGTGTATATCAGGAATAAGTAACCGGAAGTGAAGAAATTGTAACTGGATGTTACAGCAAAAGAAACGCGTATCGCAAGTAGTTTTAAAAGCTCACCAAAAGTAAGCTATATCAGGAAGTTGTCAGCGGTGGCCGTTGACAAAATTCGAAGTGGAAACCGTCAGTCAGTTGTAGACCAGATGTGATGTTAAGAGCAAGAAGGAGTGCCCGGAAGTCACTGTGACGTAGAGAAAGGGACATGCCGGAAGTTGGGCACGATTCGGGAGTCAGGTAGCGGAGAGGGGTAATGAATTTGAGGGGTAGGCGCGACGGAAGTTATCCATTGTCGTCATCAAATCTGAATCCAGTCCTGGTAATTCTGTACCAACTTGCTTTTTAATTATTTCGTCCCGAAACAGCGATCTCCGTTTCACGCCGTACCTGTTCATCTCGTTCGGTCACTACCGACGCGGCGACAACTTCCGCACGAACTGCGCAATTATGCCCCCGACACGCCACCCGGACGACAATCCGCCGGACGCAGTCTATCAGGACTACGACTTCGACTTGGTTGGCACAATTCTTTTTTTCTTCTTTACTCTGCTTTCGTACAGTGGCGGACACCTTCGGTAAACAAGGACGTTCGATTATCTCGCAATAAGCTCACCGCTCTTTTACAAATTACCTGATTAAAGTATATGTTCAGGGAATGTTAATTGCTGGAGTCAACGTTTCGATAAGTGTACTTGTCTTGGTGCGCTTTTCCGTTTTCATGTTGCCGAGTTTATATATAGGCTGAGGAGCCGCTGCATCAGCTTGAAGTTAAATGGGCGGTGACACTGTCACCGAACAATTTGCAGGTTTAAGCGAAAAATAGAAGTAGAGGGTCTATTGTACCTATATATATAGTAGAAATGCACTGTACAAAACTATTTCAGTACAAAATAAGCTTTAGAAGTCGCCGACTATAAATCCCGCCCACTTCCGGCGTCCACCATTTCGCCATGCTGTGTGTGACGTCATGTGGTGGATGGAGCGGATCCGTCGTCTTTTAACCAAAGCTTCAGCCACTGCAACTCGTTCAGTTTCAATGCCAAGCGGAAGAAAGCTGAAATGAATGGATTGCCCAGGCGCAGCTTACCAGGGAAAAAAATCGTTCGCCGAAATGCGGACGATTGCACAGCAAGCGGCTTGTTACGTCACGGCTCGCGTGTGCGCCAATACTGCCAGACTCTCAGGCCACTTGCGTGTTTTTAAAAGTATTCAGTTATAAATATAGTGTTCGACCAAAGGCGCAAAAATTTCAACAGCCTGTTTGTAAAAGCACAATGATTAACCCACGTGCTTAGCACGGATTATGATAGAAAATTGGGTGTCACGGCCCCTTTAAACGAGCATCAGTTGTCTTTGAAGAATACGTATGCGTATTCAATGCGGTCAGTGCAACTGCTCGCCTTTTTTAGATAAAACTAGGATTTTGCGTAGTCGTAAAGACCTGTACACGAGGATGGTGGTTGAGGCAGCGAAAATTGATAGGAAGGGTGACGGGTGCATCAGCCTGCTTCGAATATCGCCGCAGGAAATAAACCGCAGAGTACAAAGTTTGCTTTGCAACGAGTGTTCGCTGTGTTTTTCTTCATTGTTTGCTGGTTCGCGGTGTCCGCAACTTTTCGTCAGGTATTTAAATCGGTTGTGAGTCATATTAATAATATCTGGGGTTTAACGTCCCAAAACCAGGATATGATTATGAGAGACGCCATAGTGGAGGGCTCCGGAAATTTCGACCACCTGGCGTTCCTTAACGTGCACCTAAATCTAAGTACACGGGCCTCAAACATTTTCGCCTCCATCGAAAATGCAGCCGCCGCGGCCGGGATTCGATCCCGCGACCTTCGGGTCAGCAGTCGAGCGCCATAACCACTAGACCACCGTGGCGGGGCTCGGTTGTGACTCAGCGCTCGTTTAATGTTCAACATTCCTTCCACTTTCTTCTCGTTCTATTGAGTTTTGTTTTCATTAATACAAGCGTACCAACTCTCCAATCTTTCCATCCTTCTCGGGATTGTTAACACCTACGCTGCTTCTTTGTACCTGAAGGATGACAGAGATGCTTCGGAAGATGTCATAATAGATATAGACGGGTACAACTTTAGAAGGCGGCGGCATTTCCTCCTCAAAGGCGGATGAACGCAAGCCTGCACCAATTTTGGTATGTTGCGAACAATTTGCTATGTATTTGTTGTTTAATATTTTTGTAAAACGGGTACAGAGGCCTTTTGTCATGTATTGCTATACCTTCAGTTTCTGTATCCTTTCTTGGTGTAATTTAAGAAAAATAAAGAATCTGAAAGCGAAAGTGAAATTGGTGCGCAATCCAGATTGACGTCACCAGCCGGAGGACTCGTGACCCCGCCATCGGAGAACGTTGCCGAGTGCATGAGCGGTACTATTCTTTCAGACGCGGAGGTGATCGGCTGCCGCGCTTTGGCCATCTGGGCGGGGCCTCTGCAGGCTTCTCAAGTTGTATCCGACTATAGGCATGTGCTTAGCACTTATTAATAGGATAATCTGGCTGCGCTGCAGTCGTTGGACAGATGCTTATGGGATATATATACTGTTGTCTTCGGGCGTCGTTGAAAACACGAGGCGTAGTAAATAAGAAAGATAATTTACTAAAACATAGAAATAACATGCCACAGAGGCAACACAACGCCACACAGGCGAACACGCACGAGAGTCTCCCTCGTCAACGTCGTCTTCTTCTTCCACTGCTCACACCAGCACGCGCGCTGCTCATAGAGGCGCTAGCGATGTGTTAACAATACACACCTAACATTTATTAACAAAACAATTCGTGTACTGTGCAGTCGACGCCCGTGTTCAGTCTTCGAGAGCTCTACGCCATGGGCACGGACACCAGAGGCCTCGTGTCCGTAACGTTGAAGGGGCGTTGGGCAGAGCCCCAGTTCACCAACGACGTGGACTTCTTCAAGCCCTGCGTGCCTGACATCAACATCGGATCGTTCGGCAGATACGCCGAAGTAAGCGAACATATAGCGTATACATGCTCGGAAATCTATGGTTGAAACTTACCACTGTAGTTATGAACTTACCGCTGTCGTGAAGGACATGAACTTTCGCTAAGATGTTAATGCTAAGGAAAGTTAGGCACTCTACCTTGATGAAGTTTTCAATGCGTATCATTTTATATTAGTAGTAAACCGGTTTTTTAGGTGCATTTTCTTGGTTCTTCTCTAAATAAAAAAGAAAGCTAATTTTTCAGAGCTCTAATAGCGGAAAATAGCAAGTCAACTACAGGGTGTGTCCAGATAAGATCGAACACGAGGTCCCGGTCACTCATTCCAGATTTTGATGAAACTTGCTGTAGGTCTAGGCGTTACACCCAGAACAGCGGTTTCGAAGTAAGTTTTGTGAAAAAAAATTTTGTTCGCCTGAGAAAAAGTACAAATTTTGGCCGCGAAACATTTTCCCGCCAATTTCGCGATTTCTGAATTTTGAGCGCGCCTAAAGAAAAAACGGCGCACTTCTTGGTCACAATATTTATTCCCCTCAAAGAAGAAGCTAAATACAGTCTTATGAGTCCATTATTTTTCTTGCTTGTCGAAGCTTTTTTTGAAGAAAAAGAAATCACAAACTTGGCAAATCTCGCGAAGTACCTGTACTTGAGGAATTTATTGCTGGGAAAAAAGTTAAAGTGAGGATAATAAAAATCAGTACATATCAACTCTGATACTTTCGCTCTCTTTTAAAATAATTTTCGTGGTTTTGTCACGCTCCAAGTGCTTTACCAAAAACGCCGAACTTTGAAAACAGTTTTCTTAAAAAACCCATTTACATTTTTTTTAAATCCCTCTGAAGTCAAGGACGTCATCTATCATTGTGCATAAAAAAACGTTGCATTATTTTGGTTGCTAACAAGTTATAATGCGTCGAATGTGACCAAGTCAGCCTAGCGGCCGCGTCGTTCGTTATGTGCTGAAACTCGGATATAAGTTGTTCAAAATAATTATACTTGACATAATCACAAATATGTAGCTCCACACTAACAAATGCGCAGCCAGGTGTCATGGTTCTGGAAGCTTTGTCTTGCGATCAGCCGCCCGAGTCCGGGCCTTCACAAGGCTCGCACCCGCCACCTACGAGGCCTTGACTACCGCCTCGGTCGACCACCCGACTTAACGCGCTGCACGCACGGGCCTTTGCATCGACCGCTCCTGGCCTTTATCAGCGAAACTGAACTCTTTCTTTTTATTTAACTTATGCCGTAGGGCATACTGGCGCCAATAAAAAAAAAAAAAAAGAAACCCGCAGTAGCGGCCGCTCTGTTGCGGGCGCTCACATTACATTAGTGCCGCTTCGACTGCGGATGAGCTCCGCTTGCGCGCCAAACTACGCTCAGAGGACGAAAGAGAGAAGGAATGCATCACTATGAAAGTTAAAGGCTGTTAAGTGCCAATAAAAGCCATAATACGCAACTAAAACTCTGCCGGTAATTATGCAGTGCGCGCCTCTCACCTAGCTGTAACAGCGCGTTCCCTGCTCACGCGCTCGCCCCGAGAAAGATCGCGGCCGGGCTACCGGGGCTAGAGCACTGCACGGGCCCGGGCAGGCCCGAAAGCCCGGGCCCGGCCCGGCCCGCGGGCCGGGCCGGGCCGTCCGAAGCGTTTTCCGGCGGGCCCGGGCTGGGCTCGGGCTTGAAAGTGCGGGCCCGGGCCCGGGCTTGAAGCCGCGGGCCTGGGCCGGGCCCGGGCTTGAAGCTGCGGGCCGGGCCGGACTCGGACCCGCTCTTTAAAAGGCGTAAGTCGGGCCTTCGAGCACACGCGAATGTTATGCATTCCATGGTCTAAGGTTGTGCCAAGCTGAAGTGACACGTATATATATATATATATATATATATATATATATATATATATATAGACAGCACTAACAACGGGCCAGATCACGGTTGTTCCCATGGGAGGCATAAAGATTTCGGTCTTTTATTCGAGGTTGACACATACGGTACATTTCATTTATATTCCTTGGTATTACGTGCCAAAACCACGATATGATTACGAGGCACGCCGTAGTGGCGCCGGATCAGTTTTGACCACGTCGAGTTCTCTAACGTGCACCTAAATATAAGTATATACACGGGTGTTCTTGCATTTCGCCCCCACCAAATTGCGGCCGCCGTGGCCGCGGGAATCGCACCCGCGTCCTAGGACTTAACAGCGAAACAGCTTAACCGCTGAGCTACCACCGTGGGCAAAGCAACATTTCGATGCATGTACACACCGGACTTTCCGTCCGATCGCCCGCTACAAAGCGCATGGCATCATTAATAATCATCATCAACTAATATCCTCTAGCGGGCCCGGGTCGGGCCTGGTCATGAACAAGCGCGCCCTGGATTAGTTTAGTAATGAACGCCCGGGCCCGGGCCGGGCCCGGGCTTGGAACGACGGGCCAGGGCCGGGCTCGGGCTGGGTTCGGTCATGTACGCCCGGGCCCGGGCCGGGCCCGCGCTTGGAACCACGGGCCCGGGCTGGGCTCGGGCTTCATAAAGCGGGCCCGGGCCGTAAAATCCGGCCCGTGCAGTGCTCTAACCGGGGCGGCACGACGCGCTTTGCGTTTCCCTCTAGTCCAGCCGTGGTGTTCAATCACATTTTAATGTGCCGCGGGATGGCGACCAAGTTCTGCGTCCAGTATGCGACGCTCTTCTGGCTATCACACTTCGTTCTCTGATTACGCTTTCACCGTTAAATACTACAGCTACCACAAGGGTTTGTCTAATCATTTATCATGGACGTTAGTCGCCGGGATGGAAATGTATCACCGATCATCAAAGGGGGTGCAGCCTTGTTAAACGGTCCTATAATAATATTATTATCTGGGGTTTAACGTCCCAAAACCACGGTGTGATTATGAGGGACGCTGTAGTGGAGGGCTCCGGAAATTTCGACCACCTGGGGTTCTTTAACGTGCACCTAAAGCTAAGTACTACATGGTAAAGGGTGCTATAGCTGCCAGACATCAATATACATTGTGCAAACTCTCGTATATCAATTCAGTTACTTCTGTAAGGGTACGCTTTGCTTTCGTGTTATTCCAATTCCTATGACGGAGGGATCAACCATCTTTTTTGATAAGCGCTACTTGTCAAAGCACTTTCTAATCGACTGCAAAACGACGGCGAAGCTAAGTAGATGCACCGTCACGCTCTTCTGACTCGACCTCACAACAAAACGAGTGATGCGCGGGGGGCAGACCACTTGGACAGACGCACCTGGCATCTCAGCAGACGATATGTTAAGTTTTCATCATCCAATAGAGTGCTGTTATTTCCATAAATAGACAATGCGTACTTTCGAAAGAAAAACAAGCGTGTTTGTTTTCAAGTGTTGTAAAAAATAATTCATTGTATAGTGATGCCAAATCTGAACACAAATGTAGAGCAGTGCATACATTGGTGGTTGAATTTGTCCAGGTTTTCACTTCCAACTTTTTGTATTAAGTTTTACGAACAAAAGAATGAAAGAAGTTTTAATGGGAGATACTTTCAGATCACCCTCTAGGAATATACTAACAAACTCTATGGTCGTGGCAATTTTCATCAGAGATTCCGACATCGCTGCTTAGCGGAAGCCCATATTTTAAGTAGGAACAACGAAACTTCAGTTTTCGATATGCGTGGACTAGCACAGACAAAGTACTTAAGGTTACATAAGAAACCAACTTGCACGACTCTCTTACAAATGCGGTTGATAGGCACGCCGCGGTATTGCGGGCGTAGCTTGTATTTATTCTTAGGGTGTGACCGACTCTAATGTAAAAGTGTAGTTAGCCGGGCCAGTTGATATGGATTCATGGTTATAATCGGCGCTTGCTCTTGCCATTCCTTCCTGTTTGCGTCGTCTTGTTTTTTGCGCTGCTTACTACCATGTAAACGTATACCATAAGTGTTACCAATTTGACATATGAACCAAAATTACTAATATTGAAAGAAAACAATTCCTATTACGAAATTTTTGCAGAATTTGAGTGAAAATTCCCTGGACTCGTAAACCAGCACTTGCTACTCTTTAACTAAATCGGTTAGTAATGCGTAACCGTTGCGTAATGACGCCAAGCGAGCCCAGCTTTTTTTTTAGCGCCTCGACGTTATTCCTTCGTGATGCTTTTATTCCTTCAGGTGTGTCCCGGTGGAGGCGCTCGGTTCGTGGCTCACTTGAACTACTCGACCGAGCACCACGCCGTCATAACCTACATCGCCAACTTGCGGCGGACCTTCGTCTACGACAACGAGAGGGCTTTTGCTGAAAAGGTGCGAATAAGTCTTTTTTTTTTTTTCGAGCCTTGTTATGACTCGCAAATTTCGGTGGTTGTGTCGTACGCGAGAAACCCGGCGACGGCGAGCGTGCAGAAATGCGGCCCTCGAAAGTACGCCGGTCACATCCGTATTTGTATGCGCAGTTTTCAAATAACGGAGGCTCTCTCGGTCATGAAGTTGACGGCGATCAGCCGTTTCTTATATGCAAATCTGATCTTTTATGTAGTTCACTTCTCATTTCAAGTTGCCACGTTTCATTGACCCCTCGGTACGAACGCATTACCGTCGTTGTTGCCTGTAGCAGCTGAAGTGTTCCACTGCTAAGCACGTGGACGAAGGTCTAATTCCCGGCATGGAGGAAGGAAAAAAGTAAGAAAAATTGTACCCGTCAGGCGCGCACGCGCTAAACTTCGCTTGCCGCCATTTTCCCGAGAGGGCAAGTTTCTCCTGAAATGTTGTGTACGCGAACTGCGATGACGTATGCAGATATTGTTCGCGTCTTCAATATCTTGAACAGAACACTGATGGGCTAGTTCGGTTCTACATATTGTGAGGCTGGGCGAGAATAGCTGTTAGCAGCGGAGGCTCCTCGTTTCTTCTGTTGTGTTGTGCATATTCTTGCGCTGGACATCACACATTCAATCTTTTTTTTTCCACGTGAAGGTCGTAATATTCAGTAAAGTGAGAAGTTGGTCGAGTTGGTAGTTGTTCATGAAGACTGAGGGTCGTAATATGTTAGTCATTATATATGCCCTGCATTCAAGCCCGTTCTCCTATAAATCTCGGCAAGAGATCGGCAATATTTTCATATAAAGAATAAAATAAAACATTTTCACCGGCGGCAGCCGCTGTATTGTGCCCGTTGAGTTCTTATATTAGGTTGGATTAGGTTGAGTTGTAATGGGCTTGGTTGCACGAACATGTGGGGTCAAGCTGCATGCCCCGGTGATGATCACTGCATATGTACAACATGATATAGATAAGGAAGGTTATGCTTAATCTTGCGATAGTGATTATATGATCTCTTACGACGGGATTTTGCCGTCACCGTCATTTCCCGCATAATCTCCAAATCGATAACATCACCCCCGCGCGTCGTATGCTCTATACCCGCGAGGAAAAGCGCGCGAGCGCTGGAGACGAATGTGACTGAAACAGGTGAAACGAGCCGGTCATCTCCGTCGTACGAAGGACACATGAGATAACATGGCCCCGCGTGCGAGGCCTGCCGCCGATTGCTCCTCTAGCAGAGAGGAAACGCTCCGCCCGCTTTTGTCGCGGGAATGAGCGTGAAGGGACGGCGGGGGAGGGGGGGGGGCTGCGTTGGGAACTTTGATCACTTTGAACTGGGAAATTTGATCACAAGGGCACGATCGCTGGTGCTGGCGCGCGCGCTATCTCGGAAGAAATCAGCAAACGGCCCGCTTATACATCGCGTTGTGACTACAACGCGAAAACCGCTTGGCTCTCTGGAGCTGCCATATTCCCTTACGCCAGCGTTTTGTCGCGTTACGCGAGATCGGCTCCAAATGAGTTAGCTGCTAGCCTTGCTTCATATAACATTACAATTTGTTGCTATCGCAGTCACTGCTTCGACCTTGAGGCGAAACTGTGATCCTTTTTTTTTTTTTATAAACTGCACGCGCCGGTTCTTTACCGTACCATTTTACGGTAAAGTGATGAAATGAAAGCAAAATGAAGTGGTCGCATATACTCTGACAGCAAATGTAACATTACAGTTGCGTTCAAGCCCATAACCTTATACGCTACCTTGTTATGAATTTCAGTCAGTGTGCGTCCATTCTATTGTATCTGTTAGGTGCCATCAAGTGAGCGACGAGACCCGGGACACGATGACACTATGGGCGCCAGTGAGATCTACTTAATACAGGCTTTTATTAGGCTTACCCACACGTTTCCCTTTGGCCCGAAGGATACCTTCAAAACATCTCTTGCACGGAGAACCTCGCTTAGTTTCTACAGCGCGACTGGACGCGGACGGAGAAGGAACACGCAAACACACACACAGCGCTGACTTTCAACTGGAATGTTTATTTTTCATATGCACGTGACGCTTATATAGACACACGCGAGCAGGTGCACACAAAACAGGAAACAAAAGCAGGAACCCAAACGCGCATGTTCTGCCGCAATCACAACCAGTTGCCACCAACCTAGAGTGACGAATCCAGATATCTCTTTTCCTTATCTGTTAGAGACAAGGATGGCATGCTGACACATGTATCATTCATTTTATCTATTTCATACGCTTCAATAATTTCTCTAGTCAATCGATCTCTTGCCCTGTTGAGAATACTAGTTTTATCAAAATGGGAAAACAGCCACATCTTTGGCAGTGAATGGCAAGGTGTCCGGAAATAACTTTCGTGACATTGTACTTGTGTGTGAATCACGTGACATTGACATTGTGTGTGAATCAAAGGTTGCGCGAACATAAGTACAATGTCACGAAAGTTATTTCCGGACACCTTGCCATTCACTGCCAAAGATGTGGCTGTTTTCTCATTTTTGATAAAACTAGTATTCTCAACAGGGCAAGAGATCGATTGACTAGAGAAATTATTGAAGCGTATGAAATAGATAAAATGAATGATACATGTGTCAGCATGCCATCCTTGTCTCTAACAGATAAGGAAAAGAGATATCTGGATTCGTCACTCTAGGTTGGTGGCAACTGGTTGTGATTGCGGCAGAACATGCGCGTTTGGGTTCCTGCTTTTGTTTCCTGTTTTGTGTGCACCTGCTCGCGTGTGTCTATATAAGCGTCACGTGCATATGAAAAATAAACATTCCAGTTGAAAGTCAGCGCTGTGTGTGTGTTTGCGTGTTCCTTCTCCGTCCGCGTCCAGTCGCGCTGTAGAAACTAAGCATGAACAACCAACTAGCCCGCCAACGCACTTTAGTCACGGAGAACCTCGATTTTTTATACCTTACTCTTTGGCTAGCCTTAATTTCCGCTCCCTCGAGCAGGCAGCCGTCACGAAATGACCGAGTGACCGGTCTAATGATTCTTCGGGATTAATATCGTGTATGACTGAGATAGTGGTTTGTGATTCCATATGACGTTTTCGTTCTTCCTCGTTTTTCATGTGCAGTTGTGTAGGGCAAAGGCGCTAGGCACCGACGTGGCGTTCGGAATCGCCGTCTACGACCTCGATTTTGACGACTACGAGGACAAATGCGCCAGCCTGAATATGTACGGCGCCCACAGCCGCCTGAAGGCGTTGAGGATGATAGTGGATTACTTCAAGATGAACACAACGTCTTTCAACGAGACTGCCTGCAGGACTTACGTGACGACCTAAGGCGGCATCACCGTCGTCGTCGCCGTGTTCGACCGGATTACGCGAGAAGTGCGGTGAAATAGAGCGGTGGTGGTCGTACGTGTCGTCATTTTTAAGACCATGTCTTACACCCACTTTCTGTGAAGGTATATGACGCCCACGATGATCACGATGACGTAGACGATAACATGCGGACCCAATTTAAGCTGTCCGGACTTTAGGTCTTCCTTAGCTAGCTTCGATATTTACTCGCGTGCTGTCTACACTGGCTTTCGTGCTCGCTCGCACACCGCCAGTAACAACTAATGTTTGCTAGCGTTTTATTATCTTTATCAACTATTAATTGTAATGAACTAGTGTTGGCCCAAGTACACCTAATGCTAGCAAATGCGGGCAAGTGTTGGACACTGTTGCCCAATAGCTGCAGAGAAGCTGAGGTTAGGGCTGTTTGGTCATGCGGAGCTACTGATTTGCAGCGCGCAACTACGCACGGAAAACGAAAAAAAAATAAATAAAAAACGTGCCTAAATAGTACAAGCGCGAACTAGTTGTGTAAGTAAGAAGGCGAATAGGTTTCTCTCATAGCTTGTAACCTTCACACGCGCCGTGTTTTTCAAATAGGCTTTCTCCTCGAAATTAAAAAGATTGGATCCTTTGTTTCATATGCTAGACGCCCGTTACAACAATTCGTTTGCTTTTCTTACGATTTGATTTATTTTTGCTATGCTGATTGGTGTAGGATAACGGTGTTTATTTTCCATTTCTTCTACCTATAATCCTTCCCATCTTACGAACTTCTAAATAATGTGCCATTCGGTCCTCCCTCCCAAATAAAACTCTTTCATTACCTCTTATGATAGTTGTTCTGTGTATCTATCTATCTATCTATCTATCTATCTATCTATCTATCTATCTATCTATCTATCTATCTATCTATCTATCTATCTATCTATCTATCTATCTATCTATCTATCTATCTATCTATCTATCTATCTATCTATCTATCTATCTATCTATCTATCTATCTATCTATCTATCTATCTATCTATCTATCTATCTATCTATCTATCTATCTATCTATCTATCTATCTATCTATCTATCTATCTATCTATCTATCTATCTATCTATCTATCTATCTATCTATCTATCTATCTATCTATCTATCTATCTATCTATCTATCTATCTATCTATCTATCTATCTATCTATCTATCTATCTATCTATCTATCTATCTATCTATCTATCTATCTATCTATCTATCTATCTATCTATCTATCTATCTATCTATCTATCTATCTATCTATCTATCTATCTATCTATCTATCTATCTATCTATCTATCTATCTATCTAATTTTGGTGTGGTCTGGTCTGGTCTTGTGTAGTATAGTCTAGTCTACGCTAGTCTTTTGTCTTGTCTTGTCTGTATATAATTCCAGAGGTGTGGTTTGTTGGGCTAGTTGGTCACACATTTGTAAATGGGAAAAACAGCTCGGAAGGAGACAAGCACAAACAAAGGAACACACTGGACGTGCGCTGAATAACAACTGAAGGTTTTATTGCATCATCGCAATATAATGAAAAATTGACGGGAAAACAACGGCACGAGAAATTTCAACCCTTCATCACGATAAAATGAGCAGAAGCTGTCAGTCGAAAGATTACAATTGTGCAATTCCAACACGCGAATACATTAGGCACATGCGATATAATCTAACTCTTCTTTGCTTAGCGTTACGGATGGTTCGCATACGCGGGCGTCGTCCCTTCGTTTCATAGCAAAGGCCTCGGCTATCAGACGACTGTACATGCTAGTGTATGCTCCTATGACCTTGCATTTTCCGAAATATCGTGCGCGGCACTCCACTGCAGCACGTGCGGGTGCACGTGCTGCAACCGCTCGGAGCGATGGTAATGTCGATGAACGTTTAACCGATTGAAAGTGTCCAGCAAAACGATTGATCGTCCTAGATATCCACCTTTTATTTACTCGACTTAATGCATTAAACCCTTTCGAATAATCTATTTAAATTCAGCGACAGCAGTGGCGCGCAACTTCTAAAATCGTACTAGAATGCGGAGGTAGACCCGCGACTGTGATGCTGAAGCGAGTGCACGGTGGGCGAGCGGCACTTTGCTGTCATTTTTTTTTATAGTCTGAAGTAATGGCGCAGCCGTCGAAGTCAAGCACCTCCCCTCTCATCCACGTCACAGTACTTGGTGTGACCATTAGGTCGCGCAGTCACTCTTGGCTTGCAATCTCTGCGTGGAAACATATCCTAATTGTCCTTTTTGCGGAATACGTGAGACAACGCAGCACTTTCTCATTTCCTGCAAGAGGTACTCTACCTTGCGCAAAAATACCTTAGGTGTCGTTTTCCGTCTGTTTAGATTAGAACTAAATAAACAAAATGTACTGTCTTTCGGGGCTTTTTCTCTTGGCCACAGTGACGGGAAGATTGCTGATGCATTGCAGGAGTTTCTTCAGGTTCAAAAAGGTTCAAAAAGATTTAGATTATAAAATTTACCTTTCGAAATTATTATTTCTATTTTTTTTCCCGAAATTATCGGTTTTATTGATTCAATTCTATTCTATATTATTATTATTAGTAGAATTATATTTCTAATTCATTTATACTTCTTTCGTATTAATTAAACAAAGTTTGAACTTCAATTTCAATTTTGCCTTTAAAAACTAACCGGTTCTTGGCCAATCCCCCAGTGTGGGTGTGAGCCACAGCTTCCAGGGTCTGCTCTACTCTACTCTACTCTATATCCTCCCTGTGTTCTCTCGTATTGGTCCAAACTGTATCGGTAACATAATAGTAAGGCGAAAGCCTTAGATTCCTCATCAAATGCGAAAACTGACCGTCGACGGTGTCGGCGTTCTACGTCGCCGCGACAACACGAGTGATGAAAAAAATCATCACGCGATGACGGCATCTGACGTCACATGCCGTCACAATTTGCGACGTCGTCATGACGTAACATAATGGGCGTCAGATGATGACATCATTACATGACGTCGTCGACGGTGGACCGACCACGGAGGCAGTGAAAAGCCAGGTGAGGTGGAGAAAGCTTGCGGAAGGGGGCGGGGGACAATGAGGAATACATCGACTGAGAAGAAAAGGAAGACGACTTTCGCCTTCGAGTCGTCTTAGGCGAGTGCGTAAGGTACCCTGGGCGAGAGAGGGAGAGAGAGCATATTATTAGCGCCCGTCACAGCGTAAGGTGAAGCTTTGGGCTAGTTAGTTTTGCATTATAAAATAGTAACGGCGCGATATTCTACACGGGGACACACAAGAGACACACAGCGCTTGTCTGTGTTGCTTGTCTTGTGTGTCCCGGTGTAGAACGTCACAGAGGTGAGCGGGGTGAGACGCAGCTCCCCCATCAATCGTCTACACCCCCCCCCCCCCCCAAACACGTCGGCTGGAGTCCGTTGGTTTCCGGCGGCGGCCTGGGCTTCACGGATGACTTGTTCTTGGTGTTGTTCTTCCTGGCTGTGGAGTGAGGATTCCCATGGCTCTTTATTCCCATTTAGACCATTTAGCACTGGGCAAGCCCAGAGCATGCGATCTAGGGTTGCTATGCCTTTTCAGTTTTTCAATTTGGAAGAGGGCACCTCAAGAGGCCATTTGCTTAGGATATACTGGTTTGGGAATGTATCAGCGCGCAGTTTTCGCCAGATTACTTCTTCCTTCTTTTTGAGAGATTTATGGGGAGGACGGAGGCCTCTCCTGCCTATTCTGTATAGTGTTTTAGATTTTCTCTGCATGTGGTTAAGTGTCGCTTTTTAGGCAGGGAGTAGTCGGCCAGCGCGGGGGCCAGAGGAGTTAAGCGCCATCCCAGAAGAAATTGCCAACAGGTTAAGAATACCCTCTGTTCCCAGAAACATGCACCCCATACACAATGAGGAACGCAGGAGTATCGTAGTCAAAACACTCCAAAGCTCCCTCTTCCAAACCAAGGGGTAGTGTACACCGATGCGGCAAAGTACCCAGAAGGGTACTACGCAGCTGTAGAAGCGAGTGACAAAGGCGAGCAGAGTGTGACGTTGGGCGAGTTGGTACATAGCTTGATAAAACATTTGTGACACAACCGAGACAAGCAAGAAAACATGAGAAGACAGGATAGGGCCCCAGACCTTCAACTAGTTTATTTTCCTCACATCACCCAAATATATATGTTTCCAGATATGCGCACAAAGAGAGGGCGCAGCGCAAGCGACGATCACAGCACAATAAGAAACCCATCGCACAGCGCTATCTAAAAATACGCATTTATTCTTGTACAAAAAGATCGAAGGGACACCAGGGACACTGGCGCATTCATGCCCCTTCTTCTCTATGTGATATGCCTCAAGTAGTACTTCACGTGCAAACGTTTTCCTGCTTCTTCCTATCACACGAGTTTCTCCGAACATACTATGTCCCAGTCGCAGTTTCGGTTTCAAAGAGCACCGAGCTAGGCAGCACTACTTCCGGAGGCCGGTTAAACACAGCTGGTCACGTGACCACGCAAAATTGGGACGTAGGTGGCGCGCGAGAGCGGGTGGGGCTAGAGTTACTGTATATGCTCCCTACGGGAGCAGAGTTGCGCATAGGTCCGCCATCTTCCCGCCGAGGCGTCCACGTTAAGCAGGAAAGCCACTCCTGTCTAATGTAGGAGCCGGCGCGGCTCAGCGGCTCCGTGTGCTTTTCGCTCGTTCATAACGCGTCGCTGGAGCAAATACTTTCGCTTCGAAGAAGAAAAAAAAGGAAAACTCGTACAAGTGATGAATTTAGATAAGACTGGTTCTATAACTAGTTCGATGGAAGTCACTATAGGAAGCAATATTTTGTTTTAGTTGTTTTAAATAGCAAAGAGGAAAACTCCGGCAGACACGATTCTGGATAAATCTATAAATCGTCCTATCGTCCTCGTCTCGTCACGCGCAGCGCAACAAAGAAACCATGAACGACCACCAACTAGCCCAATTCATTGCTCGGATAAATTAAGTTCAGGAAATTTCTCGTTTAACGTAGTTTTTGACGCAGCGCTTCGCAAGGTAAAGTAGTTGGCACGAGAAAATAATGAGTGTCAATAAAACAAGTGCAAAATTATATCCCTCGGTGTTTTACAAATAACAAAATAGCTAACGAGAATTTTAAGAAGACCTAGGTACATGTGGCAGGGGTCGAATCCCGACCGCGGCGACCGCACTTTCGATGGAGGCAAGCGCTCGGCATTAAATGTTATCTACATCGTCCCGTTGCCCGTTGTACAGTGTACTCAACACGTTCACCGACAATGAAACACACCTCGCAAGCCCGCGCACAGCAAAAACTAAATTCTCACCACAATAATTCAGAGAACGCGAAGAAGTGCGGAACACCGAAAAACACCAATCAATACAGGGACTGAGAGGGCTTATGCTTTCGCCTTCGAGTCGTCATAGGCTAATGCATAAGGAACCAAGTGCCTTTATTCGGGGAGGGATACAAACTCCTTTTCGTGCATGTATTAGCGTGTCTGCTCTTATATACACATTGGGCGCGAGGCCCACCACTGGAGACGCGGGCGCTACGATCATTGTGACGTGCAGGGTTGGATCACGTGATCTCACGTTGCTCCGGAGAAAGAAAGTGGACGGTTGAACACGTTGCTTTAAACCGCGATTTCTGGCGTTTTCCCTTTTGAGCAGCGTTGTTTTGCTCTCACTTCATGTGTGCGGACCCTATAGAGGCTACACGATCTGGGAAAGTGCAGTCAAAGTTATCGGCAGCGTGGTGTTTTATACTGCTCTGTACCGCAGTGCGAGCCCAGCGTGAGCTTTCACTTCCACCGTTACCCTGCTTTGCAATAGCGTGATACCGCTGTCACCTGACATTCTTTTTTTTTTTTGTTATTTCCAGCTCATGGGGTTCCTTGCTCATAGAGGATGTCTGTAGAAGGAGCCCATCCACTGTGACTTCTTTATGTTGCGCTACAGGCGACAACGACGCCAGCTTCAAACACTGATTCACCTTCTATAACTGTTGGGGTTTCACGTCCCAAAACTACAATATGATTATGAGTGACGCGTTAGTGAAGGGCTCCTGAAATTTCGAAACGCCTCCACGGGGTTCTTTGACCAATCTAAGTACACGGGCCTCAAGCATTGATTCACCGTCTAACAGCAGTCGCGAAGTGTCATACCGATTATCAATGAAGTTGTAGATGACGGACAGCGGTATTTTCATTGAAACATAAAATTGCCAACACAGCTATTTGACCTAGTTCGAATCGGTTCATGTTTATGGAGCACGAAAAAAAAAAAAAACATGGCTGATCCCTCTATCATAGGAACCGGTATAACACGAAAGTGAAAGTGAAAGGCCTCTTCACAGGCGTAGTTGAGCGTTTGTTGTGCAGTAAATTGTAATGTCACGCGAAGAACGGCAAGTAGCTCGAAACTTGCAACGCGCTGCTCAGGCAGGAAGGACGCACGGAAAGAACATACACAGGATGAGCGCGAAATAACACTGTGTCACAGCTCGACAGTTAAAGCGCGCTGCTCAAACGCAAATGAGGACGCACGAAACGAACGCACAAGTATACACAGGATGAGCGCGGACAGTCACAGTTGTAACTTATTTGTGTGTGCGCAGCGCGCTCCTTTCGCAAAAGCAGCCGCTGCAGTGTACGAAGTGACCTTCGTGCTCTCTGTAACTTCAACGCAAACTTGCGGTAAGAGCACAAGACGTACAAACAACCGCCATCACGAGATAAGCGCGCGCGCACTAGCGACCAAGCCCTGTAGAGGCGCGCGCTCATCGCAACGCGTGGGGCGACGGCCTTTA